>NW_022147140.1:244842-282249 GCF_002938485.1 Sitophilus oryzae
CTGTTGTGCTGAACAATTCACATGTGCTACGGACAAAAGACGAGATGAAAGAGGTTATATGGTGCTTTATGTGGAAAAAACTAACATCTGTTGACAATTACAGAGAGGTATATGAATATTAGCCAACTTGGCTTAACACACATTATAGCATGGATGCTAAAAAGTTGTTAAATCAAAAAAAAACTTTTTTTTTTTTTTTTTTTTTTTTAGTAGTTTTTTTAGTAGATTTTATTTAAAAGAACAAATTGAGAAACTAATGCAAGATAATCGGGAATGCATATCTAGAGACCAACCAATAGGAAACGAAAATCCTAACATAACTGCACCAGTAGTGGAAATAGCTCAAGAAGGGTCGAATGAAATAATAGGGGATGAAGTGCAACTACAGAATACAAATGCAGATAGAGAAACGAAAGAGCTTGAAACTAAAATTAGAGATGAATTTTATTTGTTACAATCAAGAAGTCGCGAGGCCGTAAAGACTACTAAAAAAAAAAATCAACAATATATTCAGCTATGCTATAAATCACCAAACAAAGCCTTGAGAATATAGTGGAATAATAATCTAGACTTATTCCAAATAAACGCACTTATTTATGCCTGTGCTTATGTTGTATCCACTGACAATAAGCAAGCAGAACGTCACTACACATTAACATCATAAAGTAAAGGCACAACCACCATTGAATAAAAAGAAAATAGAGACTGCAGAAAACTTTTTTATCTCAACTGGCAAGTATACAATGGCATAATATTAGTGTAAAACAGCGTCACCTACTGGATTCTCAATCTATATTTTCGAATAATACACTAGCTGTCACAAAAGAAGGAAATAGAAAACTCTCTGGCATTAGCATACAGGATAAAAAGGTACGAAAAAAGAAACAAGCAATTTAAACGAAAATAATATGTTCAATCAAGATAAAGGAAAGCTGTTTAGAGAACTGACACTTAAAAACTGCAATAATGATAAATATGTGCAGGGGAATTTCTGAAAAAATGCATGTGGGTGATTTTTGGAGAGAATCTTGAGTGGATGCAACCTACAACTGAAGGAAAAGCAAGATGGATAAAAAGAAATGAGAAACTCACAACACCGATGGAATGGAATCCCATAACAAAAGAAGAGGTTGTAGCTCGTTTGAAGAAGGCTAATAACTGGAAGGCATCGGGTCCGGATGGTATTCCGAACTTCTGGTTAAAACGCTTACCAGCAGCTCACGAATGTTTAGCCAGAAATTACAACTATATACTAAATAATCCAGAAAACATTCCCCAGTGGTTAACTGTCGGGCGAACAACATTAATATTCAAAAGCGGTGACACCAAAATCAAAAACTACCGACCGACTTCATGCCTGTTTAAGCACCATATATTCTTTTCAGGTGCTAGCTGATAGATTATATAAACATTTAGAAATACAGGAAATATTGCCATATGAACAGAAAGGATGCAGGAGAAATGCTCAGGGGTGCAGAGACCAGGTATTACTATCTAACATAATTGCTGAAGATTGTAAGCGACGGAAGAAAAATCTAAGTATAGCGTGGGTTGACTATAAAAAAGCTTACGATTCGATCCCTCACAGCTGGATAGGGAAATCGTTGCAACTGGCTGGGGCTAATGATGTTATTATTCAATTTTGACCAGTGCCATGAAAAACTGGACAACAAAGATCTCTTTAAAAACAAACGCGGGCTATATTGAAACAGAAGAAATAAACATCAATAGAGGAATATATCAAAGATTTGACCTCTGTCTCCCCTGCTTTCAATGATGCAATGATCCCCTCTAAAACTTTTCGTTATAGGATATATGTATACTAACAGGACAAAAATAAAACAGGATTCATCAATAACACATGGATGACCTCAAACTTTTTGCTAAGGATGATAAAGGTTTAGATAGGTTGCTCCAAATAACAAAATCATTTAGCAGTGATATATGCATGGAATTTGGGTTAAATAAATGCGCAAAAGTAAGATTCCATCATTGGAAGAGTGGCTTGCTTCAAAATATACTGAACAACTGAGACATTTCAACACTTTGCATTGACTCTTTAGACGCGTCAGAACTAATAAATATCTAGGTTTTTTTTGAGGAATGCCTTGGTACAAACAACAGAACCGTAAAAGAACGACTTGAAAAAGTATATATTAAGCGCTTAAGATCGGCCCTAGACAACGAGTTATGTGCAAAATTTAAAATCGAGACTGTCAACACAATTGCAGTCCCAGTTCTAAGATATAGTTTTGGAATAGTAAACTGGAGCAAGTATGAAATGCAGGCACTTGATCGGAAAACAAGAAAACTGCTAAGAAAGTTTAACCTACATCATCCTGCAGCTGATATCGATAGGCTATACGTATCAAGGTTAGAAGGAGGGAGAGGACTAATTCAACTAGAATCACTACTAAAGAGCAGCGTAATTGCGACAGCAAATTATTTAAAATCAGATTCTGGAGACACGCTAAAACAGATGCTAGCTGATTGGGATAGAAATCAAGCGCCGAGTTTGTCTTTGCGGCAGGCTGGCATTCAACAAGGAGAGCCCTTTTGGAAATATCAAGATGTGCTTGATCAGAGAATCAGAGCATCCAAGAAAATTGCAAAAAAACTACAGGCAAAATCCTGGGAAAAAGAAACCTTTGCACTTAAGCCCAGCTGCCTAGAGAAATAAAAAACAGTCAGATAATATTGATGGCTGCAATAGCTGGAACTGGCTCTCAACTGGAATGCTTAAAGGTGAAACCGAGGCATTGATAGTTGCTGCACAAGACCAAGCAATAAGAACTAACTATATAAAAACAAAGATTGATAAAACGTCAACTAACCCAAAATATGAAATCTCTGTAAGAAACATAATGAAACGATGGAACACGTAATATATCAGGATGCACGATTAACCAGGGAGAGAAATATATTTTAAACCGTCATAACAAGGAATGCTTCCCAATTGCATTGCCTTAAAATCTATAAGTGACTGACATAACCCATAAGCTGAACAATGGTATAAACACGACCCACCACCCGTATGTGACACTCCCGATGGAAAAACACGGGTACTTTGGGACTATTCAATTAACACAGACAGGACGATACCAAACAACAAACCAGACATCATAATAAGAATGCCAGATATAACTTACCTCATTGATATTGCAGTTCCGGCTGATGGAAATGTATGCAGAAAAGAAGCGGAAAAAGTTGTGAAATATAGAGACCTAAAATAAATTAAAAGAATGTGGAATACCCAAACAAAAATATTACCTGTTGTTATTGGTGCTACTGGTGTAGTGTCTAAGGCTCTCCCAAAATATTTAGATATCCTTTCAGGAGAACACAGCTTGGCAAATCTACAAAAAACAGCGATATTAGGCACTGCTCATATTATAAGAAAACAATTGAAATTTAATTCTACTTACCTTTATGTATTTCTTTACCTCTATCAATATTTCTAAAATAAAAGTATTACTTGATCGACTACCTGCCTGGCCCTAGGAAAGCGGAGCTATCCCGGCCAGAACAGGATAACAACCAGTTAAAACTGAGAAAATAATAAATAAATAATAATAATAATTAAACATCCGCCTACCCAACAACAAATTGAAGAAGAGTTTGGCGAGAACGAAATTGATACGCCAATGACGCATTATGGATGAGACAGAAAAAATACCAACTCTCAAAATTCGTTCTTAGGACTTCACTGGAAAATAACCGCAGTCTTTCAAAGTGCTATGCTGGAAAGCACCTGGAGCAGACAAACTACAAAATGTTTGGCTAAAGCAGTTTACCTCTCTGCATGCAGACCTAACAAATGCTATAAACGAAACTATCAAGAATCCTAATAATGCACCACAATGGCTTACCACCGGTAATACATTCTTACTCTCTAAAGGAAAAGATCCAATTATCGGCAGCTCGCCTACCTCTCTCTTCTTTGGTATTGACGCCATTACCCATATGCTCCCATTTAGTACATAAAATTCTAGATGGAGAAAGGATGTTGAAGAGCTTCGAGAGGTTGCAAGGACCAATTATTACTGAGTAAAATGGTGGTATCTACTGCGAAAAAACGAATGCGTGGACTGGGCCTGGCATGGATAGATTATAAGAAAGCATTCGACAGTGTACCACATTCTTGGATATCAACCATGATGCAGCTATGTGGCATTAATCCAACCATATCCCAATTCATTAATAAATCGATGCAAACTTGGAAAACCGAAATGCTATTATTCTATGAAGAAGACCATATTCAAACAGAGCCCATTAAAATCAAAAGAAGGATATTCCAGGGAGACTCCCTCTCCCCACTGCTATTCTACATGGCATTGATTCCGCTTTTAACGCGCCTTCAAATGGTCAAAATATGGGTTTTAAGCTAGACGATAGTACCGAAATAAGTCACCTATTTTACATGGACTACCTGAAGTTGTTCACAAAAGATGAAAGCCAATTACGACTAGCACTCTCAACAGTCAAGGAATTCATTGATGGCATCAGAATGGCGTTCGGACTTGATGAGTGTGCTACGGCAATATATAAAGGTGGCAAGCTAATTAAAATAGATAATGTAAATTGAAAAAACATCGATCCAGAAATCTGGTATTGGTGAGGTCTTACAGAGTACCTAAAGGGGTTGAAGAAGTGGGATAGATAACAATAAAATGAAGACAAAAATCTCAAAAGAATACTACCGGCGAGTAAGAAAGATATTAGGTACAGAATTAAACGCAACAAATAAAATAAAAGCAAATTACTTATTATTTCTTTCAACTCATGACCTATAGTTTTGGTATTGTTGATTGGCCAAGAAGCGAGCTTGGAAAAGTGGATTGCAAAACTAGGAAGCTTCTCACTATAAGTGGCTTACATCACCCAAAGGCCGATGTGCATAGGCTGTATATTAAAGGACGAAATGGTGGACGAGGGTTAATAGAAATTGAGTCGGCTTTCAACTCTGCTATCACAAGTCTGAGCAACTATATTGCTCTTAACAGAGATAAATATTGCAAGGCAATAGCAACCCACGATGAAAAGAAGGCGAAATACTCTATTCAAAAAGAAGCTATCAATATCCTAGCCAAATTCTCTAAACAAGAAACAACTACACAAAATATTGAAGAAATTTTAAAACATAATAGAACAAAATAAATACGGGGTTTAGAACAAAAGCGTTTGCATGGACAATTCTACCGAAATCTACATAAACCGACAGTCGATCGGGAAGGAAGTACAGCATGGTTAAGAAGTTCGGGACTTAAAGGAGAAACAGAGAGTCTCATCATCGCCGCTCAGGATCAAGCACTTAAGACCAGATATTATCAGAAAAACATCTTAAAACAATCTATAGACAGCAAATATAGAATGTGCAATAGAGCGGAAGAACATATCAGCCATCTGGTAGCTGGATGCTCCACACTTGCTCCGACAGAATACACCCATAGACATAACAAGGTTACAGCATACATACATTGGATTATATGCAGAGAGTTAGGTGTACAGGTGCAGGACAAGTATTATATACACGTTCCCGAGAAAGTTCTAAATATAAAGGACACTGTAGTCCTATGGGATGTGCCAATTATCACAGACAGAACAATATTAGCCAACAGACCGGATCTGGTATTCCGTGACAAGAATCTGATCGATATGTCTGTTCGAGACGACAACAACATATCAGCGAAAGGAGTAGAGAAGATCAGCAAATATAAAGATCTTGAAATTGAAATCAGCAGAATGTGGAACACGAAGACGAAAGTAGTCCCAGTGGTAGTTGGTGCACTGGGTATGCTTACTAAAGGTCATAGTAATTTCATTAAACTTATACCTGGCCATCCATCAACGAACGAAGTACAGAAGATAGCTTTGCTGGGAACAGCACACATACTCCGAAAGGTGTTAGGGTGAATACCTTAGGTCTCTTGTTGAGACCCGGATTCACCTATTACCGCCAATTAAGAAGGCGAGAAGAGAATGGAATGAAATAATAATAATAATAATGTTTATTTATATACCTATTAAATTACAATGTTACAATTAATAAACATACAATAAACATAAATTTACCTCAGCATCTGACATTTTGTGCGGGAATAGATTTACAACTATAATTTTAAACTTACTTAAATTATAAATACACTCTAAAATTCAACAAACCTCTAATATAAAAATACTTCCACAATAAAAACGTCCTGAATACCAAATACATCCCAACATACACATATAAAAATAGAAAAACTTTTTTTTTTTTTCTTTTTTATTATTACCCGTATTTGCTCCACCTGATTGGAGAGAATGACAGAACCATTTATGTCCTGATTTAAAAAGTCACAATTCCAATTTGATATGAATCTAAATCCATTAATATTGTACATTTAAAAATTTAAAATTGTTTAAGTTCTTTAGAGTTTTTATCTCAACAGGTAATTTCGAATAATACTTCGGCGCAAGATACTCAGAGCCTTTTTGTCCAATTACTTTCTTACATCTTAGTGTTAGTAGATTTTCCGACTTTTTTCTGGTGTCATATTGATGTGATAGTTCTGTTTTTTTAAACCTCCTCTCTGTATCATAACTAATTTTAAAAAATGTAATTTGCGAACATCGAGAACATTACTATCAAAAAATAATCTATCAGATGGATACAGTAAGGGCTTTTTAAGTATAATTTTTAATATCCACTTTTGTAAAGTTGAAATTTTTAGATATTTATCAGCTACTTACTACACCCCAGTATTCCATAACAATTTAGTTGATAATTATGGATGTCTTTCAGTCAGATATTCATGATATTCGTGCGCACCCACGAGTCTGCACATGAATTTATTTACTAGTGTTGTTATGTGGTTGTTCCAACGCAGATGACTATCAAACATAATACCCAAAATGACAATCTGGAATGGTTTTTCTTTATCTGTATAAAACCCATATGTGAAGATTGATAGCCTTCAGTAAATGAGTTTGTTTTTTTTCACATTTAGCGTTAATTTATTGTACTGGAATACTTTATTTTAAAATTTTGTATTAGAATAAAAAAGACGTCACGGTAAGCTTAGGAATAAAAATTGTTGTATCATCTGAGGCTAATAATTTCGGGACTTTATCAATAATGCATGGAGGTATTTATATAAAGCGTGAACAGAAGAGGTCCCAGCACGGTTCCTTGGGGTACACCCACAGAGATCCGTTCGTAATTACTCTTATACTCACCAATCTTAACTACCTGCATTCTACCAGATAAGTAGCTTTTTATTAGTTTTGGCACATTACCTCGAAGCCCGCAATTCTCTAATTTTTTCCCAAATATATCCTCTTTTTAGCTCACCGTATCAAAAGCTTTTGACAGATCTACAAAGATACCCAAGACCGGTATTTTTTTATCCACGGCATTGTAAATACAAGACGAAACGTATTGTATTGCATCTTCTATGGATCTACACGTACATTTTATCAAACTTTAATTTTGTTTTCGTAAATTAAAATACTGGTAAATCACTGAAAAATGTTTTTTATAGAGCTTTTCCTCTTCTTTAATTTTGGTCTGTACATATTTTGCACTAAAGTTGATAGAAATCGAGTTATTGACAAATAATGAAAAATAAACCGAATTTCCATCTCAATTTTTCCAAGATGGCGGCCAAATCCGGGCTTTACGGGGAGTGCAAATTTAATACGTGCTTCTCGACACCAAACTAAACAAAATAAAACTTATTCCAGCTTGTCCGGATTTGCTCCCGCCATCGATGCACTTGCCGACTGGCCTATAAGGAAAAATAAATTATTTATAAAACGTAGTGATATGCGAATTGATTGAAAAATAATATATTGCATATCAAATTTCTTCTGTTATAGTTTATTACATTAGTGCAAAATATGTACAGACCAAAATTAAAGAAGAGGAAAAGCTCTATAAAAAACATTGTATGATTTTTTTTCGTGCGACTACCCAAAGTATCGAATTTTACGAAAACAAAATTAAAGTTTGATAAAATGTACGTGTTCAATATATCCGGGGTTAACTGTACTTGTTTCCACACCACCTTGAGCGGCACCCCCGAGACATAAAGCCTAAAAACTTGTTTGCTACTGGTTGGCAGTAGCCTGCTGTCGCGGTCATAATGGAAGAACGCAATTTTCATTATGACCGAAATAACGGACTCAATTTTTATTGTTGCGCGACTGGTGGAAAATCAAGTTTAAGTGCCTTATCTCTCAGGGAGCTGCCTTGAGGTAAAGTACCCGGCGCGTTTCTTTTTTGAGTCGTCTCCCCATTTCCAATAGGCTTAATCCACATGTCGTCAACTGAGGTTTCTTTTTAGGTGGAAGGTTCATTAGAGTTCCTTCGTTTTTTTGATGTTACTGGCTGTTCAATATAATCTTCCTGAATGTCTTCCACATCTGTATCATATTTCGGATCTGGTTCATAAAGTGCAGAATATTTTTTTCGTTGATCTTTACCGAGAGGAAAATAACAACAGGAGTAAGGTTCTCGAAAAGACAAAAACTGCCTAGAATAGAGGAAATAATAACTGCTTATAATATATTTAGCGTGTTTAAACCGAGATAACTTGGAAACGGGTCGTTCCCGTCGCACGGAAAAAGTACATAGAACGTTTTTTATAGAGTTTTTCCTGTTCTTTAATTTCGGTCTGTACATTTTTTGCACTAAAGTTAATAGAAATCGAGTTATTGACAAATAATGAAAAATTTTAGCCACTTTTTCCCAGATGGCTTTGGGGGTGGTGCAAATCTGGGCTTTGGGGGTGGTGCAAATTTAACACGTGGTTCCTTACACAGCTTACACTAAACTAAACAAAATAAAATTTATTCTAGCTTGTCCGGATTTGCTCCCGCCATAAGCTATTTATTAATACTTGGCGACTGGCCTATTAGAATATCCCAACATAATTAAATATTACTTTGATTCGCCCTGTAAATTTTTAAAATTATTTTAAATTTGCTTGCTTTCAACACACCGTAAATCAATAAGAACCTACATCAATTACCTTCGTATTATTTATTATCAAAGAAACTTTCCCAACAAAAATATAATTTGCGTAGACTAAAATGGTCTAATATGATAGTGTATATTGTGGATAAGATATTTGTTTGAATTGGATCAGTATGGAACTGATCAGCCATATTTATTGGATCAGCCATACCTAAATTCAATTCTACATTTCGGATTGTATTCTGATAATAATATTGTGGTGCCATCTGATATCTAATTTGTGCATTTAAGCTTTTACATTTCGAATATGTTTCTATTCCATAGGTATAGTCTGCACTAATAGATTTAAAACCTTATAAAATTATTATCAGATTTCTGTTAGTTATAAAACGATCGCTTCGTTGATTGAATACTAGATGGCGAGAGCAGCACCAAAGCAATTTAAACTGGTCTGGCGGAATTTATATATTAGTCGACAATTTTAAATCCGTGAGAATGTTTTGGTTTGGAAAAGTTATATGTGATGTTATAAATATTACTGAACTAGTCGAGTATTTGAAATAGTAACTTAAATTTTTGTTATTTTTTCCAGCATTCAACAAATAAAGGCAACAGAAATTAAAGTCCTTACCTAAATTCAAGGGTTTTTAAGCCAGTTGGCACTCTTGGTGGATGGTTGGTTTGTTGATGGATACATCAAAAAGATAGCGAAAAATAAAATATGTATTTAAAATTGTTGAATGGAACATGTATTCTTTAGATTAAAAGTAGTTCGTAAAGTGGAGATAAGAGTTAATAATTCTTAATACGAGTATTTATTCATTCAGAAAGATATTCAAAGTAGTGTACACTTTTCAAGGTGTTTTGTAAACCACCGATTCAAATTATGATGAAGCCTATATGAAAATAATGTCTTAGAAATAGGGACTGTTTTAGCAGTTATTATAATAGCTCGTATAAGTAAAGCAGCACAGCGAAGTGTATTTTAGTAAAGTGTGTATCAAAAAAGAGAACTGTCGCAGTTACTTTTATGTCATTACTAAATGTATCATTAGTATTTTTTTATTGTTGTGGGTAAGTTTTTTCTTTTAATATACTTTGTGTAATAATAACATCATCTTTAAAATGTAATGCATCTTTGCAAAACTCCTCAGGGGATAATTGTACACTTTCATTTTATACCTTTAAGTATATACTTTCTTGGCTATGCGGAAACACAGGGCATCGAATTGGATGGGGTTAGGTTAGGTTGTAGATTAATTATTGAATTACCTGATCCGGGCTTGATCTGGGTAATTGGATGTAGTGGGCGATATCTGCCGGCGGTTCTCAAAATGTTGCTATTATGTTCTTAAATTTTCAAAGATAAGAAGTTAAATCACTCGGTTATTTTCAATTTGTTTTAAAAATTGTAAAGAGAAAATATGTTTCTTTTGGCCAGAACTACCCCCTTTAAAATATTTGCACTTATTTCTGGGACACCCTGTATATCTAAGGCAAGGAGTGCATTAGGGTGCGAACATAGTGGAGGCAGGTTTCTGCTTTCCGGCAGCCAGCGCCGTCTCTGGGCACCTATTCTTGATCACTCGCATCTTCAAATATGGCTCACATCTCGCATCTCCGAAAAAGCCATATAACAATACACGTGATGCGTAACTTTGCGTATATGCATCACGTGTATTGTTATATGGCTTTTTCGGAGATGCGAGCAGGGTTCGGAAGTAGCTAATTAAGAGGAAATTTACCTGATTAACTAACCTAACCTAACCTAACCATATTGAATCGCCGCGCCCGCCGCGCCGGGGCCGCACATAGGGGTATTTGGTCTATAAACCTGACCAAAAGTGATATTTTTTTTATTTTCATTTTTTATCTTAACTGAATACAAATCTATAAATACTAAATGTAAAGCACGTTTATTAGCTTTTTTTAAGTCGTAAGTTGACTATCAAATAAATAATATATTTCAATTATAAGTATGAATTATCTTGAGTGTATTCTGAATATTTCTAAGATTATAAAATAGTGGAATTGTTTGTTGTGCTTTTTTTGCAAATTGTTTATATTAACTGTCATGATGGATACAGAGCCAGCTGGCAAGTCCTGTTTTATGCCATATTTTTTTTTGAAACGTTTCCTTCTATTCTATTTCTTTATAATGTTTTATATTTAAAAAATGAGAGGCATTTTTATAAGGTGTAAGACTATTCGGCAATATTCCGCATTGAAATTAGTATCCGTTCAATGCTTAAAGTCTCCAGCTTTGGAATATGTACAAAAATCTTGCCAATATTTGCCACTGCCAAAAAAACATTGATTTAAATAGATTCTTAAAGAAAATAGTCATTACCCTATAACACCCGTCCTCGCTCAAATATCGTCGATAATATACAAATTACTTTCTTGTTCTAGCATCCTCATCCAATTGCTTGGTTTTGCACAGAATGGCCCTATTTGATCGGTGGAAAGGGTTTCAGAGTAGAGGAAAAAATATTGTGTAGGAAAAACAAAATGAGGTTCCATATTAGCACCCTCTCCTCTAATAATTAATATTACTAGCAAAAAAGCAAAAAAATCATAAAACATAATTTTGGCCAACTTTTAGTTCTTAATACCCTCTGTGCGCCGTCGGCGCCTGCAAAAGCAGAAATAAATAAATTTTCGTTCCGGTAAAAGCGAGAACGCCGATGAACGCTGGTTGACGGCTCCTACCTGCTTTCACTGTGAACTAGCCGATTTGATAACACGCTTTAATTTTTCAAGGTTATAAGCGCGAGGCGGCGCGGCGCGGCGCTACTATGTAACCATATACAGGGTGTCCCAGAAATACGTGCAAGTATTTTAACTTAACTGGTAGTATAGTTCAACCCCAGAAACACGCCTATGAGGTTTTTTTCTAAATATTTTTTTTTGAAAATTCGGAATTTTTTGAAAATATTTTTGGAATTTTTTTGCAATTTTTTTTAGTTTTTATTTAAAAAAATAATTTCTTGATAATATGGCAACATAGGTAGTAGATTAAATTTATAAGAAAGAAAATCCAGAAAAGATCCAGTGGTTCTCAAACAAATCTCGGAGTATTGGAAAGAATATGTAAGGACCAAGACTACAATAAAACGACGGAAAGCAGCATATTTTGATCATATTTTTCGAAATAACAAATATAGTTTCCTACAGCTGATCGTTGAGGGAAAGATTGAAGGACGACGAGGCATCAGGCGTAAACGGTTTTCCTGCGGAATTTGCGCCAGCAATGTTGTGTTTTTTGTAATGGAACATACAGGGTGTCCCAGAAATAAATGCAGTATTTTAAGGAGTGGTAGATCTGGTGAAAAGAAAAGCTTTTTCTCTTTACCGTTTTTCAAATCCAAAATAACCGAGTTATTTTACTATGAAAATTTCCAAAATTTTGAGAACCACTGGATCTTTTCTGGATTTTCTTTCATGTAAATTTAAGCTACTATCTATGTTGTCATATCATCAAGAAATTATGTTTTTTAACTTAAAACTAAAAAAAAAATTCCAAAATTTTTTCAAAAAATTTCAAATTTAAAAAAAAAATCGCAAAATATACCTCATAGGCGTGTTTCTGAGGCCGAAATATACCACCAGTTAAAATACTTGCACTTTGACCTTTGACACCATGTATATTAATTGATTTTCGGATTCTAGGAACAAAATAAAGGTGTGTTTTATTAAAAAACGGGCATATGCATAAATTGTAAGGATTTTGACATATTTCACATTTTGTGAAAATGAAGAGAACATCTTATATTTCAATAAAAGCTACCTATATTTTATTTTACCCTGTATAGCCTATTACAATAGGCATTATATTTTACTGCACTGCCTGTTCACTGCATAAAATGATTCTCTTTTGAAAAGATCTTTTTATTTTAAAAGGCATATGTGGAGTCCACTTCGGAAAGCAGCTACAATCATTTCCCTCATGTTGTCGACAATAGTTTGTCTTTAACATATCCACATAAAAAGCCCGTCAACCGACAACACTGTCTTTAACAAATCCCCATAAAAAAACCAGACTAGATAAAATCAGGAGTATTTAAGTATTCTATTAATTATATATTATAATAATATCATAGCAATTCTCTCTGATGTAGAATAAGTTTCCATTTTCCACAACTTTCTGGGAATGTTTTTTGCTTTACCTGACATAAAATGAGTTGTTAAAGTTGGACTAATACATGACAGATACGTTGAAGTAACGTCAGCCACCTAGATTTTATCAAATAATAAACATCTACACACTAAATCATAAAAAAGAGAATATCTAGGAAAATCTTTGTTTGAGGGTTAGGCAACCTTAACAGTATTTTGAAGAGATATGAATTCCTCATTGCATATCGAAATAATATACTGGGTATTCCTTTAAAAGAAAAGAGTTTTGTGGCGGCCGGCGCGCCGCGGCGTCTACGTACATTGTTGCCGGATGCACAGCGAAATGCGGTGTTGCCAAATATAAAAATCAGTAGATTTAGGGAAATTACAACAACCTCATGTTATAAGATTTACATAGGGTGGGTCGCTGTGGACGAGGAAATTTCCCTAAATTTAGGGAGAAAATGGGGGTTGACCTTGGTCTTAAGTGACGCCATACCTACTCTGTATAATTTACGTATTGCCTCTGCATGTAGCATAAAAGGAGATCTTTGTAGGCTTCCGACATTTTAGCATGTATATTTAATATTAGCGGCTTTTCAGACTGAAAGCATTGATTCAATGTTGTTATTTTTGGCATGGTAAAATTCAGAAACATTTAAAATAATTTGCACAGTGGATCATTTAAGCTTTTTTGAATTTGCTCGACTGATAAAAGCCGCTCGCTCAGCCATCTTTCATTAAAATAAAGGAGCAAAGCGGGCCATTGTTCTAACATCCTCTTGACACTGCAGCTACTGACAACCACCTAGTTTGGGACGGATGAAGTAATTAAACCAAACCAAACCAAACATTTGGAACTGTTCGAATTCTGACTGTCGTTTGCTACTAGACTAAAACAAGTACATGTAATCAGCATAGATTATGGAAATAAAAAGAAACTACTTACGGTTAAAATACGCATAATCATTTCGAGACATATCTTCAACGCCTCTAGGAAGTGTTTTGCATGCTTCGCTGCAGCAAAGATACAAGGAATGACATATGCACTTGAAAATAATAATTCCAGGGCATATTTTTTCAGTCTTGAAGCCACAGAATTGTGCTGGCCCATCATTGCGTTACAGCCATCTGAGCCAAAGCCAATTATATTTTCGAACCGGACATCGAATTGTTCGAAACTTTTTAGAATTGAGGTGCAAAATCGATCAGCAGTAGCAGATGGGTTTGTTCGCCTTTTCGCTTTTCGCCTTTCTAGTCGAAAACGGAGAACTCCCACAAAGTAGTTTCCAGTTTATTACGATTGGGATCGAAATATTTAACCACAATGCAAGATGTTTTATTCGCCGCAATATCAGTCGATTCGTCAGTCAAAACACTAAATTTAACCTTCTTTAATGTGTTAGCAAGATCCTTCTTGAAGCTCGCGGGTATAACATTTGAAACAATAGCTTTTGATTTTGTTCGTCGCACCGAGACCTCTGCGGAAATTTTTGAGTTAGGATAAAGTTTAGCCTGGAGTGGGCTCAAATATTCCATAGTTAAAAAAGGTATATTGTGCTCTGCTACAAACCCATACAGATTTATTTCACCTTCTTTTACTTGACGATCATTAAGCGAAGATGAACTGGTAGAAGCAGACTGCATAAAGTTGGTCAAAACCTTTACTGGTAAGTTTGGCACTGGCCTGCATATCGGCACATGAATTGGCCAACGTGTAGAGAGGCCATCACACCTGGGATTTACCGCAAAAGGTGACCTTGAAGAAGATCAATATCGACTTCGAGCTATTAGAACCGTCTAAACTTTCCTACTGAAATGACAAAGGGCGTGTCACAGGGATCTATACTAGATCCGATTCTCTGGTAAATTCTATACTGATGACATCGCTTTAACAGACACTATGACAGCTGGACGTGCAGGGGATAATTAGGATATAGAGCAGCAATAATTAGGATTGCAGAACAGGCAACGTCTCAGGTATGTTTCTGGCACAGGGAAAGATTAAGGGCAGTTCAAAGATTGGTGCTGCGAATATGTCGAAGGTACCGCATTATGTCCGCAGATGTTTAAGGAGAAATTAGTTCCATGATACCACTAGACCTTTAAATACAAGAAAGGATGCAGAGAAAGGCGCATCCGGAGAGATTGCGAGAGAATATCCGGAAAATAATACTGCACACATGGAGCAACAGTTGGAAACACAACATAGACGGAAAAGTACATTGGACAGGACAACGTATACCCCATCTAAAAAACTAGATAAATCGGAGCCATGTAGAAGTTAGCTACGCTATGACATAAGGTTTATCAGGACACGGATGCTTCAGGAATTACTTATATACAAGGCTTATATAAATCTTCGAAAACATTCCTCGGTACCCCCCTGTCGATTTTGTCAAAAACCGAAATCTCTCAGATCGCAACTAAAATATACCCACTGATAGTTCATTTTATGTAGAATTGAATGCTGAAAACCGTTTTCCGATATCTCTAACAGATTTCGAGTTATTTGAGAAAATCTACAAAAGAAATATTTTTTTCTGTTTTTCGAAACATTTATCACCAAATATCTCTGGAACAAAAGGTGTGAATCTCAAAAGCGATACCGTTTTTGTAAAGTACACATTCAGCGCTACAACATATTACGAAATAAGCAAAATCGATTGGAAGTGCTGATATCTGCAAAAGAAAACGAAACCAAAAGGTCTGGAAAGAAAAATAATTTTATTATACTTACATCTGGTACGGGAGAACCAAACCCCAATCGTGAGAAGAACATCTGTTGTCACAGGAGGATGGGGAATACCCTGTCTCCCCCACAACAAGGAAATCCTCAAGTATGATAGGTTATAGACTTTATGATGAGTTATAACTCATAAAGGAGGACACAATAGATGTTTAAGGTCGCAGTGATTAACCCTCCTCCCACTCATTCTACATTCTACTGTCCTACTGTCTTAAACCATACAGGTTGTTCAAAATTCTATACCAAACTTTGTAAAATACAAAATATTTTTTCTTCGTTTTTTTTAATGGGACAGCCTGTATATTATTACTTTGTTAGATGGAGAATTAAAAAAAACATTTGTAGTATTTAAGTAGTAGCATAAATACGGTTAAGTCTCTTATCTTTTGGTTGCTTTTTCAAAATGCCAACAACTTCAACTACTTCAAATAATAAAGGCATTTTGAAAAAACAATTAAAACATAAAAAAAACGCTGCTAAGACTATCAAAATGTTGATCTAATAACAATTTGACGTTTATACTATTACGTCAAAAGCAACTTTTTTCCAAAGCCTACCATGACATCACTGAATCATCGTTTCTTGTTCACTGTTATTAATATCTTAATTATTAGGTATTAATACATCTGGCATTATGGTATTCTGGTATTTCCTTGATATTAAAATAAACTAACTGTTTCTATCTTATTTTTTTGTTAAAATAGGCATAATCTAGAGGGCTACTGATACCGTGTTTTAAAAATAAGATAGTTAAGGGGCAAATTTTTTCGTATTTATTATATTTTTATTAATATCTTCGGATTGAAAAAAGATATCAAGATGCAGTTTTCACTGACTTCTATTCCTCTTTACAATCAGCTGAAATAGTATATACCGTTGTATTTATTTTTTTTGGGAAATCCCGCATTGTTTGTTAAATTGCAAGACAGCGCCCTCTAGCGTCTACTGTTAAAGGCATATTATTATTGTTTATATGGTTTTATATAGAGTACGAAACGGTCTTTTAAACGAGCCCTCACTTGTTAGATTGCGGTCATCCAGTCCGGAGTTATTAACATTTAAATAAAGACAGATCTAACCTTCCCCTACCACTTTATTTTATCAGATAGGGGAAAATGGTTCTGACAAAATCATAGTAATAATTCATAGTAGCCCTTATCTAGGCAGAATTTTGTAAAAAGTGCATTTTCTTATTTGCCCTAGCAGTTGCGCCCTCTAGTGGCCACTCTACAAACTTGAAAATAATTTCCAGCAATTTCTCATGGCCTCCTTAGTTATAAATATTTTTTCTTCAAATTCTACGGCCAATACTTTTCGAGATACAGCCGAGAGCTATTCTTAGTGGGACACCCGGTACACTCTCTTCAATTAATTGTAAAAGTAGCAGTTGTCTTCTGCCCTACGGGATATAGTTATCGCGTCCGGTATCCCGCTCCAATCCCTGATGTTCCGGAGCCATGAGTGTTGTTTTCTTCCTGGCCCTCTTCGACCCTCCATTTTGCCCCGCGAGTTCTCTCATTAACATTAAAACCTTAAAAATTATTTAAAATCATAAAAAAAATATGTCCCCTTTCAAAAACACACGGATTTTAGTGGCTCGACCGGACTATAAGGTAATATATTATTTATTCAATTTTACGGAGAGGTGTTAAAAATTTTAAAAATCATAACTCCAAAATTAGCTCGCGAAACGCAGTTTTCAAATTAAGATTAGGAATAATATTTGCGCAAAATTTGTAATAACATCAAAATCAGTCAAAGTGGCAGTTTTTGAGATATTAACATATTTTAGTATGGGCGGCTATACGTGCCTCCCGGCGCCAATTTTTTATTACTTTATTCGATAAACAATTGCATTCTGAATAGAATGACATGATCATAGGTCGACTGTTGACTTTTTGTTGCTGGTGTAACAACCCAAATTCGTCAACAAAGTTGAAGAGGTAATATTTTGGCCAAATCGTATAACAAGAAATGAAAGGAATCTGCGTTATGTTAAACATATTTTCTTGGCCACTCCCAGTAATACAGAGAATTTAAAACGCCCGCGCAAAAAATTTCTCACAGTCCATCTCGACAGTTGTTTGTTTTTGCATCGTGTATTATTCAGTTCTTTGATTTAGTGAAATTCGAGGTGAATTCGGTCGTTTGTCGATATTGAATTGGCTTAAAAATGACTGAAACTAATAAAACTGGTTGAGTTTGACTTAGTTTTTTTCTTATACTCATAGTTCTAGCCTTGTTCTAGCAGAAATTCTATCCTAACCTCAACTGATGTCGAAAAACGACGAACGACTTAGGGTCTCACAATGAAAAATTTGTGACAAAATTATAGGTGAAAATTTGTTGAAAGGCGCTTGTTCTTTATCCCTAAACCCATTTTCGTGTTTGATCTATTCGAACAGAAATCCTATTTTTGTGTTTAAATTGTGAGTTGCTGGAATGTGTGATGTTAGAAATTATACCTGTATCCTGTGTGCTTACTTTGATGTAAACTGTTGCTGCTAGACTGCTAGACTCCATAAAGGGTAGTATAATCTGGTATAATACCATACGATCGAAAAAAACGGCGTCAGAGGTGGCTTGGAAATAAAGATTGCTGTTATTTTTTATGTAAAATTATATGGGGAATGTCATCGATAGTAATTTTCAAGTCAATTGAACGCCGTTTTTTTTCGATGGTACAGTAAAAATTGAAAGCTCTTAACTCATACAAATAAACTTCTAAATTTTGAAGCAAAATTCATTGTCATAAAATGTAGGTATATTTTAGAGCTGTTAATAAAAATATCCAATGAATAACGTCAAAATGTGGCTAAATAAAACTAAATCGCGAACGTTTTTACTATAAACTAAGGATCAAGTAAGTATTGTCAAATAACAGTTCTCATATAATGTCCTAAAAATATTCTATAATGCTCCCAACATCATCCTTGTATTATCCTATAAATATCCTAAATAATCGAAAAAGGCTTGCCTAGGGATGTCTTGAAGATGACTTTTTTTGTCCCATCTGGATATCCCATAAATATCCTCCTCTGGTTTTTGGATATCCCTAAGATATTTACTATATCCTTGGTGGATATCCTCAAGGTATCTATAGGATTGTGTTGTGTTATATGGGCAGTGGTACCAAATTATTCGTAAAAGAATACCTTTTTCAAATAGGGTATTGAGCCACCCTCGTTCCATTTGAAATAATTTAGTGATGATTACAATTACTATTTGGGCCTTTTTTAAACAGTCAGGAAAAGTAATGAACAACATTACACGATCCAAACTATTTTTCCAAGGCTACTTTATTAAACATTAGTCTGTTTACCATTGAAATCTAAAAAGAAACTATTTTTGTGCAAATATCAAAAGTTGACATATAATATGTAACTTTAATCAGAATGTAATTTTCTATCAAATAAGGTAAAAAATACGGAGGGTACCATTAAAAAAACAAAAGTTGAAAGAATGAAACAAGTGAGCGACTCTAATTGAATACGCCAATCAATCGACAAAATCTCCTTTTTATACAGGGTTGTTCACAATATACGACACGGAACATAGCTAAACGATTAGAATCTTTCAAATTGTAAGTTTTGGGTTCGTTGAAGGACTATTAAAGCTACAATTTAAAAATGTTTTAACAAGATACACATCCCAAATAAATAAAAATTTTATAGTTGTATTTTTTTTAAATGGGACACCCTGTATATTATTACATTTTTATCCGACCATACCGACAGGTATGGTAGGCTATTAAGATTGACAAAAAAAGTTTTTTTTTAATTTCACTCAAAATTAGTTATTTGGGTCATAAATGACCTAAATACAAAATATTTTCATGGTGTCTGTCTGTCCGTCTGTCCGTCTGTCTGTCCGTCTGTAACACGATAACTCAAAAACCGCTAAACCAATTTTAACCCAATTTGGCAAAAAATATTGTGGCACCCGAGATTAATATTAGATTTTGGTGGGGGTGGGGGGTTGGAAAGGGGGTATGGGAGAGGGTTAAAATTTAAAAAAAAAATCGTAACTCCAAAATTACAGTAGCGGTTTTCAATTTAAGATTAGGAATAATATTTGCAACAAAATTTGTAATAACATAAAAGTCAGTCAAAGTCGCAGTTAATAAAAAAAATATATATATCAAGTATGGGCGGCTACACGTGCCTCCCGGCGCCAATTTTTAGTTTCTACGATTAAAATTGGTAAAAAAGGTAAATTTCATTAAGGTTTACTGCATTTTAAATTTACCGTTTTTGAAATATTTACGTCTTTGTCAAAATACAGTAACAATGTTAATGCTTCATTTCTCTAAGCGCATATAAGTTTTTAAAACCAAATATTGTGCTGAAGTTTTTGTATTTACCAAATTTTGTGTTGCAATAATATAAATTATACTACCTTATACAGACAGTCTCTAAAAATGTATATTAAATAATTGCTACCTTTAACAGCAATAACTTTTTTAATTTAAATGTGACACCCTGTATATCTTACAAGAATCAGATGCACAATTTCATTGTCTATCAAATTGTATTATACCCTTTATACCTATTATATTACGTATAAATATATATTTATTTTAATTAGGTATTATATATATTTAGCATTAAAAAATTTCATATCCTTGGAGAAATTACGCCTTAAAATTTTTACTACAATTTCACAAAATTGAATATATTTCAAAAACGACAAGGTTTAAGTGTGATAAATCTTAATCAAATTTCTATTTATCTCAATCGTAGTATCTAAAAATAAAATAATATACAGGGTGCTCAATTCAATCAAAAAATAAAACTATAATATTTTTATCTATTTGGGACACTCGCTATCTTGTTAAAATATTTTTAAACTCTAATAGTTCTTCAACGAATCCAAAACTTCCAATTTGTAAAAATCTAATCGTTTAGACACAATGTTCCGTGTCGTATGTGGTGAACAACCCTGTATATAAAAAAATAAAAACTAATAGGAGTGAGCCACTTTATAAAAACATCCGGTATATATTTTTATTTTATTTTAGGTTATGAAAGCTGCTTATTCCTATGCAACTATAATGATAGAATCCCTGGAGTAAAAACTAATTTAAATATACAATTTTAAGTAATTCTTATAAGGAAATCTGCTTTATGGATTTGGAGAAATCAAACTATTTAAAAACTAGCTTTTAAAAACTGTATGTTAGTTTATTGCTGCACAATATTATAGGCATGTTAAACTAATCGCTCTTTTATTATTTATAGTAGATATATTTATTCGTAATAGTTAATAGCATATATGAATAGATTAGTCGGATACTACATTCTGTAATACTCTCTCTTAACTAGTTTATTACATTTATAAAATAGCTAGATATGTTCAGAAATACACCCAGAAAAAAGTTATATTAATCAAAGTAATATAATATTATTGCTTTAAAATAAATCGTATATATTATTCAAAACACAAAACCTTTTATGTATGTATGTTTAAAAATAGTAAAAAAAAATAATCTTTGATAATTAAACATATCGAAATACACATATGTCCAAAACTATTGCATATGAAGGTTTGGTAAAATTAAAAGACGTTCCAGGAAATATTAATTTATGTTGTGATTTTAAAGGGGTGTACTGAGAGAAATTGAAACAATTACGTACAAGAACAAAAAATAGTTTTATTAATCAACTAACCGAGCTTGACCGAGCTAACTTAAAGACTGAAAACTTAACACTAAGAATATGAACGTAAAAATAATCAATACCTAACAGTCTCAATACACTTGAACACTTGAGTTTAGGTATCATATTTCATAAACAAACCCGCTGTCGCCAAGACACACATAAATTTGGCGCATTTAAACGATAAGAGAACAGGCCCTATCAGCGGTACTTTTCACTTCAATACTCTCCTTAAAAGTATAGCTGACCAAAACAATTAAATAACTAAAAACTACGTACATATTATGTATACGTACATCTTTAAGGTCGCAGTGATTAACCCCCCTCCCCCTCTCACTCATTCTACATTCTATTAGGAAGTAGTACATAATCACTGCGACCTTAAAGATCTATTGTGCCCCCCTTCCTTTAATCATTACACAGTCTATAACCCATCATACCCCTCTTGTAGAGGGGACAGGATATTTTTCATCCTCCTCTGACAACAGATATTCTTCCTCCGAGGGTACACACCCTTCCACGGTTGGAGTTTGACCCTCCGTGCTCTTCACAGTCGTGGAGCTTGCCTAAGCTGAGGTACCTGTGAGGTGTAGGCTGGACAATCTGTCTCGATTTTCTCCATCTCTTTAACTTGGTCTCTCCTTAGACCTTATACCGGTGTTGTCCCGTATCTATAATAGAGCCTTCTTTCTCTATTGCCTTATTGGATTTGAGGTCAATTCCTATTGTGAGGACCTGACCATGACGTTCCTCCCTCGAGTTAATGACGCGCCAACTCGATGTCCTTACATTTAATTTCTGACCCTGGATAAGGTTCAGCAGGTAGGTGGTGTCTTTCCCCTTTCTCCTCGGCAGAAAGACCTTAATGGCCACCCCTTTAGGGATGTTTTCTCCCTTCACTGCAACCAGTTCCGGCCCTTGCCAATTTTTAAGCTTAGGTGCGATTTCCACCAACCAATTCGCCGATTTTTGAGATACACAATCTATGAGGATCATGCCAACCCGAAAGTGTATCCCCGCAAAACTCACTGACCCACACTTTGTAGATCGTTCTACAGAACCCCGCATGTAGAAGTAAGAGGTAAATACAATGGGGTGCCCCCGATGCCCTACGGTTTACTCCTAGGGGAAGTACTTTCTAAGAACTAAACCAATCTCAGAACGAAAAACTTCAAGGTTAAGTCTATTTAGCTAAAGGTTTTGTCATTATGTCTTCAATTTGCTTATCACTAAATACATATATGATATCAAATTCACCGTTTACATGTAATTCACGTACGAAATGGTATTTCACATCAATATACTTTGTACGTGCATGAAATTCAGGGTTTTTAATCAATTTATGTGCGCTTTGATTGTCAAAGGATAAAGTCGGTTTTCCTAAATCTACACCTAACTCACTTAAGATGTGCTTTAACCACACTAAATCTTTTGCCTCGATAGCCGCACTTACGTAATAGCCGTATCCTTCGTTGCAGACTGCGCAACGCACTGTTGTTTCTTACTTAACCAAGTTACTACTGCACCCCCGAAGTTGCAAATAACGCCCGTTATAGCTCGCTATATCCAAGTTTTAACATCACTCACGAAATCCGCATCACAAAACACATTCAAATGTCCTCTGCTATTGTACTGAAGTCCAACATTCGTCGTACCATTAATATACCGAAGAATCAGCTTCACTAAATAACAATGAGCTTCAAGGATTTTCGAGTGCCCTTGATGCAACATTCATCGCATATGAAATATCGTATCTTGTTACAACCTGAAGAAACATTAAGCTCCCAGCTATTTCCCGATATGGAAAGGACTTTTTAATTCCTGGCGAATCTGTAGAATGCCATCCTGGCTCAATGGGGGTAGACACTAGTTTGGATTCTAACATTCCATACTCTGTTAATATTCGAGTAGCGTAACATCCTTACAAAATAACAATGGAGCCATCATCTGTTCTTTGAAGTTCAAATCCAACAACATTTCGAACATTTATGGTCACTTTTGTTGTTTCAAATTCATTCAGAATTTTACTGATCATATTATCAGCTTCTTTTTCCTTACTTGACGCTACCAGTCCATTATCAACATACAAAAGAATTAGCAACAGATGTCCAGCACTTTGTTATATGTATAAACAAGAATCTGCAATACTCTCCTTGAATCCAATATTTCGCAGAAAATCAGTAAATCTTCGGTTCCAGCATCGTTGTGCTTCCTTTAAACCATAAAGACTTTTCTGCAACCTACATACTTGTGTTGAACCATCCTCAAAACCTTTTGGCTGATGCATGTAAATGTCTTCATCAAGGTCTCCAACAAAAAAGCTGTCTTGATATCAAATTGCCTCAAGTGTAATTTTTCTTTGGCAGCGAGACTTAGAACTACACAAATTGTATCAAAACATGCCACTGGACTGAAAGTTTAATCAAAATCCCTGCCACTTTGCTGTGCACAACCAAATGACCAAACGTATCTTAAAACGTTCAAACTACACAAATTGTATCAAAACATGCCACTGGACTGAAAGTTTCATCAAAATCCCTGCCACTTTGCTGCGCACAACCAAATGACCAAACGTGTCTTAAAACGTTCAATTTCTCCATCATCTTTATATTTAATGCGATAAACGATTGAAAATAACTTTGTTGTTGTTTGGTTTTTCCACTAAAACCCACGTCTCATTCTGCTGAAGAGAGTTCATTTCCTCACGGATGGCATTTAACCACATATTCGACTGCTCTGACGACATGGCTTCTTCAAACGTCATTGGTTCACTGTTAGCAATCCACGCAACCGGGATTTCATAGAAGCCGGGAGGTTTCTAAATATTACGTACTTTTTCCAGGGTCATAAGTCATCCACACCGTTGTGCCTGTGAACTTTAGACATTTGTAGACAGAACGACAAACGACGGTTATTCTTTTTCGCTTTCTCACTTTATGTAGCTATAGCAGGTCAAACAATCTCGCATCTCGAAATAGTCATGATTCACAAGTGGCAACGTTTGCAGTACCAGTCACAGTCACGATTTAATTCCAATCACGTTTTATTTTTATCTTGGTAACGAGTCCCAAGTAGCATTTGGACGTTATCTAACGTCGGGTATACGTCGCGTTCAACAAACCCGACGTCGGGTACCAACGTCGGTTCGACCGCCTGACGACCCTTAATTGCACCTAATGGGGAATACAGATTCAAGTTGCCTCGACGTCGGTATCTGACCTAATAGGGAATGTAATTCTACCAATTACCAACGTCATATTACTTTGGATTTCAGTCACTTAAAATTCGTCACTAAGCACTTACGTTATGTTTGGTTTCAAATTCGCTACCAAGAATACCTAAAAATTTTCCCAAAGAAAACTACCTAATTACCAATGGATTCATAATCACGCCTCGAATATAACTATAAGTGCCTACCTAATTTCATAATATAATTCTGAATCATTAATCCAGACATCAGTTTTGTCAACAGAAATAACTTTTTTGATATATCTGATTAAAATACTCTGGAAAACAACGAGCGCCTTCAAAATTAGGTAGATTTATAAAACAAAAATATCTATAAAAAACTAGCTCACAAAATATTTTTTTTATTTTCTAGCTGGTTTAATCATAAAACTGTACTGTGGTTCCCCCCAAATTCATCCTTATCAATATTATTCTACTAGAAATCGGAATGTGAATATAAATTTTAAAAACAAAAACCATTTTAAAATGGCTGACAATCGGATACTTGTGAAGAATGGCGGATTTCTGTGTCCGACTTAATATGAACTACCAATTCCGACCGGGTCTCCAACATTAGTCGTCTCACACGACCGAAGTCATCAAACCGGACGACCGGCAATCCTATTATGACGTATATAATTCCAACGTACGCCACGTAAAATTTGCGATCGGCCGGCATAAGTAGGAGCATCCGTCGTCGGTCACAGAGCATATAGCTTTTCGTATTCCTGGTAAACGATTCTCGACGTTGTCTGTTATTGGTCTATGATAGGTCAATTGTTTGTTGTCAAAAAATGTTTTACGGTTGACGGTTCAACGATTTCGTAGGCGTAACCTCACTTTGCGTATCAGTGATATGTGGATTTGTGTAATTATATTTTAGTTTTTGTTTTCTCCTTAAACAAATGGGCAGGGACTTTTTTTAAGATAGTATATATAAAAAATTTAAAAGAACTGGAACCAGTACCTCACATGTGGGAGGAGGAAGGGGTCTGCTGGTTTCCTGAGCTAAAAAAAGAAATTAAGATGCACCAGTGTAATGCAGCATCTCTTCCAGATAAAAAGCATTCGTGGGTGGAGGCAAGATATCACTACTACTATTATTATTTTGCAAAAGCCTCGACCTCTTTCTGTAAAATGCGGATGAATGTCTAAATGCCTTTTTAGTGTTTTTTTAGGCATAATAAAAAAAATGAAGTTTGTTTACAAAAACTTTTTATTAGATTATGTTCATGATGTTCATTAGGCCGCAAATGCTACTTGATGGGTTGTATTTACGGACGTAAAGAGAGATACGTAAATTAGGTTATAAATATGAACATAAAATACAACAAAATATAATTGGATGTTACTTTAGGAATTATCAGTGAGACGTATCATATTCGGACAACGGGTAGACGTCGGGCTAGTTCAAGTATATGTACGTCGTGTAAGCCAACGTGGGAACGACGTTCGGAAATTAATAAAAATGGTACGTTGTTACTTCGTACGTAGACAGATCGTTGGATTTACCGACCCGCATTCAACGTCACCGCTCGTATCACCAGCACCCGACCTAAATTGGCACAAAGTCTGACGTCGCGTCGCTTCAGGTCAGATTTAGTTCGAAGTCAGATAGATGCTACTTGGGCTGTGATCCGTGACTTTTATTACACGGTAACAAAATCACAGGCAACGATTTATTTCCAACCCTACTGTATACCAATATTGTATAAAAAAATATATCGTTCCAAATTTTTAAGCACAGCGAAGTAAAAGTATTTAAAAGAAGTTTAAAATATTTAAAGTCATGAAAAGCGCATCGATGTTATTAATAATTATTAATAAATCGATCTATCGATATATCGATGTTACTTTTTACGATGTTTGTATCCCAGTTTTAAACAAAAAAAAAAGATAATATATTATTTATACAAATATCTATTATACAGCTTGGTCCGAATTGTATTCGGAAAACTTAGGCAGCATGTTCTGCAGAAAAAAAAATAGTAAAAAAGTATGTATAAATGTACAGGGTGACGCTTCTCATAGGACGCGAAGGCTCCAAGGAGAACGGTATTTTATATCGAAATTAAATTTTAGTAGCATATCCGGGTGCGTTTCAAAAGTGGATCACCCTTTAACTTTTTTATTTTTAAATATAAATTGGGATTGACTGCCATATTCAATTGTTCTCGGTCACTTCTGGTTTCACCGGAAATTACTACAACTTTTGATTTTTAAATGGCACCCTCGGTATTTTTTTACTTTATTCGATAGAAAATGACACTCTGAATCGAATGACATATCATATGTCAACTTTTGACATAGTCACTCAAAAACAAATTGTATTTTAAATTTCAATCTAGAGTGCCGCGGCTGTGTTAAAAACACTAATTTTTAATCAAGGAGCCTTGGAAAAATACATTTGATCGTCCAATGTTTTTAGTGTCTTGTCCTGGCCGGATAAAAGATGCCCAAATCGTATTTTTAATCATATTTCAATTTTTTCAAATGGAACGAGGGTGTCTCATTAGCATATTTGGAAAAAGCATTTTTTTACGTATAATTTGATACCACACACTTGATATTTCGAGTCAAATTGTCGTTATGAACCGAATGTTACAGTTTCAAATAAACCATATGCAAAAATGTCAAAAGTTGACATATGATACGTCATTCGATTCAGAGTGTCATTTTCTATCGAATAAAATAAAAAAATACCGACGGTGCTATTTAAAAATCAAAAGTTGTAGTCATTTTCGGTGAAATCGGAAGTGACCGAAAACAATTGAATACGTCAATAAATCCCAATTTATGTCATATACTAACATACCAAATCTTGTTTATTTATTTGAAAAAATAAAAAAGTTATAGGGGTAAGCCACTTTTGAGACGCACCTGGTATAACATAAATTAGGATTCATTGACGTATTCAATTGTTTTTGGTCACTTCCTGTTTCATCTGAAATGACGACAACTTTTTGACTCGAAATACCAAGTGTGTAGTATCAAATTATTCGTAAAAAAATGCCTTTTCCAAATATGCTAATGAGCCAGCCTCGTTCCATCTGAAAAAATTTAGATATGATTAAAAATACGATTTGGGCATCTTTTGACCGGCCGGCGCGGCCAGGAGAAGAGACTAAATACATAAAATTTATTTTTCCAAGGCCCCTTGATTAAAAATTACAAGTAAGCCTACACTTGAAAACTGTACTATAACTCCAGATATTTTCAATCATTATTTTGCTAATGTTGCTCTTGATCTGGTACGTAAAATCCCAGTATCAGATTCAAACCCATTGGATAATCTTGCTAATATAGTGCGGCACCAGGCTACTATTGAGTTTACAGAGGTTACTAACAATGAGATCAGAGACACAATAAATTGTTTAAAAAACAAAGTAAGTCGTGATTCTGCTGGTATGAACGTTAGACTATTAAAATCAATAAAAAACATTATAATATATCCACTAACTAAAAATATTTTCCATCCATTTAAAAAAAAGGTACAATGATTCCAATCTACAAGATAGGAGATAAGAGTCTGCCATCCAACTACAGACCTATCTCTATCTTACCTATCATTTTTAAAATTGTTCAGCGATGTATGGTAAATAGAATCGTAAGCTTTTTTGAGAACCAGAATTTTTTTAATGAATTCCAAACTGGGGTTTAGAAAGAACAGAAATGCAGTCTCGGAGATCTTGGAGACTTTGAATTGCAAGAAATTCGATAGTGTTGTTCTGTGACCTGAGCAAGGCCTTCGACTGTGTGGACCATGGTATCCTCCTTAAAAAGATCACAGCGTATAATTTTTCGCCGAAGAGTGTGGAACTGCTGAGATCTTACTTAGAAAATAGATGTCAAAAGGTAAGGGTGGGGGGTGCAGAGTCTGGGGAGACTGTTGTAAACATTGGGGTTCCTCAGGGCTCTATACTTGGTCCGGTTCTCTTCCTAATTTATATAAATGATTTACAAGCAAGTGAGGCTTCAGAGGGTTTTATTTTGTTCGCAGACGACACTACAATAGCCTGTCAGGGTGAAACACTCGAAGAATCATTGGAGGATTCCGGGAGAGCGCGGGCGAGAACTAGTGATTGGTTTCACGCGAACAAATTAGTGTTAAATACAGAAAAACCCTAGCAAATAATATTCTCTATGAGAAACACTCACGTTGCCAGGGAACATGTAAAATTCCTCTGGGTTTGTCTGGATCCGAGGCTTCATTGGGGCGGGCACGTTGACGGGGTTTGTAAGAGACTGGGAAGCGGCATTTTCCTTCTGCGAAATTTAGCTAACAATGTGTTGCAAAGCACAATGAAGTTAGTACGCCTTTATCCATAGTCACTTAGTACGCCTTTATCCAAGACACTTACTACGCCTTTATCCACAGTCATATTTTATATGCCATCCAAGTATGGGGTTACTCTGCTGAAATCCACAGGGTTTTTAGATTACAGAGAAGAGCCGTAAGGCTGCTGGGCGGTCTTGGGTACAGAGAGGAATGTCGGACCGCTTTCCGGGTTCTGGGATTTTCCATCTCTTTATATTTATCGCAATCTACTAGATTTAAGGAATAACATACACTCATGTACAACTCACAGCGAAGTTCATGACTATAATACATGAAACAAAAATAATATTGTAACAGACTAAACAGACTACTGACACAAATTACCTATTACAGATGCGAAAGAAAGCGACTGCATCGGAAACCGCTTGGCAAACCCGACACGCCTATTGAGTGGTGTAAATACACCAGTCGTTTAGTCCGGAAGCCCTTGCTGTGTCGTATTCGTTTGCTGAAGCTCGCTGGTGTGACATAGTGCGTGGTTATATGTTTGTTTTTAAAAACGCGTGTCGGATTTTTGTTGAACTTTCGAACTGTTATTTCTAAGTTTTGCTAATTTGTATATCTTATTTAAAATGGGATACAAATGTGTTTATTTATACTGTTCTACAAAAATCGGAGGAGGAAAATCACTTTTTAGGTTCCCAGAGGATAAGTTAAGGTAAGGAAAAATGATTAATAAGTAGGTATTAGGTATTATTCGTCCTTTTGTAATAGGAATTATTGTAATTTAGTATTTTCAAACTGAAAAAATATCTAAGTACATTCGATTTAAATGAACAAAAATAGAAAAATGAAATGCTCTTTTGCTGGAGTTTGTATTTTAAACCCCCAAAACAGGTGTGTCTTTATTCTTGCCGGCTTGCCTGCATTGCATGCAACATTATTTTAAATAAAACTACGTTCCTCTTATTTTTAAGATCTGTTCATAAATTATGATAAAGCCACGAATATACGTGACTCATCGCTTGACGAAGTTAGAATCGACACGTACGCTCTGTTTTTTTACATTAAGAACGTGATATTTTACGGCAGACGTAGTGTTATTATCCCGTCCTCATTTTAATTAAATTTGTAATATTAGTTTAGGAATGTCCCATCTCATATAAAAACCTTCATACCTCTGAGGTCATAAACGACCCTACAATATAATTCTAATTGATAAGTTTTACTATTACCTTTGGGAATTTTGATCATAAATTTATATAGCTTTTGCAGACGTCTGTCTACCTAAACAATGTAAGTTTAGGGCAGTGTAAGTAAGGCAGTAGGTTTTTAAACATCTGGTCTAATCATCGGCGTCTGCACTCCCCCTACTCACTCTAAAATGATAGTGTGGTTTTTAATTCTGTCAACTTTGGCGTGGTTGACAAATGACAAATCGCCTTTTGTGGATTGACTCGTTTTTGTCTTTCAGTTTTTTGTGGCTTTTTCTTTAGGTAGTTTTTATTTTTTATTAGACTACATAATATGTAGCACCGAATAATAATATAGCAAGAAGAGTCACTCTAAATCCCGCCCTATTTTACGTTATTTCCACGTGGCTGTGTTTTTTAGCGGAAGCTCTTATTTGAAATCGGTGTGTTTTTTTGTACGGAGTATATTTATTAAACTTGTTACCTAGCTCTATTGGTAAAAACTTACTAAAGTGAGATCATCCATCTTGACGTGATGTTCTTTTTTAAAAAAATGTTTTTATTTGTCTATTTATTTTAATAAAAAACGTTTATGTTCAAAAGTTAAAATTTTTAGATTATTTTGCCTCGGATTGTGCTTTTTTAGGTCATTAAGTTTGTTATTATTTTAGTTTTTGTTCTGTGTAAATAAATATACACAATTAATATATTTATGTAACATAATATGTTTGTTTATTATACGTTATCCTATTTCAAATACATACCGACCAGACTTTATACTATTTACATTTAATTCCATCCGCCGCGCCGCATTTATTTGTGAAGAAAACCCGTATTCGAACGCTCGACCCAGCGGCTGCATACGACCATAAAATTTTTTGCTACCGCTGCGGCCGCGGCTCGTCTTTGTAAACGCCACATGAAAGCTAGAACGCCGGCTGACCCTTCTTGTTATACTATTATTCGATGTATGTAGGTACAAACACGACAATTTAAGTAAGTTTGTCTGCCATATACCATAAATGCATTAGCCCTTTGTAAATCTCAAACCGGCTAATAATTTTTACAACTTAGGGCCTTAATTAATGTTTTTATACTATAAATATCTTTCTTTTCCCTAATTTCCTACGAACTGATATATGACGAGCAATCTATTAAATTACTGTGAGATTATATGCCTCGATCACATATTGGTGCAGATTATTTTAACCCAAACAAATAATAACGCAAACTATACATTGATGCGGATTGTCTATCAACTCTTTCTGAAGGTCACAGAAACCGAAACGCGGAATTCGGTGTACTTTCGCATCTGTTATAGTTAATTTGTGCTACTGGCGTCTAAGAAGGTGTCAGGATGGTCAGAGGTAGGCCTGTTCCAAAGACCGTTTCAACACCGGTGTTGAGCTGACAGATCAGGCCATTGGCACCAATTGGACCACGTAATCGTTCGAAGGACGCACTTAAAAGATGTCAGTCTCACAAAAGCCAGAGTAGATGCCGAATGTGGCATTGACCACCGACTTTTAATCTCAAAAATGAAAATCCAGTTAAAACCCAAACATCCACACTGTAAAAAGCAAAGCTATATGACCAGATTAAACGTACGGGGTCTAGAGAACAACGATACGGCGACGCCTTCCGGGAAGCCACTTCCACCGATAACTTCAATCTCAATCGTGGATGCTGAACAAGGCTGGGCACAACTGAGAGATGCGATTCACAAAACAAGCGAAGCGGTACTGGGAAAATCCATCAAAAAGAAACAACCAGACTGGTTTAACGAAAATCATCCGCATATACAGGCTTTGTTGGAACAAAAGCATAGAGCACATCAAGCCGTCACTGCAAATCCACACAATCCAAGACTAGCAGACAACTTTCAGGCAGCCAACAATATGCTCCGAAGAAACCTGAGCCAACTAATGGATAACTGGTGGTCGCAAAAAGCTAGTCAGATTCAGGAGTATGCCACGTATCACGACTATCGTAAATTCTTCGAGGCTGTCAAAAGAAGTATACGGTCCAACTAAGAAGACAAGATGCCCAATCATGGCACAAAATGGCGAACTTCTAAAAGAGGAAGAGCAAATCAGAAACCGATGGAAAAAGCGTTACAGCCATATCCTTAATCAAGAAAACAACCCCAATATGGAAGCACTCAACATAATACCTCAGTATAACAGCCTCGATGTATTAGACATTCCAATAACAGAACAGGAAATAAAGGACTCCATAAAACAGCTTAAAAACAACAAATCAGCTGGCTATGACGCGATTCCGGCGGAAATCTATAAGTGTGCAAGTAAAGAACTTATTGGGCATCTTAAGACTCTCTTCGATGTCATATGGGAAAGCGGAGAGGTACCTCAGGACTTTTGCAACGCGAATATAGTGAATATATTTAAGAACAAAGGAAGTGCATCAGACTGCGGAAACTACCGAGAAATTTCACTACTGGCTATCGGAGGAAAAATTCTTGCAAAAATTATGTCAAACCGTCTGCACCCACATATAGAAAAAATCCTCCCAGAATCGCAAACGGGTTTTCGCACCAACCGCGGTACCGTCGATTCCATATTCTCCATCCGGCAACTACAGGAAAAAGTAAAAGATCAGCAGTCTAAACTTTACGTTGCATTCATCGATCTAACAAAAGCCTTCGATTCTGTGAACAGAGATGCACTTTGGGGAATTATGAAAAAGTTCGGAGTACCCATCAAATTTCTTACAGTGTGTAAAAGCCTCCATAACAACAACAAATCAAGAGTGTCATATCATGGATCACCTGAGCGATCCCTTCCTAACAAACACAGGCGTTAGGCAGAGATGTGTCTTAGCGCCTCTCCTATTCAATATATTCATGTGAGCGCTCTCCATTATAGTGGACAGCAAACTGCAGGGGAGAGGTTTGGGCATTTGATACAGATACGACGGCGGTCTGTTCAACATAAAAAGACTCAGGGCAAAAATACGTACAAAATTTATCACAGAACTTCAATACGCTGATGACTGTGCTCTAGTTGCAAATTTAGAAGTTGCGATGTTGAGATTTGTCTCAACACCGAACAGGTCTAGTCAGGGGTATTGGTCTGCCAAATTTTATAATAAAATCTTTTAAGAATTTATCAAACAAGGATTTCAACATTATATTAAGGACATTTTTAATTGAAAATGCGTTCTACTCGCAAGATGCGTATCTTTCTTTCAATTTCTTTGGTTTGGTTTGGTTGTGTATTTTAACTGTAATGTTCTATTTTTATAATATATGTATTACATATTTATTTCATTTTACTTTGTAACCTGCAAGGCTTGATAATATAACCTAACCAACTAAACCTTAATGGTAATTTAACATGAATAAACGAATTTTGATTTTTTTTGAATTTTGAATAATTTCTCTCATGTTGTTGACAATAGTTGGTCGAGATTTGAAAACACTGTCTTTAACACATCTCCTTAAAAAAAGTCGATAATAGACAAACCTGTAGCATTTAAGTATTCTATTAATTGGCGAATTCACACTACAGAATCATGGGTATCAATTCTCTCTGATGTAGGATAAGTTTCCATTTTCGGCAAATTTTTGAGATTTTTTGAAATGTTTTAACTGACACAAAATAATAACTAGTTGTTAAAGTTGAACTAATGTGACAGCTATGTTGAAATAGCGTCAGATATATGACAGCTACCTAAATTTTCTCTAAGAGTACGCATGCGTACCCTGTGCGTACTCTAGGTAGACACGTAATCAAATTCTAAAAATCAATTTACCATCTAGACAACTAATAAAACTTTAATTTAGCCCTAAAATGGCCTTGTAAACAAAGCACTTTTTAGACACACACCACATTACAGCAGTTTTTGTAAAAATTGGATACACAAATGTATAGAAATATTATACAGGTTTAGTCTTAAATAATTTCTCGTTCGCTTTTTCGAATTTATATAACATAGAAAGCCAGAATGTTATCGGAAAGTTCTGATAATAAAGACTACTTTAATATTGGCACTCCACCAGAACTTACAGAAGCTGCAAAAAGAGCAGAAGCCAGTTTACTTCCAGAGAAATGTAGGGGGCGATATGAAATAGCATTGAAAGTATACGCAAAATGGTGTTCCGAAAGAATTGCTAAGAATATTGCTTCGGAGACAGTCTTGATGGCATATTTTAGCGACATGGTAAGGCAGAAAAAGCCATATACTCTTTGGGCTACGTACAGTATGATACGCGTGGGTTCCACTAAGAACTACCCGTTCATTAAAACGCCACCAAAATTATTGTAACGTGCCAAAATTTCACTAAACTATTTTATTTCTTTTCTTTAATAATTTAACGCTAATTGATATTATTATTAGTCTGAAATATCGATCAGTTCAATTCAGTAAACCAAGAATAAATAAATCGTACTTACATGTTAACAAAAGTAATTATTCCATCCTTATTTTTAACTAAACATATTTCACACTTAATAACATTTTTTTTTTTGCAGCACAAAACTAGTTTGATTTAATACAATTTATCATTTATTTTAGCTGAAATAGATAAATAATTCTTTCCGCCGTTAATTATGTTTATATACTAAATACGTAGGTTAGAAATTTTTGAATTGAACTGTCAAATATTTATTCTATATATTTTTATTAACATTAACTATTAGGGCAACCTAAAATATAATACTCTAATAAATTGATTATATATTTTTGTATTTTATTTAATCAACAGTAATTATTGAGCCTATTGTCACTTAGTTAAACCCATTAAATTTATGTTGCTCTATTTTTAATTTTTTAGGTAGAATTTTCTAAGCATAATTGTCTTTAAAATATCGTATCGATCCGGCAAGTGAGTCATGCGCAATATCCCTAGATTGTTGCTATTTATTAATTTTTGAATGTTTTGATAAGCAAATTTCTATATAACTTTCATTAATCTCGTTAACTTTATTTTATTCTATTAATTATATAAATTATTGATATTAACTTTATTTTCCTTAATATATAACTTTTCTCTTCATGTCTCTTTATTCAGCCCATGGTTAAGTAAATCCAGCATTTTATCAAGGGCTCGTGTTTTTATCTGGCTATTTCTTTGTTGCAAAAAAGGTTTCGTTTTCTGGAACCAATTCCTTTGGTTTCTGGTCACTTTATGTTCAGCTAGTGTGAGGTACAGAGGCCTCTCGGTCATTTTGTCAAGTTTTTGATTTTTTACCTCCCTTGTGGGATTTTCGGAGGTGCCCAAAAATTACTGCATTGCAGCATCCCATCTTACCTTGTTTTTTTGGACGGTGCTACTGTTTACCGGTGACGGGATTTTCACCTCAAAAGCTGACGTGGGTCAACCAAGCAGCCCGCCTTTTTTTATTGAGCACCCCATTCCATCCAGGGGAAGAAATAATATTAATCACCTGAGGATTCGTAGAAAACCTTGAGTTACAGGCAAAGCCTATTTTTTTTAAATTAATACATTTCTTTCCACTTTTTTTCTCTTTAAAAAAAAACTATTTTTTTTATGGTATTCGTACTCATGGAGAAAACTATAATATTATTCTCTCCGTATTTTTTTTCGTCGGAGCCGAAGAGTTTTTTGTCTGGACCGGAGAAGTTTTTTCGTCTGGGCCGAAGAAGTTTTTCTTCTGTGTTGAAGACTCTGAGCCAGTTTTTTTGTTGGAGCAGTTTTTTCCGCTGTATCCATTTTACTTTTCTGGAGGAGTTGACAGTCGACTGTTGACAGTTGACAGCCGACGGTGTCTGCCCAAGATTGATTTGATTTAGAAGATTTTCAACCATTTGGTATCGTACAATTCAATTTTATTTTTTCCTTATTTTTTTTTTGTATTTGAATTTTATTGGTGCGTACGAATACCGAACGTAGATAATTTTTTTTTTAACATTATAATTTAATTAGAATAAATTTTCACATAATTTAATTCTGCTGATAAAATAATATTTCATTTTTTTTTCCTTTTTAATTTTTTTGTAAATTTAATACATTGACACAGTTTCTTTTGTCTCATTTAAAATCTTTAAATCTATTCATTTTTTTTTTATTTTTTTTTTTTTTTTGAACTGATGAATTCATAATTATTAGTTGATTATTTTGATTTATTTATTTTTAATAATTATATTATTAATTATTATTATTAGTGAATTGTTTTCAGTATTATTTATTTGATTTATTAATTTGTTGATTAATTTGATATATTAGCTGAATTTTAGTTGTCGCTGGATAATAAAATAGCATATATATTTTTATTTTGTAAATCTTACGTGATCACGAAAGGTACCTAGGTATTTACGTAATTTTGCTACTTGCGTATTGTGATATATATTTTTCTTGGTGCACAATTTTTTTTATTGATTTATTTAATTTACTATCCCATCCTTCAATAGAGGGTTCTGAAACTAATCAGTTTGCATTTATTTTTTTTTTATATTTCCTTTGGCCCTATGTCTATATAATTCTCTAAGATCTCTTGGACTTTTTGTTTATTTATTTACTTTTTTTTATTTATGTATTTGTGGAACTTGTGAGGCCCTAAATACACCTTTGGGGATTTCTGACTTTTTTTCCGTCTAAAGTCAGTGGTGCTCTTAACCCGCCCCTACCTCCGAATTTTCTGAGCTAGTGCATAAATTTGTTCGCGACTAGACCCCTGCAAATTCCATAAATATTTATTTTCCTTTAAAAAAAAAAAAAAAATCTTAATAATATTTTTTTTTTCTTCTGTATTTTTTTTCAATAAAAAAAAAATTTTTCTTTTTTAATTTAAAAGAGCCGAGCTAAGGCCAAAACGCGTGAAAAATTTTATGGCGCCCAACGTTGGGCAATTGATTTAAATAGGGCAATTGCATTAAAAAGGCAATTCTATTAATATCTATTATTATTATATATCTATATAGACTTAGGGCCAAATAATTTTATATTCATCTTGCTGGTTAATATTTATTCATTTTTTTAATATTATCTTGACTTGATTATTATTGGAATACTATTTTCATTAATTTATCTTTGATTTACCTTTGATTTACCTTTTGATATTTTGTATTTTTTATACCTTTTGATTGATATAATTTTGGTATATAGTTGATCACTTTCTATTTTATCTTTTTCTATTTTCTATTTACCTTGTTTTTTACCATGGATTGCATTAGCAATACGTAACTGGAACGGGGCACTGAAGCTACGCATTGCAGCAATACGTAACCGAACGAAGTAATACCAA
>NW_022147140.1:284241-469127 GCF_002938485.1 Sitophilus oryzae
AATTTAAAGGAAGCGAGCTAAGGCAAAACCGTGACATTATTCGGAGAGAAGGATATATTTCTAATACAAAACTTGAACATTACAATTAATCAAACTTTTTTCGCGATGAACTCAAAAACTTCTACTTTTATAAACAAATGGAAGTTTCCGCAGCAAACTATCGAAACAGAAAAAAATAACACATAGTTAAATATTTGTGTGTTTCAAACATTCCATGAAACTAAAGTTTCTCACACAACAAAACCAAAGTATATAATCTTAAATAATGTCTGTACGGCACAGGTAACTTTATCGCTCTTCCACTACGCGTAATTTTAGGGACGGCGGGTACTCTGCTCTGATCACTCCCGTTTACCGGAAAAGACACATCACTCGCTTCCTCGTCTGAGAAATCACTAGTTTTCGAATCGAGTGCTCTGCTTTTTACACTCCCGATCGCGGATGACTTCTGGATGGTTCTGGTAGCCTCTGATGGAGCCGTTTGAGCTTCTGAGTTCCGGATGTCAGCAGGTACCCCGGTCTCTTCTAAGGCGTAGACCCTCTGTACAGGACGTAGCATCACTCCATTCGTAGTAGAGACCCGCACTAAACGTACAGCACCGTCTTTACCAGGTAAAACTTTGGTAGTTCGACCAAGTGGCCAGTCCATCCTCTTGGTATTATCATTACCGACGAGCACAACTTCGCCAATCTTAATTTGTCTAGGCGATTTAACACGCGCGATGTTTCGAAGCTGCCCAAAGTATTCATTACGGAACCTTAACCGTAAATTGTCCCGAATTTTTTGCATTCGTTTTACTCTTCGGCATAATGAGGATCGAGCTACAAAGTCACATTCAGGTAAAGTATCTTCTGACAAGTCGCGCGTAAACATTACATGAGTAAGCGGTACCAATTCACTCTCGTCTTCGGATATATATGTCAGAGGTCGAGAGTCGAGGATATATATGTCAGAGGTCAAAAAGTCGCATACCACGGTTAGTAAGTCCTCATAATTAAGCGCTGCGCGTCCAAGAACTTTTCGTAACAGTCCTTTTAAAATGCCTATAAGCCGCTCCCAAAACCCGCCCCACCAAGCAGCTGTTGGGGGGTTGAAGCGCCACGCAATACTAAGCGAAGTTTTTCAAACCTTCTCTCGATTCCAGCCTTTTTCAGTATTCAAAAATACACATAAATTCAGGAAATGGTTCAGTTGTCGCTATATTGATTTAATTTTGGCAAAATTTCTTAAACTTGTGATAGAGCATCAGGAATAATGATCTAGCTATTTCCAATGTAGACAGCTCCATAAAATGGCACACGTGAAAAAACAGACCAACTTTTTCCCTGTCTAACGATGCGAGGTACAGCGAGTCCACACCAGTGATCTGAAAAGCTGATGCATCATTAACTCGGTCTGCGGGAAGAGGTGGACTCTGGACTTGAACACCCTTAACTATCTGCCCTGCACACAAGACATAGTTTGAAATAATGTTTAATATACTCCTTCCGGGCCCAAGCATCTGTTTTTCGTCTAAAAACTCCTAAAACCTTGGGGCTCTACAGCAGATCCTGTGAGAATAAAACGAGTCCTCATTTGTCACGGAATGGACGAATGGGTAAGCGAGTTCGGCATGCGATAGAACAGTGTCTTTACGATGGGCAATAACGACGACTTTCACGTAAAGCCAGAATCAATCTCGGATACGTCCAATGTCTTCAGCCGCTGATCATCAAACCTTCCTGTTGTACAACTTCAAAACGAGAACTGCTGGTCATTTCTTTTGGCTCACCAACGTTATCTTCTTGAATGTCTTTTATCATTTATTGTGAACCTCAATTGCAGCAGTTCATCTGAAAGTTTTTTTTAGGTAGCTGAAGAAATATGTCTAAATGCCATTCGCACCCTAATAACTCGTTAGCCTGCCTCGAAATTGACCGAGACTGCTACAAATACATTTTCTTTCAGAAGTTACTCTAATCTCATTGTCGGTGACAGTTTCCACTCGGTTGGGGCGCTGGACAGAAGGGGATGGTGTCAGATGATAGCGAGATTAGGGGGACTGCTTCCACCATCGTGGGATTCATTGCTGCTCGAGGTGAACTTACTGGATGGAGTCGCCGGATTTTGAAATATCTCAGAGATGAGTCACTTTGTGTGAGGTGAGTTTCCTGATCTCTACAGTCACTCTATTGCGCTACTGTAAGATGCCCCATCATCATGTTCTAATGATACCATGACAACACTAGTTTGTTCAGTCATCCACAAAAAATCCAGATCATGATTTACAAGATGCAACCGGGGGGGGGGGGGGGATTGAAAATGATAATAAAACGATGTAAAAAACGTTGAATTATGATGTTAAAATGAGTGTATATCGAAATATGTTTAATTAACGAACTTAACAAAAACAACAGATTTAGGATGGAAGGATGAGTGTAAACTGTATGGGTGAAAGGATTAGTATATGACTTATGATCGCATTCCACACGGTACATTCATTATTGTACACGTATATCTATAATAGACATACTAGAGTGATTACAAGATTAGTGAGCTCAGACATGGCGATTCGCACACGCGTTGCTTTGAGTGAAAGGATAGTCGGAGAGAAAGACAAACAAGGCAAAAACAAATAAATAACAAATAATCAGGGTTACATGATGACAATCATGATAAGGAGGAACAGATAAAGAAATCTTACATGGAAAGTTACACTGGTTTACGATATAATTTTTAAATAATTAAATAAAAGTGTTTCACATTTTTAAACACAAAACTTTAATACACTGAGATGTATCTAAGCATTTAATTTTTTAATATTATAAAATTCTTAGCACGCTTGCTGGTTTACTTCTGTTTTTGCGTCACGTCACAGATTCACAAGCCCACGTTTGCACCACAAGGCGATGCTGCAGACCACTAGGTACACGGTCGTAGAAATTTATGTTATACAACTTTTAGTCAATCTACACAAATATAAAAGCTTTTTTTCTTTTTAAAAATTTTTCAGATTTTGTAAAAATATATAAACACCACAATACCAGCCAAAACTTAATAAATTGGGATATTGTTTCGTCTTTAGTTTTTAATATAGTGGCGAAATTAAACGAAAATGTCGCTTTTCAATGAAAATATCATTACGTAAAATAATTAAATATAAGGTGACGTAGCTTTTTCCCGACTAGCGTTTCGCGGGATAAACATCTCGATGCCGTTCATGCATTGATTTAAGAGTGTTGTTGTTTGTTTATAGAGAGAGGCTAGGGTGGAGCATGAGTGGTGGTTTTGTTTATTTTCAAAAAAAACGTTTTTTTTATATTAGAGCACTAATACTCTCTTTATAGGTTATATTTATCGGTTGAAGGGATATTGAGGAAAGCACTTATATTTCTTGTATGTTCCCGATAAATAAACGCCCTTGAAATAATATTATACTGTCTGGTTAATATTGTTTTATTGTATTGCGATTTTCGTTACAGCAACACTTTCAATTTCCTATTCTACTCCCTAAGTGTATAAATGTTCCGGATATAATTCGTCTTTTCTTCTGTGTCCAGTTTATATGTGTAAATAAATATATAAAAAAAAAAAAAAAAATTTTATATTAAATTTTTTACTTAGTTAACCCACAATCATTGGTTGATGAATTTTGATCAAAAATTTTTCTAATTCTTTTCGATAGTGAAGTTGGGATGATACGAGATAGAAGGCCGCTGAGACAGTGAAATAGCGATTAGTACTCACGTAACTGCGGTATTCTTGGATTGAGTTAATACGAGAGTATTATAGAAGTGTGCTTAGGTATAGTAAGAGAGAAAGAGGGATTGAGTGACAAGTTGGAAGTATAATATATATCACATGTGTATGACGGTTCTCGAGGTAGAAGTAGAGGTGAGAGCTTTGACCGGTGCGCAGAAAGAGCTAGAGTACGGTGGTAATTCTTCTTAGCTGTATGTACAAAAGATAAGGAGAGAGATTCCTGGAAAAATCTTTACTGGTTTTTTAATAAACATTCGCAGGCACTACCACTTTCATCGGAGAGCAATCGTGGATAAGGTATTTCAAGCTAAAAGAACTTAAATTAATAACAATAAACAAAAAAATACAGGATTATTGGGTGGCGCCAGGCATGTACAGAGAAAGAAAAACACAGTCGTATATTATTAACTAATGACTATATTTAATCATGATGGACTGTGATGATGGTAAATAGCATGGTACAATTTTAATAATTATTATTAAATAACGAAAGTGGTGGTTTAAGAAGAATTGTACTAAAATATCTATGAAAAAACAACTAAATGATAAATACAAGACATGTAAACGTTTTAAGAGAATTATATGAAAATGTAGCATTACTTTAAATTAAATTTGGGATATATTTTATTAATTGATTTTTTTTTTTTTTTTTTTTTACTTCTATAAAAAAAGTAATACTATTACAAGTGCGTCTCGGTATTGTCTCGGGCACATGCCGCGTGTTAGATGCGCGGCTGGTTTTGTTCTGTGTGTGGTGTGTTGTTCGTTTGCGGCGGGGGCTCATTTCGTCTATTTATGGCGGATAGCGTCAGGGGTTAATTTAATACCAGCTGACACAGTTTTCTTTTTGTCTCCTATTTAAAATTTAAATTCTATTCATTTTTTTTATCGTTTTTTTTTTTTTTTTTTTTTTTTTTTTTTTTTAATTTTTGAAATGAGTTTTGTGTTTACAGAATTTATTTATTTAAATTAATTATATTATTAACTTATTATTATTAAAAAAAAAAAAAAAAAAAAAATTATATTGAATTTATTAAATTTGTTGATTAATTGGATATAGTTAGCCTGAATTGTAGTTGCGCTGATATTATACATATACTTATTTTATTTTGTAAATCTTACGTGATCAAGAAAGGTACCTAGGTATTCACGTAATTTTGCTACTTGCGTATTGTGAGATTATTTTCTTCTTTGGTGGCACAATTTTTTTTTATTGATTTAAATTTAATTTTACTATTTGCTATTTGGTACTTTCTATTTACTGTTTCCTACATTTTCCTTTTATATTTCAATAGAGGGTACTGAAAGTAATCAGTTTGCATTATTTTGTTTATATTTTTTTTTTTTTTTTTTTTTTTTTTATTTTTTTATTTCTTGACTTTTTTTGTTTATTTATTTACTTTACTTTTTTTATTTATGTATTTGTGGAACTTGTAAGGCCCTAAAAATACACCCTTGGGGGATTTCTGAACTTTTTTTTTCCGTCTAAAGTAAGTGGCGCTCTTAACCCGCCCCTACTCTCCGAATTTTATGAGCTAGGGCATAAATTTGTTCGCGACTAGACCCCTGCAAATTCCATAAATATTTATTTTTCTTAATCGCTAACTTAATAATATTTTTTTTTCTTCTTCGTATTTTTTTTACTTCTTTTCTAAATTTTTTTTTCTTTTTTTTTAATTTAAAGGAGCCGAGCTAAGGCCAAAACGCGTGACATTATCTCCGAGAGAAGGATTATATTTCTAATACAAAAACTTGACATTACATTAATCAAACTTTTTTCGCGATGAACTCAAAAACTTCTACTTTTATAAACAAATGGAAGTTTCCGCAGCAACTTATCGAAACAGAAAAAATAACACATAGGTAATATTTTGTGTGTTTCAACATTCTCCCACCTGAGAAACTATAAGTTTCTCACACAAAAAACCCTAAAGTAAAATATTAACTCTAATAAGTCTTTGTACGGCACAGGTAACTTTATCGCTCTTCCACTACGCGTAATTTTAGGGACGGCGGGTACTCTGCTCTGATCACTCCCGTTTACCGGAAAAGACACATCACTCGCTTCCTCGTCTGAGAAATCACTAGTTTTCGAATCGAGTGCTCTGCTTTTTACACTCCCGATCGCGGATGACTTCTGGATGGTTCTGGTAGCCTCTGATGGAGCCGTTTGAGCTTCTGAGTTCCGGATGTCAGCAGGTACCCCGGTCTCTTCTAAGGCGTAGACCCTCTGTACAGGACGTAGCATCACTCCATTCGTAGTGGAGACCCGCACTAAACATACAGCACCGTCTTTACCAGGTAAAACTTTGGTAGTTCGACCAAGTGGCCAGTCCATCCGCTTGGTATTATCATTACCGACGAGCACAACTTCGCCAATCTTAATTTGTCTAGGCGATTTAACACGCGCGATGTTTCGAAGCTGCCCAAAGTATTCATTACGGAACCTTAACCGTAAATTGTCCCGAATTTTTTGCATTCGTTTTACTCTTCGGCATAATGAGGATCGAGCTACAAAGTCACATTCAGGTAAAGTATCTTCTGACAAGTCGCGCGTAAACATTACATGAGTAAGCGGTACCAATTCACTCTCGTCTTCGGATATATATGTCAGAGGTCGAGAGTCGAGGATATATATGTCAGAGGTCAAAAAGTCGCATACCACGGTTAGTAAGTCCTCATAATTAAGCGCTGCGCGTCCAAGAACTTTTCGTAACAGTCCTTTTAAAATGCCTATAAGCCGCTCCCAAAACCCGCCCCACCAAGCAGCTGTTGGGGGGTTGAAGCGCCACGCAATATTCTTAGCAAATCTTTCAACTTCTCTCCATTCCAGCCTTTTCAGTAATCAAAAATAATAAAAAAATTCAAAATTGGTTCCGTTGTCGCTATATATAATCTTTGGACAAATCTTCTTAAAACTTTGATAAAGCACTCAGTAGATAATGAACTAGCTATTTCCAAATGTACAGCTCTATAAATGGCACACGTGAAAATACAGATCCAAACTTTTTCCCCTGTTCTAAGATGCAGAGGACCAGCGAAGTCCACACCAGTGATCTGAAATGCTGACGCATCATTAACTCGGTCTGCGGGAAGAGGTGGACTCTGGACTTGAACACCCTTAACTATCTGCCTCCGACACACCACACATTTTGAAATAATGCTTTTAATATAACTCCTTCCGCCCAATATCCAATACTTTTCTCTTAACAAGCTCCCTAAACCTTGGGCTCCTACATGACAAGACCTCCTGTGAGAATCAAAAACGAGTCTCTTTGTCACGACATGGCGAGATGGTAGCACTATCGGCATGCGAAAGAATACAGTGTCTTTACGATTGGCAATACGAGACTTCAAACGTAAAATGCCAGAATCATCTCGGAATACGTCCAATGTCTTCAGCCGCTGATCATCTTTTGCAAAACTTCCCTGTTGTACAACTTTCAAAACGAGAATTTCTGCCTGGTCCATTTCTTTGGCTCACCAACACGTTTATCTTCTGAATGTCTAACATTATGTGTGAACCTCAATATGCAAGCAGTCATTCGAACAGTTTTTAGGTAGCTTGAGAAATATGTCAAATGCCATTCCACCATACTCTTAGCTGCCTCGGAATTGACCAAACTAGCTACAATACATTTCTTCTTTTCAGAAGTTATCTCTATCTCATTGTAGGTGACAGTTTCTTGAGGCCACAAAGCAGGACTTTCTTGAAGCCAATTGGGACCCTTCCACCATCTCGATTCATATAGCTGTCGAGGTGAACATCCTCGTGATGGAAGGTCCGCCGGATTTTGAAATCCAGGGAGATGGTGCCAGTCATTTGTTGTAGTAGTTTTCCTGATCTCAGTCACTCTATTGCCTACAAAAGTGCCCCACTCATCATGTCTACTGATCCATGACAACACTGTTGTTCAGTCAGTCCAGAAAAAATTCACAGTCCTTTACAAAGATGCAACCGGGGGGGCATTGAAAATGATGAATAAAAACGTAAAAATATGATTAGTGTTAATATGAGTGTATTACATACATATGTTTAAATAACGAACTTAACAAAAAACAACAGATTTAAAGATTCACTGAAAAGGTAGTAATGTTAACATTAAATAAAACATTATCAATAATAATTATGCGATCGCACCTATCCGTAAAACAAACAAGCAAAAAAACAAAATAACATACAAAACATCAGGTTAACATGATGACAGATCATGATCGATGACAGATAAAGAATTCTTACGGAAAGTTACACTTTACGATATAATTTTTTAACTGTTAAAGGCAAACCCCATTTAAACACAAAAACTTTTTAATACCTACTACTGTATCTAAGACATTTTTTTTAAATTACTAAATTCTTAGCCACGCTTCTGTTTTTCTTGGCTGTTGTGCGTCACGTCACAGATTCACAAGCCCACGTTTGCACCACAAGGCGATGCTGCAGACCACTAGGTACACGGTCGTAGAAATTTATGTTATACAACTTGTAGTCAATCTACACAAATATTATCAAAAGCTTTTTTTCTTTTAAAATGTTTTCAGATTTTGTAAAAAGTATAAGTCAAAATCGCAAAACTTAAAATTGATATGAGTTTCTTAGTTTTTAACTAATATAGTGGCGAATTACGAAAATTCCTTTTCAATGAAAATTAATCAGTTAAATAAAATAATTTAATAAATTACTAGCTTTTTCCCGCGACTACGTTCGCGTTACACCTCGAGTCGTTCATGCATTGATTTAAATGATTTTTTACTTCTTTATAGAGAGCTAGTGAGCATAGATGTTTTTTTTATTTTTCAACTTTTTTTTATTTATTAAGAGCACTAATACTCTCTTTATAGGTTATTTTTTATTCTTTGAAGGATAATTGAGGAAGATATATTTCGTTATGATGTCACTAAATAAACCCTTGAATAAAATTTTATACTGTCTGGTTTATAATGTTATAGTATTGCATTTTCGTACAGCAAACTTTCATTCCCTATTCTACTCCCTAAGTGTATAAATTTCATAAATTCGCTTTATCTTTGTGCCAATTTTTATGTGTATAATCCAGAGATCACCAAGTTTTATATAAATTTTTACTAACTTTACCCATTTGGTTGATGAATTTCAAAAATTTCTTCTAATTCTTTTCGTAGGATTTCATTCTTCTAGACCAAATAGTAAGGAATTTTCATACAACAAACTATTCCGACATAATTTTCTCTCTAAGAGGATGAATTTCCTAAAATCTTGTAGCGTTTTTTTATAAACATTACCACTGCGAACGGCAGCTTTTCATCGGAGAGCAGTCGTGGATAAGGTATTTCACTGAAAAGAACTAATTAATAACAATAAACAAAAAAATACAGATATTGGGCGCCAGGCATGTACAGAGAAAGAAAACACAGTTGTATATTACTTAAAACTAATGACTATATTTATTCATGATGGACTGTGATGGTAAATAGCATTGTACAATTTTAATAATTATTATAGTGGTTATATGTCAACGAAAGTGGTGTTAAGAATTGTACTAAATATCTATGAAAACAACTATGATAAAATACAAGACATGTAACGTTTAAGAGAATATATGAAATGTAGCATTACTTTAATTAATTTGATATATTTTATATGATGTTAGTGCAATAATAATATCTATAAAAAAGTAATACTATTACAAGGCGTAATGTAATGAAACCTAAAATCTAAATCATATTGTAACTACTAAATCGACATAAATGTTCTTAATAATCGAACCACTGAATATAGTCTGTACGATATCGTTTAAAATGTACGTTAAGTTAAGACTGAAAATCGACTGAAAACCAGAACCTAAATCTACACTTAGCTGTTCTTGAGGCAATCCTGTTTCGAAGAGTAGCAGCGTGAGGTGGGCTCATATCTCTGCACTGTCTCTCGGCGATCCTGTTGGCCAAAACAACAAAAGGGGCCAGAATGAGGACACCATGAATCAACACAGCCGTATCTACTGACTAGGCTTAGAAATGGGAGCGAAGCAGCATGGGGTTTACGCTGTATCCATACTGTGGCAATATGGGGACACTACCCGTACCTTGGAACACTACTAGGACCTTGAATAATGTCCTTAACCTGGACCATAACATTGAACCATAACCTTGGACACAGTCCGTCCATAAGATAACGGTACAGGGGAACACTACCCGTACCTTGAAAATAGTCCGTCCATAAGATAACGGTACAGGGGAACACTACCCGTACCTTGGCTACTACTAGGACCTTGGATAATGCCCGTACCTTGTAAATAGTCCGTACCTTGGACCCTAAAATACGAAACTCTTGTTTAAAATCAAACAAGATCTAATAAACAAAATGAACCTACCTCGAATTACTTCCGAGGGCTCACTAAATAATAAACAACATGTCCTTTCTTCCATGTGACATTCTGGAGGACAAAAGAAAAGGGACGCCAACGTGTCAGCAAAATACAAATACAAGTTAGGTTGGGACATCCAAAACTCTACCCTAAAAATATGCAGTAATAATATCGAATCTAAAAGGATAATATTTCATCTTTACCTGTTGCTTTGAAATAGCAGCTGATTCAGATTATACAGCAAGATTTAAATAATCACCATTTCTAAAAGCCGGGATGGTTAGGTTAGGCTACAGAGCGCTAAAAGCAAAAGTCAGTCGACAGTACAGAGAGTTGACAGAAGCGATGTTGACCGCGCCTCCAGAGAGCGATAACAGGGTTGTGTCAAACGATAACAGGGTTGGCGACTAGGGAACGTAAAAATTACGCCAAGCGTGCCAAATAAATTATCAGGCCTGAACGATACGGAATCCGATGACGATACGCCAGACATTATATATATCATATATAAAAAAGACATGTAACGAACTAAAAACGTTACAATCTCTTTGTGTAGCTAATTCGCTAATGTCGTTTAAACGAACCTTTGTGCTAATATTTATGTATCTAAAGCTGGCGGTATGATCTCACTCCTAAAATATCTAAAAACTTAATATATAATCTAACTGACACACCACTGACAATGACAAATAATTTATTTCTGGAGGTATTGTGTGTAGGTGTTTTTCAGGTATGTTTTATATTTAGTCGTTTTACACAAAGAAATAGCCATTAAGCACTATAAAAATACTTCATAACAAATCTACACATTTAAAAAAAGAATTATCAAGATTGGTGAAGCGGTTTCGGCGGGATGGATGCAACAAAAAAAACCCTTTGAGCTTTAATATATTATGTATGGATTAATTATTTTTCCAACATATTTTACTTTGCAAATTTTTATAAATATTCAGACTCACCAATATCGTAGTCCACCGTGTCCAGCCTGTTTAGCCAAACGTAGGCCGATTCCTCTTCGGCGGCGCGCGGCGTCGTGACCCTGGCCGATGGAAGAGTCTTGAGGACGCTCATCCGCGCATAGGAACAAGATGACTGCGTAGCGTATTGCGTATTAATCGATTCTGAAACTTTCTATCTCATGTATAACATGTTACGCAAGTTTATTATTTTAATCTCGATTTTAATAGATAAATATGTGAAATGCCACCTGAATATCTTCCGCCATGACATGTTTTTACTTTTTTGTTATGGTAAAGTGATTTGTATAAACTTTATTCAATAACGTATATTTTCCTCCATTTGTGATTTTTTAATTTTAAGCTAAAATTAAGTATAACATTTTAGGAAAAAGAAACACTGTAATATTTAAAAGAATAAGAAGAAATTAGTCTTATTTTGAAAGAAAAATATAGAAAAAAATCTTTCTATAGAAAAAAGTCTTTAAACTAACCAGAATCCGGTGACATATACGCGGTCTCACCGGAAACATTACTTATTACTTCACATAACTTGAAGAATATCTACTTTTAACAATGAACACTTCAGAAATACACCAGTAAAAACATTTATTATTTGAGATTAAAACTCGAATAAAATTATAAATATTAGTTACCTATGTTGTTATAGCTTTTATAGGCCTGTTTAACGACTTAATAAGTTACCTAGCGAAAAAAATCTGTGCGCGTACCTACCACTATTGTTACAGGTTAATTTTTTAAAGAAATATGTTACACAAATTAAAAACGCTAAAATTTTAATGGTATTACTTGTGTATAACGGGCCTTATAATGCAATTAGTTGGAATTATATCTTCTTTAAATATAATTAGACTTTTTAACGACTTTTAAGTTACCTAGGAAAAAATCTGTGCACGTACCTACCACTATTGTTACAGGTTAATTCGTTAAACAAATGTGTTACATATTATTCGTGGTATTAGTGGTATTATATTGGAATCAGCTTGGCATTAGTGGAGCATTATATGAGAAATTTTGGTATTTAATTTGTATTTTTGGCATTACTTTGGCATTAGTATACAGACATTTGTCAGCAGTTTACTCCTTGTAGATAATCAAGAAGTTTTTAGATAAAATGTCTTTTATCTTTAAATCTTTTTATGTCAGATCATTTCTATGAAAAATTACATTAGATTTTTATTAAAGACGCTGGGTAATTAAAACATTGACTAATAAAGCTTGTCCACTTTAAATAAGGGGTCACGAAATATCCTCCTTGGAGTGTTTGGGTTAAAAGGTGTATAATAAATTAATCCTTGTTTTATAATAAAAACCATAAAACATTTATTTGTGAGTAAAATAATGCAATGGTTGGATATCTCTCCTTTATAATTCGGTGACTAAATATACACTAAAATAATTAGAAAAAAAATCTTGTATTATTTAGTAATTACGTCAATATTAATTAACTGACTTTCTAGTCTATTTTATTTTATGTACAAATATATTATTAAATCTTAATCTAAGCATTAAGTAATAAAACACTTTGTGCTCTCTTATATCGTAAGAGGTTACGAAATATACTCCTGGTTACACCCCTTACAGAAAACAGTGAAAGGGGTGCAAATAAATTGTATAATCACTGATTTTTTATAATAAAAACTATAAAACATTTCTTATTTGTGAGATTAAAAAAACAAAACAATGCATTGGTTAAAATAAGTACATTCAATACATGTATTGTGTTAGACCTTTATATGCCCAGTATATTTTTGTTTAACAAACCAATCAGGAAAAAATCCAAAACCTACCGTTATAGGAGGTATAAGATGATTAAACTTATATAATGACAACTACTTATCGGATAACAAATTAATTACTACTGTCAGCTACTGTCTAGGTAGAATATACCTAGAGTACCTACACCTACCTATGATGTAGGTAGATTAAAGCTTATCTTGACTTTACGTCTCACTTCGGTGTCACAAGCTGAATTTTTCAGGGATGGAAGTACAGTACATGATATGGGGACCCTTATTCCGAAAGTAGTACAAAATTAGACCGGGTAAAAGGGCACTATCATCAAAAATCGATATATTAATACCACCGTATAGAGAAAACAAATACTTATTTTTTGATCCAGTACACAATAAAGTCTTCGTAGGGAGTAATTTTTTATAATTATTTACAAAAAACATTTCCATTAGCGCTTATGACCAAAAAAACTTTAAACATGAATAACTCATTTCAATCATGCGAAAATTTGGTTTGAAAATAGACTTTTTTTAATATAACTTTCATTTAACGAAAAACGAAGGCCTAAATGAAAAAAAGAAACAATTTAAAAGTTTCGCTTATGTCTTGACAAGGTACCAAAGCAAACCCGATATTTTTTGCTTTTAAACTAATAAAGATATATCAATAAACAATTAACGATGTAATGGTTTTTGCGCGCGCTGGCCGACTGCCGTCGCTGCGCCTACATTTCCTATACCCTTGTATATATGACGTCATGGTGTGGCAAATGTAGCATTTTAATTCGATTTGGGCTCCCTTATATAGGATATCAGAAACATTTTCAATGTTAAAAGATTTCAACTCAAGTTCAAAAGCTTCCTTTACAGAATTACATAATCTAGTGCCAATAACTGTCGCCAATAACTCCATTCGAGGTATAGTCACAATTTTCAATGGCGCAACTCGACTTTTAGCAGCCAAAAGAGCAACATAAACTTTATCTTGATAGACACACCTCAAGAATACTGCCGCGGTATAGGCATTGTTACTTGCGTCGCAGAACACCCTGTGTAACCTCATCCCGTTTTCGTTATCAAGCCCATTTATCCAACGAGGAACCTGTATATTGATCAGAATAGGTAACTCTTTTGTCCAATCTCGAAACGATTTCTCCATATCTGGACTAGCTTCAGTATCCCAGGTCAGTTTTTCTTTTCACGTTTTCTGGAGTAACAACTTTGGAATCAAGGTAGTTGGAGACGTAAATCCCACAGGATCGAACACTTCTGAGCTAGTGACAGCATGATCCTCTTTGTAAATGGTTTATCCACAAGAGATTCCAAATCTCTAATACATTCCTTGTTGATACCTAAAGTGTCAGTCCGGGTATTCCAGATAAGCCCTAGGAGAGGCGTGGGTTCATTGGATCCACCAGAAATAACTTGTGTAGGATTAGAAAACTCCCACCCTCTTAATTCGAATTTTGCCTGTGCCAAAACCATGCTGGACTGACGTATAAAATTCTGTAAAGTTTCAAGATCCGGTACGCTGGTTACACAGTTGTCCACATAGAAACATTTAGCTAAAGTCGTAAGTATGGAATAGTCAAAAACAGAAGTACCTTCATTATACTTTTTTATTTCCAAAAGAAGGTGATGGTTGATAGTGGCTGCGAGTAAAAAGGGGCTGCTTGTCACACCAAAAACAACACGCCTGTGCCGGTACACCTTTTCATTTCCTTGAAAATCGACCCAAATAAATTTTAAAAAATCTCGATCTGTGGGATGTACACTTATCTGCAGGAAGGCCTTTCTGATGTCTGAGGTCACTCCAATCTTATTTTTCCTGAATCTTATTAAAATCTCCGGTATCTGCTCGATGAGGTTAGGACCTTTCTCCAAGCACTGGTTCAATGAAATTTTCCCTTTCATTTTGGCACTAGCGTCAAAAACGGGTCTGATTTTAGTTGTGCAGCTGGAAGCTGTTTTTATTACAGGCCTGTGTGGTAGATAATGACCCATGTTATTATCGCTGTCTGGTACGAGTTCGATAACACCTTCTTGAAGCCATTCCTGGAAAACAGCATCACATGATTAATACAAAGTTTCTTCAATGTTATTTCAAGCCTTTTCTTAGCAATAGAATGATTGGTGGGAAGCGGGGTGTGTCCGTCCAACCACGGAAGTCTTACTTCATACCTCTCCTCTTCATTTACTTGAACAGTCTCTTTAAAAAATTCTAAAGCTGCATTTTCCAAATCAAGCTTACTTTTATTGGCCACAGGGTCTGTGATGCCTAGTACATCCAATTCCCATAGATTACTTATGTTGGAATCCATCACAAAACAACTTAAAACGTTGTGGGATACATTTTCTTCACCAGGCTCCATAGGGACTTTGCCCATGACTATTTTTCTATGGCTATTAATCCAGAGCTGAGCTTTTGTGTGCGACCTGTTGTGACAACTTTTCTGTCGTTACCAAAATAGAATGAAAAAAGAATCCATTGCTCAGGGTTAGAGGAAAGCTGGGTTCGTAGGTAAGGCTTCCGACTCACAGTGACTTTCTAATGTTGTTAAAAAATAAAAAAATGATAATATGTAGGCTGCAGAGATTTTAATATTGATGTTAAGAATTTAAATAGGTATGGTCAAAGACAGTGAAAAGGGCGCCACTTACTTTGTTTATGAGAGTGGTAAAGTAAGAAACCAAAAAGAAAAATACGATATAACAACATAGCTAAAATAAAGTAATCAACAGCATTAAGGGTCTATTATGTTTATCAGGAATAAAAGTCAGAAATAACTATCCTACATTAAACATTTATTGAAAACGAACACAAGTATCATCAATTAGTCACAGTGATCCCAATAAAACCGCAAGTTATTTTAAATAGATTTGAATTTAGTAACTGTATTCTTTGAACTAAGTAAGCTACTTAATATAAAAACAGGTGAAATTTATGTATGTCTCAATACGATGATGTTTCGAAACATGTCGTGTACAAAAACCTTTAAAATGAATACGTGTTAATAATTTTCATATAAAATATCATATCTAAGTAAGAGTGTACTGTACGAATCAAATTATAACTTATAACGTTAAATAAAAAATAACTTTGACTACAATATGTGGGATAAATAGTGATAATTTACCAGGTTATTAAATCTGTTGTCTCAAAAATTATAAAATAAAAGTGTACCTTGTGTATCAAACTTAAGAGAGAGAGAGACTTATCTGTATATAGTTTCTTATGATGTAAACAAGTAGTTAGGTATTCTCCAGACTAACAGAAGTGGATGCAGATGACTATGGCAGGAGAAGTCTTCAATATCAGCCAAAAGAACGATTGTAATGTCAGGAACACTGTCTTAAGGTCTGCATAGGTCCATACAAAATGAAAGTGGGTGAAACATACAATAATTACTGCATTATTACTGCATACCATGTGGTAATTACTGAGTACCATGTGGTAGTTACTGAGTACCATGTGGTAGTTACTCTATAAATAAAAAATAGTTCTCAGGACAGATACTCAATAAAAAAACAACTTACGGTCTGAAAATCAGCTTTACATAAATATATTCAAACCATATGCCGATCCAAACCAGTAATTAAATACTCAAATAAACGAAATAAAAACGGAAATAACTGAAACAGAATTTAGTTAGATAGGGCTATATAAAATGGCGAATAAACTTACGGTGATCATTCCAAGAAGAAACCAAACAAATACGGTCTATACTCTGGATTGCATACTTTACAAGGTTTTCAAATCTCCAAATCGGACACCCATGCAATGGAAATCGAAAAGTGGATTCAGAGTGCTTTTCACTGGAAAATTTGTCGGACGCCGACACACGCATCTTCTTCAGATCCAAATTCCCAGAAAGAAAGACCTTCTCAGTTTCAGAACTGAAGCCCAAAAACTTCTCCCCACCGACAAAATGAGAGAGAAAAATGTGACATCATATGATCGAAATCATTAGAACAGAAAATCGCAATCCAAAGCGAAGTGAGATTCGGACGGAAGTGAAATGCAATTAAGGAAGTCTGGCATATAGCGAATAGATGGCGCTAATAAACAAGACAAGTGAACTGTAATAAATGAAGTTTGACATCTAGCGAATAGATGCGCTAATAAAAATTAAATATCGTGACAAGTGAGCTGTAACCAATGGAGTTTGGTATCTTTGGCATCTAGCAAATAGATGGCGCCAATACTAAGAAATTTAAAAAAAAATTGATTTTTAAATTCAATTTTATTAAAGGAAATAAAAAATACTACACTGTATATAACTAAATAATGTATATAACTGTATATAACTATAATAACCTGTATATAACTATAATAATGACCTGTATATAACTAAAATAAATGAAATTAAAGGTAGAGACTGTCATAATAATGAAAAAAACATTTCTATCAAAAGAAATGATACTTTACTCTCAGAACCTCGGATAGTGGCAAATCATTTTAATAATTACTTTGTTAATGTGGGCGAGAGTTTATACAAAAAAATTAGTGTAAAAACAAACAAGTATGCTGATACGGTACGGCAAGGACAAACTTTATTTTTAAATCCTACTGATACATCTGAGATAAAAAGCATTATACAGTCTCTAAAAAATAATACTGCTTCAGGATTTGATAATATAGACGTTAAAAACATCAAAATTGCTAGTGAATACATATGTCTCCCACTAACTCATATTTTCAATCAAGTTTTTATATCCGGAAAATTCCCATCAAAATTAAAAGCATCTCTTGTAGTTCCAGTATATAAATCGGGAGACAAAGCCGAATGTTCGAACTATCGGCCAATTACATTGCTGAATCATTTCACAAAAATACTTGAAAAACTGATTAAAACGCGTTTAGTATCATATTTAGAAAAAATACAAAATAATATCTTCCAAACAGTTTGGTTTTTTGAAAAACACTTGTACAAGTGATTCCATCAACAAGCTTCTAGAGCATGTTTATGATAATATTAATAACAACAAAAAGACGATTGGAGTGTTTTAAGATCTAAAAAAAGCGTTTGATTCGATACCACACAAACGTCTTATACACAAAATGGAAATGTGGGAGTTTGGGGAATACAAGCACACTTTTTCAATCGTACTTAACAGAAAGAGTGCAAATCACAAAAGTTAACGGGGTGCTTAGTACTTCAAATTTTGTAAATTATGGTATTCCTCAGGGTACTGTTCTGGGTCCTGTTCTCTTTTTAATATATTTAAATGATTTTTTGGAAATAAAGCTAAATAGTGGAAACATGATATCGTATGCGGACGATACCGTAATCCTATTTGAAGGGAGAACGTGGCAAGAAACGGTCATAATGGCAAATCAAGGACTGCACGAAGTCAAATGTTGGTTGGATGAGAATTACCAACTCTGAATGCGAATAAAACCGTGGAAGTTCCATTTAATGTCCCTGAGAGTTTTTTTTTAACTTACAAATATAAACATTGAGGGTGGCTATGTTCAATATCGGAATACTACAAAATATTTAGGTTTACATTTGGATGGCAATCTAAAATGGAATAATCATATTAACATTTTAACTTCCAATATCAGAAAGCTGTTTTATTTGTTCACTCAATTAAGATTATATATGAATTTTGAAACCTTAAAAAGGATATATTTTGCATTTGGCCAGAGTTTACTACAGTATGGCATTACAGCGTGGGGCTCTGCTTATAAAACATTACTAAAGAAAATCGAAACAGCACAAAAAATTATTTTAAAAATAGCTCTATTTAAACCATATCACTTTTCCACTAAGGAAACCTTTGCAAGTTTTCAGGTACTGGATATACATACATACATACATACAGCCGTTTCAGGTACTGGATATACGTCAACTATACGTGAGAAGTGTAATAATATACATGCATAAATACAAAAAATCGACAAGTAATAATAATTGTAACAATATATTTACTAGAGCCTATTCAAGACAAGATTCAAGCATACCGTTTATGAAATTTAAATTAACACAACATTGTTTACTTTATATTGGTCCAAAACTATATAACCTTTTACCTGTGGATATAAAAAATGTCACAATGATGCGCTTTAAATATTTAATAAAAAAATGGATAATATCAAACCATTCCTATCGCAATATTATCTAAATACCAATATATCTATTCTGTTGGTGACTCTCTGGTATCCGTGCCTTGTAGTGCTGACAAGATCGGTAGTGTTTATTTGATTTGTAATATATTAGTAACTCATTTTATTTCTTGTTTTTGATTATACATAGTGAACTTATTAAGTAACTGCTAGAGTTTAGTCTACTCAACAAATTTTGTTTTTTTTTATTAATTATCATTATTCCCACGCACAAGCTCTCAAGCTTATGTGGGATAATTTAGAAAACATGTTTGTAATTTATTATAATAATTGTACATGTTTATAAATAAATAAATAAATAAAACTTTCCGGCTATATCTGACCCAATTAATAACTCAACAGTCGTCCAAAGTCTCACATCACTAATTTCAGTATTTAAGTCATTCAGCTCATCCATCTATAGTCCGGGGAAAACACTAGGAACCTCGCTGCAAATTTTAGGTTGATCTAACACATCAAATCTACATGCAAAACCATTATACTGCGACAAATTAATCTCATAAATATTACTGTTTTCACAAAACTCCTCCGAATAGATAATGCATAATATTTTCCTTTGATTTGGCCACAAGTTGCAAAGCCTGTACTGTGGATTTCAAAATGTACAAACGTTGGGATCCGGTATCGATCAAAGCTTTCACTTCCTTAATGCCATTTTTACCCTTGATTTTCACTCTTAAGGTCTGTAAAAATACATGATGCTTTTCGGGGCCACTGGTACAAGAAAGCTGCATTTCAGGAGTGTCCTTTTCTTTTGATGTGCCATTTTCACCTGGTTTAGTCGACTTATTTGATCCTGATTCAGGGCACATCAAAACTACATGAGATTTGCCACAAAACATACATCTAAGACGGGCACAACACCTGCGAGATTGATGGCCAACTTTTAAGCACCTGTAGCACGCCCTTTTTTGTCAAAATTTCTTTCCTTTTTTCTAAGGAAAAACTTTGTGCCTTGAAGCAACTTGGACTGTCATGTTGACTTTTCTCACAAAAGACACATTTAGCAGCACGATTGTCGTGACGAAACTCCAATCTTTGCTCCTGGTTTACAAGACTAGCATCAGTAGGTACCACACTTCGCAAATCAGAACTCCCTGACTTTCCTCCTCCTTCTCCTGATGTGATATATACCCCTCGACTTTTTTAATCCAAATCTCTCCGATACCATTGAAATCCTCTGTTCGAAATGATTTATCAAATCGAAACCTTCACTAGCTAAATCGATTCGCTGTTCATTTTCGACCTCAGCACGTAAAAATAACATAACGTTCTTTAGCTTTATCTCGAGCGTATCAGCCACTGGTGTCGACGATGGCGCACCGGGTCCCAGATTGTTTATGTTCATGTTACAAAACGACGATCGTTGCCAAATTCTCAAAAGTTCTTCGGTAAACATGATTTACTTAATGGATAAAGCAAAGCGGCGTACTTATCTACAGTAATGTCAAGTGTTTTAAGAGCCCTTAACTGAGTTTCAATATCGTCATAAAGTTTTGATAATTGTAATTTTTGTTGCGAGACCGCGTTATTTAGGACTAATTTTAGTAATTCGCGTACATAAACTTCAATTTGTAAGACTTCCCGCCCGAATCTCGCGATTAAACATTCGATAATTTGCATATAATTTTCCCCTAAAACCGGAAAACTTTCCACAATTTGACGCGCACGACTACCCGAGACTGTTGCTTGCAGCAAATACTCAATTTTGTCGTAATCTTCAATTTCTGCATCCATATGAATTTTACGAAACTGCGACCAAAATGCTAACCAGTCACGAATATTTCCGTCAAATTGTTTAAATTGAATTTGCGGTAATAAAAACTTGCGCTTACCACTAACTGGAGGGTCAACTGTACATCGTGTCGCCTGGGATCCCTGGGAGCTGCTGTCTGCTTCATTTTCAGGCTTCCAAACAAGCATTTTTTCTGTCTTTAGACGAATCTCGGTGAACCTTCTGATATAAACGTTACAGCTTGCCATTTCTGTCAATAACTGATCCTCGGTATTTTCATTTTCCAAGTTTATTTTAAAATAAATAATATATCATACAACATTATGGTTACAGATCACCCTCCACATCTGAGGTGAGTTTTGTTACGGATATAGAAAAGTTCCTAGGAGAAATACAAAGTGAAGATTTTACCATTTTGATTGGTGATATGAATATAATACGTACATTTTACATGTACAACAACAAAAACTATTAAAATAAAAACGCATTTTAAAATTTGGCCTTGGATCACAAATTCTATTATAAATTCTATTTTATTTCGCGACAAATTAAAAAAACAATTAATAAATAATAGAAACAATACACATCTTGCTGTAAGGTATAAAACATACAGAAACAACTTAAAAAAAAATTATAAATTTAGCAAAAGCCAAGTATTATCGTGAAGCTGTTAATAGTAATAAAAATGATATGAAAAAAAATTAAAATTTAATAAATGAAGCAACAAATTCGCACAAAAGCAAATATAATGATTTCAGCCATCCTGGATCCTAATAAAAAACCCTTTCAAAATCTTAGGCAAATGGCCGACTTCTGTAATAATTATTATATACAAGTAGAGAAAAAAATGGCATCCAAAATACATAAACCAAATAAATACGACAGTAATTATCGACGTACACGTACTATCACAAATATATTTTTGAAACCTGTTTCAACTAAAGAACTAACACTACATATAGGGTCTCTTAAAAACAATAGCGTACCTGGATATGACAAAGTAGGTACACAGATTATAAAAGACTATCACCTATATATAACCCGTCCACTTACACACATAATAAATATAATCTTTTTACAAGGAAGAATTCCTGATGACTTCAAGAAGTCTATTGTGGTCCCAATTTATAAAGCGGGTAATAAAACGGAAATTTGTAATTATCGACCAATAAGTTTAAAAAGTTCTTTTGCTAAACTCTTTGAAAAGTGCCTCAAAGATAGACTGTATGATTTTTTAGTTAGCACTAAAACACTGCATTCCAACCAATTCGGCTTTCAAAGGGGCATTTGTAGCACTCATGCTATATTTGAACTTGTTGACTGTATTAAATCTAATCTAGATAAAAATAAAAAGTGTGTAGGTGTGTTTTTGGACCTCGCAAAGACCTTTGATACTGTGCCTCACGATAAACTGCTGGAAGTGCTTGAACACTATGGAGTCAGAGGTACAGCGTTGATGGTTTTTGATAGCTATTTGAAGGGTCGAACACAGCAGGTAAGAATTAAAGATCAGTTGAGCACCCATCAAAAAATTGACCTAGGAATCCCGCAGGGTACTGTACTAGGACGTCTCCTATTTCTTATTTACATTAACTCCTTACTTCAGGAGAATATCAACGGACAAATAATTTCATACGCAGACGATACTGTGTTAATTTTCAGCGATGATACTTGGGAGGAGGCTAGAGACAGAGCAGTGTGTGGAATTGGCATGATAAAAGTCTGGCTGGACTATCACGAATTAACCCTAAATCTGCAAAAAACAAAATATATTGCGTTTTCTATTACCGACATAAATAGACCTAATTTTGAGTGTTTGCAGTTACAGCTAAGTTTAAAAATTAATGAAGTAGACAGTATAAAAAGCTAGGAATAACAGTTGATAAAAACTTAAAATGGTCCAACCATGTTAATGACTTGTGTGTTAAAACAAGGCGACTAGTATACAAATTCTATGAACTTAGGAAATTTTGGAGCAAAAAACTACTCATTACAATTTATAAAGCGCTTGTTGAGTAGGTTTTGCAGTATGCTATAGTTGTGTGGGGTGGTCTGTACAATAATGCTTTGGAACCACTGAACGTGGTACAGAATTATATACTTAAAGTGATCTTACAAAAACCAAAGTATGTTTCCACAAATTTGCTGTATGATGAAAACTTACTCAATCTTAGAATGCTATACTTTTTCAATAATTGCCTCTTTATACATAAAAACAAATATTTACAATCAGGAATTAAACATTCATACCACACGAGACATATTACTAATCAGAATTTAATTGTTCCTATTTACAAACGTGATGGTAATCGAAGGTTTGCTAAAACAATAGCACCTAAACTCTATAACTCACTACCAGTCAACTTAAAAAATATTTCTAACAATAAAAAATTTGCTAATATGTGTAGATCAATTGTGTTTCGTAACTATAAATATTATCTTCAATTTCTTTGAGCAATTTTTGGATTTTGTGTATTTGTTTTTATGCGGTGGTGTAGGATGTTGTACTGAATATATATGTATAAAAGAATAATGTTTTGTAGTTAGATAGATAAGTAAAATAATTAATTTACAATTTTGTTAATTTTATACATTTAGATTTTAGATTTTGCACATACAGATCGTAGGTGATCTAGGTGCAATAATAAAAAGATATTATACATAATTATTGTTATATGAATGAATTATTGTAATATTAAATTTAATACTTGAATACTTGAACTTCCGAACCCTGGTTGTAACCCTGGCGTTTTAATTGTAAATGGTAATATACCAATATAGAATATATCGTTCAGTTTTGAGTAATGCATATACAATTTTGTATTTTATAGTCTCACTTTTATAATATTAGGATAACTCGATAATCCAAATTTAATTAACAGTCACAGTGGACTAACCATCAAGACAATTATTTATTTATTAAGGTGTATATTGAAGGATTCCTGAGTAAAACCAGGATCAGCATTTACTACTCTGAACCACTTTAAAGTTTGTTCTTTTATGAGGAAGGCAAGAATCAAAAACTTTTCGAACATAATCGTAAGCTTTTGGTGAGGAAAAACTTAATGCTACTGCAAATTTTCTTAAGATAGGTGAGTATTTTACCTTTTTTTGCTTCCAGTTAAATAGCTCTTGACCTATCTCAGGAAGGTTCCTGAGTACATTTAACTGTTGTACAGAAATAAAACTTTTTTTGCTTAACTCTTTGATTATCTGCTTTAAGCCCACAATTTTCTTCTTGTACCTTCTTAGTTTTTCTCGTGATACTTTCAATCTTTTAGATTTTACTTTGTTCTTGGTTACTTCACAAAATAACTGTCTTCTCAACTTTTTCTTTCGTGGAGTAACATCAAGATGTTGTTACGCTCCAGAGGGTCCAGCGATTGGCTCCTTAGAAGTTATTGGGGAACCTGTGATTTCTTGTCTAGATCTTTTGGTACTCTATAGAGTACCAAAATATAACAAAACACTATATAAATATCATCTTTTACTCATTTGGACATAATAATATACTTAGATCAATGATCCAAATCTATTCCAAAACAAATACTTACTGGCGTTTTTATTTCTTGTAGATAACTCCTTCTTAGGTAACTCCTGAAAAATATTAGGTACAGCATTATCATGGAGGCAAGTTTTTGTTCCAATTTTATAAAAGCAAAACTGCTCAAAATGATTGGAACAAAGCTTATCATTTATTGTGGGGGTCCACTCTGCCCTATTCATGATTTTAATCCATAATGTAAGTTTTTTTTTTACATTTTGCAATGGAAATATGGAACAATATAAATGTTTAAATTGTTGAACTATCTAGCACATGTGTCTCATCGATTCCAAGTGGCTTTTAGCTCAAAGGTGGCAGCCCTCCCATACACACATAACCAGAGATTTTCAATGTTTCTGTCAAAAATTATTTTTTCAAACATGCATTATATTTATGTAAAAAATAATATTGTATTCAAATCAAAAATTTAGTTTGGAGCTGAAATTTAGTTGGAAGTTTGATAAATTTAGAAAAAGATAATCTAAAATAATTTTGTGGCCAGAATTTTAGAAAAAAAAAGTCAGATAGGTTAATATTTTTCATGTTTTTTTTATAGTTCACAATTATTTTACATATTTGATAACAATACTTTCTACATTTTTTTACATGTAAAATATATAAAAAATGTTATTGCAGAGTATTTCTCTGATTATAATTCCCTACGCCATGGCCAGCGCCATGCCACTGGAGAAATCCAGTCTGAGTAGCATTATTTATAGTTTCAAACATTAATTATAAGATAGGATATTGAAAATACAACTTGGAATTAATAAAAATAGTTTGCTTTGGATGTGGCACAGGGCATATTAAAAGCATTTTACATATTTTTACTGTTATAATGGAAAAAAATGTACTGTTATGATTTTTATGAGTACCTTGTTTATATAGTGTATTGTTATGATAAACAAATTATGGTTTATGAATATGTCAGATTGTATTATTCATAATGCATGGTTTTTATGACAGAGGCGATAGAATGTTACGGGAGATAAGATGGTGAGTGAGGCGCCCGCCGCAGTCAGTCGGTACCGTGCGCTCGCACGATACACATGTTTGTGTCGTAATCCTAAGTACTAAAATGTAATAAAGAAGTTATGAGGGAAATCCAGTGTTTTATTTGGAAATACAAGATCTATTGTTTACATATCAGAAGTTGGATAGAACTACTAGAAGTACCACAAGAGTTTAAAAAGTGCCAATATGCCATGTTGTGTGTGAATCCATAAGTTAAGTTGCTGGAAAAGGACATAAAGCCATAAAGCAACAAGTCCAGCAGTGTTAGTGAATAAAAAGGATACATACAGGAACATTTGGAAATTGGCTTATCCACTCCTACTTCAAAAATGGGAAAAGACAAGGCTGTTACGATGTGCAAGGTGCAAACTGCAAGTCATTTTTGCTAAAATAAGTCTTTTGATTGACCATGTTGACATAAACACTAAAGCAGTGAGAAAATATAGCTTCAGAGGATACATTCGAATAAGATAAGTACACAGATATCAATTAATTGTTAATTTATGTTTCATAGTTACGAATATAAAATTTTTAGTAGCTTGTTTATGATTTTAAAGACGTTATTGAAATTAATATTCCAATAAATTGAATTTGTAAAAGAATCAAATAAAATAAAAGGTTCAGATCAATTAATGATAGTGATATCAATATAGGACAGCCTGTATAACAAAAAAATGTTTTAACTAAAATTAAAAACAAGCATTTTTGCATAATCTCTTTGCAAATTTGATACAAGCAAAATCAAATTTTTAATGTCTAAATTATTTAAATTGATTTTGTAAAGGCTAATCATTTCTAGTGAATAAAATTAAACAATATGAAGGTTTAAAATGTCACCAAGGTTTAAATTTACACTGTGAACAAATAATCGCAAAAGTAAGTCTCTACAAACATTATAGACCGATATAGTCTAAAAATAATTATTGTTTTAATAAAGTTTATGATTCAAAAATTATTTCTGTTTCTTATAAAGATATAACGTTCTTTTTAAAATAATTAGGGACTAATTATTATTTTCAGGACGGTCTTGGAAAATACTCTGTTAATAGAAATAAAAGGAGTTACACAATATGTTTCAAAAAAAATATGGTGATAATTGATAACAGAAAATGTTCGTACACAGGTCGATAAACACACAGAGTTTTTTACATAACACAATAATATTTGTTTGGATTTGTAAAAAGAAATTAGTATGCACAAAAAAATTGTTTTGTATGTTTAACAATTTATACAGAGGAGTTTAAAAGAAACCATTTAATTAATTTCGTGTTGTGTTGATTATATTTTATGTTATGGTTTTAGTAAAATCCTAGAAGATAGAGTGTCGGAGGAATAAAAAGTTTAAATAATTACTTTTGTTCGGCCTCAAAAAAAATAAAAATAAATAAAAAGGAATAGGAAGTTTGAAATACCAAAAGCTGTAACTTCAGACAATAGCAATTAAAAAAAAAAATAAAGTTTATCAATATAAGAAAACAGACTGTTTTGCAACAAAAATAAAATAAATTAGCATTGAACGCAATGTCCTCACAACATTCTACTTCCTAAAAAAAATGTTTATTCTGAATGTTTTCTTTGGAAACAGTATATGATTTCACTTTTTGAATGATTATTATTTTGTTCCATGATTTATTCGCTAATCTCTTTTATTGAAATCTGTTTTAGTGACATGTAAGACATACTTAAAGTGCTTCATGAATTATAAAATTATAAATGAATTGGGAGATATTATCAAGATTCTAGAACCCTAGAGAGAGCAAGGTGTCTCTTTTGGTAGCACAGCCGAGTAGAGTAATATACAGATGATAAGTTTGCTGAGCGATTTGGAATATGAAGTTTAGAAGAATATGAAGTATCTGTTTCTTTTATATAAAAAGAAATTGAGCAACTACCTACTACTTATATAGTTGTAACTTGATTTCAGCCACCATATGTATCCTTTCAAATCATCACACCATTATTCACTCTGTACTATTTATTTAACAAAATTCTTAATGCATTTAAAAAAAATCGAATTTAATTAAATTAAAATATAATTTCCAATCTGTAGTGTTCATCAACACTAAAGTATCAGAAAAAACAAAATAATAATTTATGTTTATTACTTATGAATAGCAGTTAGGTACAGATATCAATTTCATTGCCTCCAGCTTTCATGGAATGTTGCAAATTTGACTGCTGTATATAGTTTATCAAAACTCAATAATTTCTTATTAAAAACAATTGAGTAAATATTATTTCCTATTTAACCACAACAGAGTTCAAGCAAAAACACCCAAATTACACCCTGCATGTTTACACGATAAAATTTTCTTTTCAATTAAAAATACTAAGAATTAAATATGACTAAGTACATGCTAAACAAAGAGGATCAGAATATCATCAATATTTCTAATATTTCTATATTTTGTTTTAAAGACAACCGCGATAGTTTAATAAAATGTTCGAAGAATATTGATAAAAACTAAAGTTCTTTGGTAAAAAAAAAATAACTGATAAAAAAACCTGTTACAAACAAATTACTGCATACAACTAACACTATATTTCGTACAAAGAATTATGAAAAACCATACCAGTCTTTCATGAAGTTGACTATTATTAGTAAATTGATATTTAATATTTAAGACTGTATAAAAAAACATCTCCAGTTTTAACAAAAGTTTCAGTTTTAATTAATTTTAAATTTTACAGGAAGGTATAAAAAATTAGAACTAAATGTTCTTATACTTTTAGTAACACGTATCAGTAAAAGCACAGGGTTACAATGCTGCAAACCATATTAATTAATTAATGTTTGACTTCGATAATGATCATTGAGGATCGTTGGTTGCAGGGGATTATGGGCCCGATCCTCTTCAACTGGGTTCTGATTGGTGGTCTAATTGAATCTAAACTTTTCAGTAAAAATAGTAAAAAAAAAATAATAATTAAAAATAAAAACGAAATATCTTTAGTATTAAAAATAATTGGAATATTATTCATTAATATTTATTCTTATTAAAATAGGGTCAAAATATGAATCGATTGAAAATATACTTGGTTGGTTACTGTATGAAAAGCAAGGTGAATTTAATTCTCAAATTTGGAGAAGTGTGATTTAAAACTGCAAATAGAAGTAAAAGAAAAATAAATCAGTTTATGAAAGCTTTTGGCAGATAAATATTTCTAAATAATAAAAAAAATTACAGTTCCATAGTAAATAAAATTTTCAGTCAAAAATTAAATGAAATATATGCAATAATCAAAGATCAAATGAGTTTGTAATAAATAATTAATTCTGACAATTGGGGTACTACAAAATACAGTATCTGCCATAATGTGACGTCTAATATTAAAAAATAGAAATCTAACGTCTAATATAAAATACTCTTTTACTTTATGGATTCACTTAAGGCGAACAGTTATTAAGTAGATATAAAGTTTTGTATGTTTCAACATTCAATTCCTTAGAACCATAAAAAGGGACATCGATTTGCAGCGATGCGAGTAAGGTCAGGATGAACGAACATTCTTTTAAAGTTACAATTTACTCTTAATACAACAATTTAAAAGTGGATTAGGTTTTTCCCACTTTACTTATTTTCATTATTACTTACTATTAAAAATAAAAAAAAAATCAAAATTTAAGTAGATCAGAATTAAATGTTTAGATGGTGTTAATATAGGCAAATACTTTAGCAGCCAGTATAAGGCGTGTATTGTCAGTTGCTATATTTTGAAATTTGGTTATTAATTATTTTATTAAGGATTAGATTCTGGTCTTTGTTAAGATGACCTTATGAGATTTATTTTTGAATATAAAACACAACGAAGGTATTACTGATTTAAACCTAAAACAAAACAAAAATAAATTAAAATAAAAACTTAAAAATAAGTAGAGCTCTAACGCGAGCATAAAACCTAAAAATAAGTAGAGCTCTAATGCGAGCATAAAACCTAAAAATAAGTAGAGCTCTAATGCGAGCATAAAACCTAAAAATAAATAGAGCTCTAATGCGAGCATAAAACCTAAAAATAAGTAGAGCTCTAATGCGAGCATAAACCTAAAAATAAGTAGAGCTCTAATGCGAGCATAAAACCTAAAAATAAGTAGAGCTCTAATGCGAGCATAAAACCTAAAAATAAGTAGAGCTCTAATGCGAGCATAAAACCTAAAAATAAATAAAGCTCTAATGCGAGCATAAAAACTTAAACAAATAAAGCTCTTATGCGAGCATAAAAACTTAAAAATAAATAAAGCTCTAAAGCGAGCATAAAAACTTAAAAATAAATAAAGCTCTAAAGCGAGCACAAAAACTTAAAAATAAGTAAAGCTCTAATGCGAGCATAAAAACTTAAAAATAAGTAAAGCTCTAATGTGAGCATAAAAACTTAAAAATAAATAAAGCTCTAATGCGAGCATAAAAACTTAAAAATAAGTAAAGCTCTAATGCGAGCATAAAAACTTAAAAATAAATAAAGCTCTAATGCGAGCATAAAACCTAAAAATAAGTAGAGCTCTAATGCGAGCATAAAACCTAAAAATAAGTAGAGCTCTAATGCGAGCATAAAACCTAAAAATAAATAAAGCTCTAATGCGAGCATAAAAACTTAAACAAATAAAGCTCTAATGCGACCATAAAAACTTAAAAATAAATAAAGCTCTAAAGCGAGCATAAAAACTTAAAAATAAGAAAGCTCTAAAGCGAGCATAAAAACTTAAAAATAAGTAAAGCTCTAATGCGAGCATAAAAACTTAAAAATAAGTAAAGCTCTAATGTGAGCATAAAAACTTAAAAATAAATAAAGCTCTAATGCGAGCATAAAAACTTAAAAATAAGTAAAGCTCTAATGCGAGCATAAAAACTTAAAAATAAATAGAGCTTTAATGCGAGCATAAAAACTTAGAAATAAGTAAAGCTCTAATGCGAACATAAAAACTTAAAAATAAGTAAAGCTCTAATGCGAGCATAAAAACTTAAAAACAAATAAAGCTCTAATGCGAGCATAAAAACTTAAAAATAAGTAAAGCTCTAATGCGAGCATAAAAACTTAAAAATAAGTAAAGCTCTAATGCGAGCATAAAAACTTAAAAATAAGTAAAGCTCTAATGCGAGCATAGAAACTTAAAAATAAATAATTTTTTTTCTTTTTTTTTTTAATTTTTTTTATTTATCTTTTCAGAAGCAATAAAGGAGGGAAGTCGAGGACGACCGGAAAGTAGGATGGCCGAGTGTTATGATTTTTATGAGTACCTTGTTTATATAGTGTATATTTATGATTAACAAATTATGGTTTATGAATATGTCAGATTGTATTATTCATAATGCATGGTTTTTATGACAGAGGCGATAGAATGTTACGGGAGATAAGATGGTGAGTGAGGCGCCCGCCGCAGTCAGTCGGTACCGTGCGCTCGCACGATACACATGTTTGTGTCGTAATCCTAAGTACTAAAATGTAATAAAGAAGTTATGAGGGAAATCCAGTGTTTTATTTGAAAATACAAGATGTATTGTTTACAGTACATTTTATTACTACATAACAAAAGTGATCGATCAATTTTTACCGGTGAAATGTAATTCCAGCCACTCTCTTCTCGCTTCGGCTTTTGCAGCCATACGCTGAACAACCCACCATACTCCACAACACAGTTTATAAATTCAAAATAAAGCAATGGTCACAAAAAACATAAAAGTTCGCTTAGTGTCACTAGGAAATATTGTCACCAAAGTATGGCCGCCGATCGAATTTGGGCCTCACAAAAAGATCACTGGAGAATATGCGATTTAGCCGTCCTTGGGTTTTAAGCCAAAGCAGTCTAGAATTTTTACCAGGCAAAACTTGGAGGATTTTCTCACGAAAGCACCTCAAGAATTCTTTCCTATTAAAGTAAGGTTTTTTTAAATATTTTCTTTTCATTGTTTTAGGTTGCGCTTATAGTGTGTCTGGGGCATGCCGAAGTGATGAGCTACTGAAGATGAAAACTACGCATATTGATATTTTAGAAAACAAAATTTGCATAGAAATTCCCGATACAAAAACTTATAAAAGCAGATAATTTTTTTATGATAACTAACACAAGTTGGATAGAAATTATGAAAGAATTTATACAGTTACGAAAAGATTGAAATGAGAGATTTTTATTCAATTTCAATTAGGATAAGCTCGAAATCAACCCTTTGGATACAATTCTATATCTAAATTTCCGTACAAAATTGCAAAATTTTTCATGTCAAACTAACAAAATAAAAATTACTATAATGAAACTAGCCAAAACAGATTTACGATTGAACATACTATTATTGAAATAGATGATATTGATAAAATTACATATAAGGTTGAGACTTGGCTCTACGGTGTTCATTCCAAGCGAATTTGTCTCAAGCAGCGACAGCAGGAGGTGGGGTCAAGTATCTCTACACTCTTCCAGCATACATCGTAGGCTGAAACACAGAAACTCTAGGTTAAAAACAGGCATCCAGATCGAATACACTCGCTTATACCATAGGCTAATTCTTAAACTAAGCATGCCTCGAAGAAATACAGGAGGCTTCAAATCCCAGTACTAAAAACTTGGAAAGTACTATTTTCCTACGATGAAAACATGAAGGTTGGTACAGGGACCCTACAAACGTGAAAAAAGAAATATTATGAAAAAAGCCATGTTATTATAGTTTATTGGCGTTTACTCTAGTAGAGATAATTCTGAAGCGATACTTCATTTTATATTTCATTATACATTTTATATTTCATTATATATTTTATATTTCATTATACATGCAATATTGAATTAAAATTAAAAAAGTTAAGCGCGACCCCTTGTGTCAATATTAGATGATTAAATTTTCGCAATTTTTACACAATTTCATGACCAGTGGCGCCTCTAGTGTTTATTCGGGCGGTTGGTCTTTTACTCCCGCTTATGGCCATTAAAGAAAAAGTTCTAAAGAGGGATGTTTTGTGTATAGTGTTTATGAATTATGTAATGTCACTGTATTTGAAAAATCATATTATTATAGCTTGTTGGGCAGTTACTCTAGCAGATTTGTTTTTTTTAGCAGAAAAGTCCAAAAATTTATCTCTACCATGATCAATTAAAGCTACAATAGCGAGGCTGTGAAAACAACACTATACTATGTTTTTTTCTCAGGTAAGATTTCGACAGACGATCACAGAAAAAAAAGCAGATGACGTCCATACCAATCCATTTATTTTACTAAAAAAAGTTTCTAATATCTGTTAAGTTAACTATGGATGGGTTTATATATAAATCCGTCATGCGTCGACTCTTCTTGTTTTTAACCAGTTTTATTGGTTTACTTCAAAAATGGCAGATCACATTTCAATATTATTGGTTTGCCGCAACGATGAACGGCAAACGGAGTATGCGTATACTCGACTTAAGACTTTTGAGAGTTGTCAAACTCATGCCAAATTATAGGTTATAATTTTGTGTCATATTATGTGAAATAGAAATGATAAATATTTTGCATTTTGCATTTTGGACTGTGTTATTACGTATTTCATGTTTTTTAAAATTAAATAATTCTATATTTAATAATTAAATATAAAAGGAAAATGAAGTGTTGACGCAGACCATAGTTTACAGTTAATATTCGGTGCCCAGAGACACAGTTTACCAGAGAATTGTTATAGACATTACCCACAATAAAGTGTGTATATCATCCCGTATATGGTACCAAAAGCTGGAGTATCTGTAAAATAACATCACACGATACGATAACAATAAGTTTTAGTACTGCAGAGAGATAATGTCAAGTTTAAAAAAATAAGTTTAAAATTAATTAACCAACTGTTAGGGTATAAAATCCAGTAAGTATTGATGATTCTGTAAAAAATACGAAAATATGTTTGACTTTTTCAAAGGCGAATATTCAGATGTATCAAAAAACAAACTATCGAGAAAAGATATACCTAGATGATAAAATTATTTTTAAATTCTTTGCTTTGTTAACGTACTCAAGGGTGTTTCAAATTTTCACCAAAATATCAACAATTTGTTTTCCCACGTATAATTGACAGATGGTAACTTTCATTTTTAATTTAAAAAGAAATACTAAAAAGTCAAATAACTTAACTACAAATTGCTTAAAAAGTCATCAAACACGGTCAACTAGAACACAATATATAAAACTTTAAAATAAATGAAAATTTTAAGGTGCCCTTTTTCGTACCGGTGAGTGTACCAAACAAAATAAAACTGAACATATCTACATTTATTTCCATCAAAAACAAAGTTATTATTCAGAATTGAAAATCTGGTTCTGTAGTGCAAATTCTCAATATACTTTCTGTTCGATATAACAGAAACAAACGACGCAAATCTTATGGATATCATTTCCAAAATTTGTTTTAACTTAATATATTACAATACAGTACAAGTTAAATTGAATATCCGCAATTCTGGCTTTTTCTTAGTTTCCTCCTGTTTCGATATAGGAAATTCAACATTAAATCATTCGAATTGTTCAGGCATAGCTAAAAGTTTAATCGAGTCCTAAAACTTATATTTATCTTTATAACACCGTTTGTCACAAATAAAAAGTCCCGCAGAAAATACGATCTTTCGTTTTTATTCGAGACAGCCGGCCGGCGCGCATATTCATAATTCGCCGACAAATTAGCCGCTCGGATTAGTTCGGGTACAGCGACGGACGGTTGCTAAAGTACCGACGTATTAGACTAGTCCCACAGACTAGTCCCAAACCTAAGGTCGATTTATAAACTGAAAACGTTGCGGTTCGACGCCCGACGTTACGGTCGGTAAAAAGTTTGTTTATACGCAGGATGTTTTGTTGATTATAATTTTTTCGGTTGTTGTTGCGGTAAAAAATTAACCAATTTTTAACGTTGACCTATAAACGTTAGTAATAGCCAATAGAAATAATCGCAACCGCAACGTCGAACCGCACCGTTTTCAGTTTATAAATCGACCTTTTTGCGTCGGTGATTTACGAAAACCAAATACTGTTGTCTGGATATTGCATTACAGTATAGGTTATGGTAAATCGAGAACTGTTAGAAAATTATACAAAACAAACTTGGACAAAAATTATTATTAATACTAAAATTAAACTTTACGGTGTATTCCATGCAGTATGATTTTCAAAAATTTTATGAAGCAATTTTCAATTTGTCATTTTTAGTATAAAATTCTAACTAGAATTTAAAAAACTTAAAAAAATACTTTCTGTTAGACAAATATTAATGGCGAAATGATGGTGGATTACCCTGTTTATAGGAATTACTGAACAACTTAAGTCTAAGAACAACATATTCGCAAAAAAATATAGGAATAGAAAAAAATTAAGACATATTTTTATTTTTTGGATTTACTACCTCCTAATTCCATATTTTTTAATTTTGTGTCGGGAAGAAATTATTTGATAGTTATAATCTAATAATTAGTTAAGTTCTATCTAACAATTTTACTAGAAAGTCTATATTTCGCGTCTATATTTCAGCCTAAGTTCTTTTGCGGCTCGCTTCCCTATTTTTCTTTTGTTTGCCTTCAAAATGGCAGTTGATAAAATCTCCTAAATGCTTATTAGACGTAGTCTCAGAGCCAATCTTAAAATATATTTGAAACTCTTTCAAAAATTTCTCTTCTAACATTTACCAAGAGAGTTATGGCATTCTATAATAAAATAAAAATAAACTAAAATTTACTGGCTAACCAGTTTTAAGCTTCCCTGCCGATAACAGAACGATTGGAGCTTTAATAAAGGGTAAGTTAAGTTTTAAGACTTATCGCAAGTACCGTATTATCGAAAAAAAAACAGCGTCTAGTTGGTTTTGAAACTACGATCATTGACATTCCTTATATAATTTTACATACAACATGACAGCTATCTTTATTTCCATGCCAGCTCTGACGCCATTTTTTTCGATCGTATATCTAGCATTCACATGAAAGCGCATAAGACTTTTGCGCAGTATAAACAAAAGGTGTGCTATTACTATTTATTTTATATTAATGATTAATTAAAGAAAAATTAAATAATAACATTACTGTTATTATTTAATTTTTCTGCAAAAAGCAGCAACTACAATTTAAAATTTGGTTTTATCATTAATCTGCAACCTCAGTTTATTGGAGACTATTTATTTATCAGGTACAGCTGGTAATGTCTTAAAATCCATGTTTTTGAATTAGCAATCTGCTCTAAATGTGCTAATCACTGGAAAACAATGAAAACCAATACAGACGCTTACTGATTGATCATAAAAAATTAAGAATACCCATTACAGATGCAGATCAAATTAATCCGATTTACAAACTTGCGAAGAAAGTAACAATATTTTGAGCGCATCGTAAATCGCCGACGTATTAGTCTAATACGTCGGTACTTTACGCAGCACCCGAACTATCCCGAGCGGCTAATGTGTCGGCGAATTCTGAATATGCGGCCGGCGCGGCGATAAATTATCTAGAAGTTTGGCCTGATATTCACCTAAGCTAACTTTTTAAGTGTCAAAGAAGAAAGCACAAAGAATATTCCCTATCAATATGTACTCGTATGCTATACGGGGTAATCCTCTTGGAACAAATTTGGAAAATCACACATAGTTTTAAATTTCACTTATATCCACGCAAGATTTTTTTACAAAGCATATCGTCGGCTTCATATGAAAATAGGGTAAGTCCAAAAATTTCGATTTTGTGTTTCTTTCGCCATCGACTTATAAAATACTTACATCATACAAACTCTACATCGGCCCATAAAATTTGGTTTAGCTATTTATTGAATTTTATGTAGATATTTGTCAGATTAAATGTCCGAAAGTTTTGTCCGAAACTGCTTTTAACAGAAAACGCCCGAATTTCGTATCGCCGAAAACTAGTGTTTATTTTCATGCTACCGTCATTTGGTTCCAAGTTCTTCCTTGATTTCACTCGTTTTCGTGTTTTACCTGTTGTTTGCATTATTTATTATTATATTATTAAGTTTCTGTTCTTCGGGTCGCTTTCCATTATAGTTCCTAAACAAAACAAATATACCCTTGATGCAAGTATTTCAGCACCAAGGCCGTTGGCCGGTAAATGTTTAGGCAGGATTTCTAGGAGGGCGAATGATTGGACTTTTTTAATCATCTGAATGGAATCCAGGACTATCCATGATTTTTAAGAGAGGAATTGCCAATTTTATCAGATGATCCATCATAGTGAAATTGAATTTGTTGCCATTTCAGCAATTGTTCAATTAGTGCAGTTGCGCAGCTTATTTTGCTGTTAATGTGTGGGGCTTCACGAATACCACTTACTCTAGTAGATAGAGACATTGGACCTGCATACGGATGGTAGGATGATGTAACATGCGTGGGTTTTTATTTATGGTATGAAATCAAGAACGAATTTGGATAAATAACAATTAAATGGAATTAAAATGAAACTAAAATATACGTTTTCATATTTTGACGTACCTCTTTTTGTTTTCTAGCCTGCTACTAATATTTACTAATATTTATATATTTACTAATTTTTAGTAAATAAAATTTTTACTAATTTTCAGTTTGAGGTGATATTTAGACAATGTTGTGTTCTAACTAACCGTCCAAAAAGAAACATAACCTGCTATTTAATTTGTTTTGTGCAAAAGCGTAATATCTGTTATGATCAGTCAAACAGCGCCCTCTAGCAACCAGGGAAAAAAATATGGAAACAAAATTTATACTGGACATCATTAGGGAAGAAAAGCTTTTTAAATGAGCCCTAGTTTGTTTAAATTGGCTAATCCAAACCAAAGTTATATTTATTTTAATAAAAGAAAGTTTAACCTTCCTCCACCATTCTAACATAGAGCAAAACACGCTATATCAAAAAAATTACAAATTTCGCATTGATTACTATAGTAATATTAAAAATACCTTTTCATCTGCATATATTTTGAAAAAAGAACTGTTGTAGAATCTGATTGGTCGTAACTGATGCTCACCCTACCGGACATTTTTCTAACTTGAAAATAATTTCCAACGATTTGTCTTACCGATTTACTTCTTACATTTTTTTCCAAAATTATACAATGTACACTGTATACAGCAGGCGCGCATCAGCGTCCATTCTTACGCTTCGTCCTACGTGGGAGACAAAAGCGCGCGATTCGTGCGGTGCGAGCGACGCGTATTTATCAAACAACGTTTTCTTACGAAGCTGTCCTTAATAGGTGATGCACGGGACTGAAGCGGCATCGGATGCGATTGAAATATGTCGCGCGAGTCGCGCTCATCGCCCTCTGTTGTCACACGCGTCGCCCCCTGGCTTTTGTCTCCCACGTAGGACGAAGCCTTAGTTTGGTTACGAAAGTGGTTTGAAAATACTTACAATTAAAATGTCAGATACATGACAGAATCGAAAATTGTTGTAATTTGATTTATACTTTATTAATTGTCAATAAATACCCTTAATCAAATCCTATCTCATTTTATAAATTAATTATAGGGTTTAAAATTATGGGTTTATAATATTCAGCTGTCATAAACTAAATTATATTATAATTATACCCAATAACCTTTGTTAAACAGCACAAATTTTAACATAATCCAAATTTTGTTAATTCAAATAACCTTTGTTTTTTGCCTACATAAATTACGATTACATTTTGTACTATTAGCCAACATCTATTTAGAAGATAATTAGACCATTAATAATTCATGGATGGAAAATCATATACTCGTATATATTTAAATGTAGAATATGTGTTTTGCTACATAATAGTTAAATTAGATTATAGAGCAAGGCGTTAAATAATAAAGATCAATGTTGAAATTAAATTAATATATACCGGTGGCTCACCCCCTATAAGTTTTTTATTTTTTCAGATAACAAAACGATATTTTGTTTGGTTTGGAATAGAATGATATATCATATGTCAAAAGTTGACATATGATATGTCATTCTATTCAGAGTGTCAAATATCGAATAAAGTAAAAAAATACCGAGGGTGTCATTTAAAAATCAAAAGTTGTAGTATTTCCGCTGAATGTCTGGCTAAAGGTTTAATCGCAAACATTTTAAACCCTTTGATTTTGTTAATAACAATGTTGTTCAGAATATCAGAAAACTTGTGACAGACGATGTGTCAGATATGGTAAAAAGGATTTGGATAAAAAGTCTACTTCAAATTTCCTTAATATATCAAATGAGAATCCAGAAACAGATACGCCAAACGCCCTATCATGGGATTGCTGCCCTAGTGTGGGATTGCCTCAAAGACGCAAAATAAACCCAAGATATTTTCATCATCAAGTCGTGCCATAATGGAAATTCAATATTATTTGGAAAATAGTGCAATAAGAAGAAGTGAAAATCCATTGACCTACAGGATAAGAAATGAATATAATTTACCCTATTTCAGTGCCCCGTGAAAGACAATTTTCAAAATCGCACTAAGCCAAGACGTAAATTTAAGTAAAATTCTGTTCTTAAATACTTACAACTCAAGGTATTAGCGAATCAAATATTTCAAAATCATTTGTGTTCCTTTTTAAAAGATTATAATTATTTTAACTAATATTTGAATGGCCCATGATAAGCGCCAATTTCTTAATTTTAGAGTATTACATTATAGTTGGCTTAACTGGTCCCTACAAAATATATTCTTACTAAAGGCTTACTAGGGCTTCTAAATTTGTATGAGTTGTATAAAAATCAAGAGCACAAAATGAGCCAACATATTTCCAACAAAACAACAGCCCGTTTATCCAGATGGTACTAGATGTAGATACAAATTACTCTGCGTTAAACCTTAAGGACTGCCGAGACCAGTTTGAAAATCAACAAATAATAGAACTAAGGAACAGACAGTGGCAAGAAAAAGTTCTCCATGGAGGATATCCTGCATCCCTAGAACAGCAGAGTGTAGACAAGGAGCGGCCTCTGGAATGGTTAAGAAGAGGGTTTCTTTATCCAGAGACAGAGCGTTTTATTGTAAAAATACAAGACGATAAAAACTAGAAACTACGAAAAAAATATGCCGAAGAATGGAGTTGATGATGTGTGTAGAAAATGCCATAACCATGAGAAACAATTACTCATATAACAGGTTGCTCGGCCCCATGCATATTTAGGCAGACACAACCAAATAGCAAAAAGTATTCACTCAAAGATGGCCAAAAACCCTAAACCTAAGGGTAATCTTCCACCATATTTCAAATATGACCCTGAACCAGTCCTTGAATCTTCAGAATATGTTCTATACTGGGACAGACCAATTCTCACTGACAGAACAGTAGTCTATAATAGGCCCGACATTGTGTTGATAAATAAAGAGACCAAAACAGCAAAGATAATTTATGTTGCTTGCCCGAATAGCTACAACCTGCAGAAGACCGAGTCTGAAAAAGTTAGAAAATATGAGAATAATTGAGATAAAACATGTATGGAAATTAAAACAAGTTAGCATTATTCCTATAATCATCTTGGCAACAGGCATAATTCCAAAGAGTCTTCAAAATAATCTAAATAAACTGCAAATACTACCAGCAGTTATAAAAACTACGCAGAAAGCAGTTCTATTGCAAACATGCCATATAATGAGAAAGTTTTTGGGCGGATAGAGATGAGATGATGTTCTCCTTCGATATGTCCCAGCCTAACCCCATACACTAGAGACGAATAAGGGAGAGGTAAAAGTTTTCCAGTTGCAGCTGGGAAAGTGCAAAAAATCGGTAAATAATAATAACTTCAACCGCCATCTCCGTGGAATATATAATAATAATAAAATAATAGCTCCCGTATACAGCGTTTAACGCCTTGGGAAAATATATTCTTCAAAAGTGAATATCTCCAACAAAAATAAAGCTAATAAGATGAACCAAAAAACAATCTATAGAAAAAACATATACCTAAATGATAAAATTATTTTTAAATTCCTTGCTTTCTTAACATATTCCACAGGATGTTCCAAACTTTCACGAAAATAACAACATTTTCTTTTTCCTCGTATAATTGACAGATGGAAACTCTCATTTTTAATTTAAAAAGGGATACTAAAAAGTCAAATCATTTAGCTACAAATTGCTTAAAAGTTTATCAAAATCGGTCCACTAAAACATAATATATAAAACTTGGTGCCCGTTTTCCGTGCCGGTGAGTGTATTAACCCCAAATCGCTTCTTGATATTTCTGGATTAGAGAGATCAAACAAGTGGTCAATATATCTGATTTCATTTCTACAAGCTCATACATACTATTTTTAAAGTAGAATTGGTCGTCAATATAAAATTCTTTCCGAAAAAGATAGAAAAAGAAATATATCCGTTTTTGCCAAACGACATTAGATCTATAGGATATAAATTGCTCCGGTCCTCTGTTTTTATCGAGAAATCCCTATAGAATTGAATATGATATTCTTAAAGAAATGTTATACAAATGGTAATGCGGGTTGAGTATGCCTGATAGGTCGCAATTCGTTTTCGTCTAACGGTCATTCGAAGTCAGTAGGAGATAACCGTTTTGTTAATAAATTAATTTAATAATTATCATGCCAAAAATACATATCAGTCATCAAAAAACCCTCCCCCCCCTCAAAAAAAAAACGCGTGATTACACATCTCGACCGGACTTGTTATTATTAAGTTTGTGCAGTTCAAAAATTTGGCATGATCTGTCTCGTCTTCATTGTTAACTGACCATTACTATGGTTTTAGATAGTTGTGGCATTCCTTATGTTATATTAAAAAGAAAACACATTCTGCTTTTAAAAAAATATATATTTTTACACAAAAATTTGTCAGTGTTGATTAATGAGTTAATAGGTACATTTTGAAAAAAAAGTAAATGAAATGATTAGAAATAATAAAAACAAAAATAATAATGAAAAAATGAGCAAGCGTTTTGGTGACTTTTGAAATAATGATTTAATTATCACACTTCTTACAAACTGTTATATTTTTTGAATATTCTGCACACACGAACTGATTGCAATGAATACAAAACTTTCTAAATTTTCTGTCTCTACTTCTGCTGCATAAGAAACATCGCTGCTTTCTGCCAATAACGGGAAAAGGTTGTTCATTCCTTACGTTTAATTCTGGCAAAATGGTTAACATGGATTGTTTTATATTGGAATGTAACGACTTGTCATTTTGGTATCTACGAATTGTTTTTTCTAATTAATTCTTGACCCAACTCCAACAAAAGCATTCTTCTCCTATCCAAGCGATTTTTTTCCAATCTGGATTTTTCAACATCCAAAGTTTATAGGCGTTGATGCCACCAATGTTCAGCAGATGAAAAAATATTGCCATCGGCCACCGATTAGTTTTTCTTTGCGTCGTGAATTCCATTGCTAATTTATCTGTTGTGTCCACTGCACCCTTTGTTTTATTGTAATGTAAGATTATGTCTGGTTTGTAATCTGTTATTTCTCCACTTAGTTTGTCATCGTTATGTTCTGTAGATAAAAGAATAACTGCCGTATTTTTGTTTGGTACGTAGGAAACTAAGGTTTTATTTTTCATAAAAGCAAACATGCTTGAAAAGTCCTTATATCTTGCTGGGGGTGGTTCTTTTGGAATATAAGGTTTATTTTTACGCAGTGTACCACACAAGGTAAGGTTTTTATCTAAAAGCTTATAAGCTAGCTCAATACTGGTAAAAATACTGGTAAAAAAGTTATCAGTAGTTATTCCATATCCTGAAGATAAATGGTTTACCAGCTCCATCACTACCCTTTGTCCTTGCCCTTTCTCCGGTTTGTTTCCTATTTTGCCTATTGCGCGTCGTTTGAACAATTTGGGGTTTATTTGTACCCCGGTTGGTTTTTAACGTAGACGAAATTTATACCTGTCATTACATACCAAGCGGGGTGAACCCCATTGCTGGACCCCATGCAATAAAACTCTCTATAATTATGTACAATAAAAAGCAATTTATTCAACATTTTGCAGACCAATTTAGATATATATTTAAGAAACATAGCTCGAAGGAAATTATGTAAAAAAAATATTTTAGAAAATATCCCCAAGAATTCATGTCTGCGGTACAGCTGTACCCCGCTCGGGTTTATGAAGGTTAATGTAAGTTTTTGACCACGGGTTTATGAAGGTTAAATAAATGTTTATAAATAAAAAAGTACTTTCACTAAACATTATCTTTTAAGTAAGAATTTTACATAGAATCTTTCAAGTCCTCGGTGGCCGCGTGGTTAAAGCGTTAGGACTTTACGCTGCTATGACGTTCGAGCCGTAGTAAGGCAGGTTCGAATCCTAGCCAAGGCGACTTTTTTTAATCGTTTTTTTAAATTTTTACATATATTTACATATTTATTTTTACTTTTTACATATATTACATATGTATTATTGATTAATACAGTTTTTATAGTAATGTGTTTCTTCATTTTTTTTTAAATTAATTATAGGCGCATTCAAAATTTCAGCTAAATTGGAAAAAAAGTTTATAATAATATAGTGTCTAATGTTGTATAGATAATGTATGGTACGGAACGAATTACGTATTTTTTCATTCTTCTTTTAATTATTTATTAAATTCCCTAACGATAATAAACGAGAAAACACAATTTTTGAGTTACTTTATTTTCCGTGACAAGCCTAAAAATAACTTAAATGTCCGAAGTTAACATCCGACAAACAACGCATTTTCATTCAATTACCTGGAGATTTCCGGTAACATTTTCTGTTTTCCCACATTCCCTTGTCTTGTCCATTAATACACTGTAAAAAATCAGCCTGAGTGAACACATATTTCTCAGGGAGTGAATTTTTTGAGTGAAATAATTGAGTACATTTTTATCTAAAATAGAGTAAATTCATCATTTTACTCAAATATGATCTCTATTTAATCAATAGCTATTGAATAAGCTCATGTTCGAGTTATAACCCCTATCTTTGAGTAATGGAATAGAAAAATTCACTTAAAAACTCATGTTATAGTTTTACACAATAAAAATTTGAGTGAAATCACCCAGTTTAGAGTATTTTCGCTCATTACTAATCATACGTCATACGCGCTTCTTCGATACCGAATAAGCTATTTCCCTGTTCCTCAGTTTTTAATTATCTGTTCGAGTCGTAGGTTGTCTTGTTCCTTCGAAGGTGCCCAGGTTACAAGTCCATAGTGTATGTGTGTGTGATGTAAAGTGTGACAGTGGCCGCGTGGCGTGGTGAAGCGAATACGAACTCATAACTCCTAAATATGTTTTATGTTAAGAACATTTTTTTTCACATCGCAGAAATCCGCCTAACATATATTCAAATTCGACTGCGTCTACTGATTGCCGCAATGCTCGGATGTTTCCTGGACTAATTAGCGTAGCGAAAATCTAGGTACTTTCCCTCAATCTGGAACTGGGAACTGGAACATTTGGCAGAATAACATTTTTTTTTAATTTTCAGGAGGAAAAGTATCTGGATTTTCCGGAGGATTTTCGTTATTAAAAGTTAGTTTAGAAATTAGAAATATTCGAGAATGTTGGTAGCCGAGCTGACGAATGCTCTTAATAAAGCGGATTTTTGCGATGTGATGCAACTTTTCTAGACATCTAGCTTAAAAAGTTCCTGTATTTTTTCCAAAAAGAGTTGAAAACTTTTTAAAATGTTTTTGATATTATAATAATAGTGTTATATTTGGTTTTATTTGTTTTTTTGTCAAATAAAAATGACAAATAAAAATATTTTTGAAGGTTCTACAGTTTTTTATTTGGTTTGTTAAAAAAAACGAAATATTCTAAATGATTTTTTTAAAAGCTATGTAAGCTAACTTGTTATTTTATTACAAGTGACCAGATGCCTCCCAAAAGTGAATTTTAGGAAATGGACATGTTCGAGACCATGTCCTAAACTGAAACTTACCTTTGAAAGGCACCTGCCCACCTGTTATAAAATAACAAGTTAGCTTACATATAGCTTTTAAAAAAATAATTTAGAATATATTTCTCAATACTGAGTGAAATTAATACTCAGATATGAGTACTAATCGAGTTAAGTGTAACACAAATTTGAGTAAAAGTCACTCAATAAAAGGTGTCTTGAACTCAACACTTAGTGAGTTCACTCATTTTAAAGTGAATAAATTATCAAAATCGATCAAAATCCTACTCAAGGTAAACAATAATGAGTAAAAAATTCACAGTCCTTTACAAAGATGCAACCGGGGGGGGCATTGAAAATGATGAATAAAAACGTAAAAATATGATAAGTGTTAATATGAGTGTATTACATACATATATTTAAATAACGAACTTAACAAAAAACAACAGATTTAAAGATTCACTGAAAAAGTAATAATGTTAAAATTAAATAAAACATTATCAATAATAATCATGCGATCGCACCTATCCGTAAAAAACAAGCAAAAAAAAAGAATTCTTACGGAAAGTTACACTTTACGATATAATTTTTTAACTGTTAAAGGCAAACCCCATTTAAACACAAAACTTTTTAATACCTACTACTGTATCTAAAAGACATTTTTTTTAATTACTAAATTCTTAGCCACGCTTCTGTTTTTCTTGGCTGTTGTGCGTCACGTTACAGATTAACAGGCCCACGTTTGCACCACAAGGCGATGCTGCAGACCACTAGGTAGACCGGTCGTAGAAATTTATGTTATACAACTTGTAGTCAATCTACACAAATATTATCAAAAGCTTTTTTTCTTTTAAAATGTGTTCAGATTTTGTAAAAAGTATAAGTCAAAATCGCAAAACTTAAATTTGATATGAGTTTCTTAATTTTTAACTAATATAGTGGCGAATTACAAAAATTCCTTTTCAATGAAAATTAATGAGTTAAATAAAATAATTTAATAAATTACTAGCTTTTTCTCGCGACTACGTTTGCGTTACACCTCGAATAGTTCATGCATTGATTTAAATGATTTTTTACTTCTTTATAGAGAGCTAGTGAGCATAGATGTTTTTATTTTTCATCTTTTTTTATTTATTAAGAGCACTGATACTCTCTTTATAGGTTATTTTTATTCTTTGAAGGATAATTGAGGAAGATATATTTCGTTATGATGTCACTAAATAAACCCTTGTATAAAATTTTATACTGTCTGGTTTATAATGTTATAATATTGCATTTTCGTACAGCAAACTTTCATTCCCTATTCTACTCCCTAAGGGTATAAATTTCATAAATTCGCTTCACCTTTGTGCCCATTTTTATGTGTATAATCCAGAGGTCACCAAGTTTTATATAAATTTTTACTAACTTTACCCATTTGGTTGATGAATTTCAAAAATTTCTTCTAATTCTTTTTGTAGGATTTCATTCTTCTAGACCAAATAGTAAGGAATTTTCATACAACAAACTGTTCCGAGATAATTTTACTCTCTAAGAGGATGAATTTCCTAAAATCGCTTTGTGTAGCTAATTCACTAATGTCGTTTAAACGAACCTTTGTGCTAATATTTATGTATCTAAAGCTGGCGGCATGAACTCACTCTAAAATATCTAAAAACGTAATATATAATCTAACTGACACACCACTGACAATGACAAATAATTTATTTCTGGAGGTATTGTGTGTAGGTGTTTTTCAGGTATGTTTTAGTATTTAGTCGTTTTACACAAAGAAATAGCCATTAAGCACTATAAAAATACTTCATAACAAATCTACACATATATACCTTTCATTTAAAAAAAGAATCATCAAGATTGGTAAAGCGGTTTCGGCGGGATGGATGCAACAAAAAAACCCTTTGAGCTTTTATATATGTATGGATTAATTATTTTTCCAACATATTTTACTTTGCAAATTTTTATAAATATTCAGACTCGCCAATATCGTACTCCACCGTGTCCAGCCTGTTTAGCCAAACGTAGGCCGATTCCTCTTCGGCGGCGTCGTGACCCTGGCCGAAGGAAGAGTCTTGAAGACGCTCATCCGCGCATAGGAATAAGTTGACTGCGTAGCGTATTGCGTATTAATCGATTCTGAAACTTTCTATCTCGTGTATAACATGTTACGCAAGTTTATTATTTTAATCTCGATTTTAATAGATAAATGTGTGAAATGCCACCTGAATATCTTCCGCCATGACATGTTTTTACTTTTTTGTTATGGTAAAGTGATTTGTATAAACTTTATTCAATAACGTATATTTTCCTCCATTTGTGATTTTTTAATTTTAAGCGAAAATTAAGTATAACATTTTAGGAAAAAGAAACACTGTAATATTTAAAAGAATAAGAAGAAATTAGTCTTATTTTGAAAGGAAAATATAGAAAAAACTCTTTCTATAGAAAAAGTCTTTATACTAACCAGAATCCGGTGACATATACGCGGTCTCACCGGAAACATTACTTATTACTTCGCATAACTTGAAGAATATCTACTTTTAATAATGAACACTTCAGAAATACACCAGTAAAAACATTTATTATTTGAGATTAAAACTCGAATTAAATTATAAATATTAGTTACCTATGTTGTTATAGCTTTTATAGGCCTGTTTAACGACTTAATAAGTTACCTAGCGAAAAAATCTGTGCGCGTACCTACCACTATTGTTACAGGTTAATTCGTTAAAGAAATATGTTACACAAGTTAAAAACGCTAAAATTTTAATGGTATTACTTGTGCATTATTGGCCTTATAATGTAATTTGTTGGAATTATATCTTCTTTAAATATAATTAGACTTTTTAACGACTTTTAAGTTACCTAGGAAAAAATCTGTGCACGTACCTACCAGTATTGTTACAGGTTAATTCGTGAAACAAATGTGTTACATATTATTCGTGGTATTAGTGGTATTATATTGGAATCAGCTTGGCATTAGTGGGGCATTATATGAGAAATTTTGGTATTTAATTTGTATTTTTGGCATTACTTTGGCATTAGTATACAGACATTTGTCAGCGGTTTACTCCTTGTAGATAATCAAAAAGTTTTTTGATAAAATTTGCTTTTTATGTCAGATCATTTCTATGAAAAATTACATTAGATTTTTATTAAAGACGCTGGGTAATTAAAACATTGACTAATAAAGCTTGTCCACTTTAAATAAGGGGTCACGAAATATCCTCCTTGGAGTGTTTGGGTTAAGGGGTGTATAATAAATTAATCGTTGTTTTATAATAAAAACCATAAAACATTTATTTGTGAGTAAAATAATGCAATGGTTGGATATCTCTCCTTTATAATTAGGTGACTAAAAATACACTAAAATAATTAGAAAAAAAATCTTGTACTTATTTAGTAATTACGTCAATATTAATTAATTGACTTTCTAGTCTATTTTATTTTATGTACAAATATATTATTAAATTTTAAGCATTAAGTAATAAAACACTTTGTGCCCTCTTATATCGTAAGAGGTTACGAAATATACTCCTGGTTACACCCCTTACAGAAAACAGTGTAAGGGGTGTAAATAAATTGTATAATCACTGTTTTTTATAATAAAAACTATAAAACATTTCTTATTTGTGAGATTAAAAAAACAAAACAATGCATTGGTTAAAATAAGTACATTCAATACATATGTATGTGTTATAACATAATATAGCCATTACTATTATACTATTATTATTAAAATAATATGTGTGTAACATATTTCTTTAACGAATTAACCTGTAACAGACATTTATATGCCCAGTATATTTTTGTTTAACAAACCAATCAGGAAAAATCCAAAACCTACCGTTATAGGAGGTATAAGATGATTAAACTTATATAATGACAACTACTTATCGGATAACAAATTAATTACTACTGTCAGCTGTTCAGCTACTGTCTAGGTAGAATATACCTAGAGTACCTACACCTACCTATGATGTAGGTAGATTAAAGCTTATTTTGACGTTACCTCTCACTTCGGTGTCACAAGCTGAATTTTTCAGGGATGGAAGTACAGTACATGATATGGGGACCCTTATTCCGAAAGTAGTACAAAATTAGACCGGATATAAGGGCACTATCATCAAAAATCGATATATTAATACCACAGTATAGAGAAAACAAATACTTATTTTTTCATCCAGTACACAATAAAGTCTTCGTAGGGAGTAATTTTTTATAATTATTTACGAAAAACATTTCCATTAGCGCTTATGACCAAAAAAAACTTTAAACATGAATAATCATTTCAATCATGCGAAAATTTGGTTTAAAAATAGATTTTTTAATATAACTTTCATTTAACGAAAAACGAAGGCCTAAATGAAAAAGAAACAATTTAAAAGTTTCGCTTATGTCTTGATAAGGTATCAAAGCAAACCCCATATTTTTTGCTTTTAAACTAATAAAGATATATCAATAAACAATTAGCGATGTAATGGTTTTTGCGCGCGCTGGCCGACTGCCGCCGCTGCGCCGAGATTTCCTATACCCTTGTATATATGACGTCATGGTGTGGCAAATGTAGCATTTTAATTCGATTTGGGCTCCCTTATATAGGATAACAGAAACATTTTCAATGTTAAAAGGAGTCTTTCGTCTAATCTCGATTGAGTGAAAACACTCAGTGCTTTTCACTCTGAGAATTGAAGATTCACTCGGTTCTGTAGAGTGGAAATTTCACTCAATCGGGTGTGGACAGAAATTGAGAAAGTATTGAGTGAAATCTGAGTGAAATTTCACTCATTTTTTTTTACAGTGTAAGTGTCCATATTTCCCAGTCATGCGTTGCTTAAATCCGGTCCGTTGCTTAAATTAGCTTAAATCCGGTCCCAAGAGATTTCGGAAAATACGTTAATATCATCAGATCTGAGACCTTTCCCAGTTGCGTTGGGAATTGATGGATTTTGTGGCGTTAGGTCGTTCTTGCCGACATTGATTTCGAATTTCGTCAAAACTTTTATTTTATTTAGATCCTTATTTCTAACCGTTTATTCGAATATATTTTTCCATATTATATTTTCTAATCATTCACCAAATAATTAACAAAAAGAAAATGATTTTTGATTGTGGATTGATTCATAATGAACTACCATTATAATGCTCTCGACAGATATGCTAAGGCGTCCTAATAAAGACAGGAGGAGACGTGCCGTTACGCTATCGGTTCATTTCCTACATTTTACCGACTGTTTATTTCTATTCTGTCTTAGCCCACGGCCGTAGTGCGTTATGCGTGTGAAGTGCTTTTGCGATTTTACCGTTTGAAGTTTTTATTTCGATTTGTGTCCATTAAAAACACACAAAAGAAGCGGCAGGTCTGCAACTTCTATCAAGATGTCAATTAGTAACGTCGCAAGCTCGTGGATTCCCGGCCCGTTCAACAATCAGTCAGTCCTATGAGAACGAGATAAGCGAGATCGGCGCGGTTAGCGTTGAAGAGATGAAGATAAAAGATATGCTCGGATCGACTGTTGAACGGGCTGGATATTCGACGACAAAAGCAATCTACTGCACTAGCACAGTGGTGTGTGTAAAAATAATTATTATTATTTGCCATTTATTTTACGATTTTTATTTCTTTTTGTGTATACATTTTTTATGTTGGAGTGTTGTGTTTATTGGTATGTTAGAATTATAATAATATAATATAATAAATAATCATAATTATATAATAGACTAGTAAATATTACTATAGGCCAGTAAGCGAGTATAAAAATAGGGTATTACCTCCGAATTCTTGACACCCGCACCGATTGATGTGAAATTTTAACAGTGATATATGTAAGAAACAAAAGTTACATAGTAGCGATGTGTGCTTTCACCCAGGGGGTGAGTGTCACCCCTTCTCGGGGGTGAAAAATAAATCACTAAATCAATAAAGGGATTTTTTTTTCACAATTTTATCAAAGATTTGGAAGTGAAACTTCTTTACGCGCGCTGGGAGTAAAAATTCAAGGCCGTAACATACGAAGTACGAGATGGCCCTGACACACGAACTAGTTGTAACGAAACATGCTAACGACTTAGAAATACATTAGTGACGCGACGTGTATTTGTCAGCAGGCCATGTGTTTATCAAGAATATTGATATTTTAATACTAATTTTGTAAGAGTGAATCAAATTATTACGTGTAAAAAAGCATTTGTTACACGTAAAAAATAATTTTTATTATTTTTTTATTTTACGCGAATAAAACTGTTACACGTAAAAAAACTATTTTTACGCGCATAAAAATATCTGATACTCATAAAAAAATATTTTTACGCGTACAAAACTATTTGTTACTGGTAAAAAACACTTTTTACGCAAAAAACTATTTTTTACATTAAAAACTATTTTTTATGCGTAAAAAAATATTTTCTATGCCTAGAAAACTATTTTTAGGCGTATAAAACTATTTGTTACTGGTAAAACATTCCTTACGCACACAAAAAGTATTAACAACTATTTGTTACACGTAAAAACCATTTTTTACGCCTTAAAAATATTTGTTTCCCATAAAAAACTATTTTTACGCATATAAAACTATTTGTTACTGGTACAAAACAGTTCTTACGCAAAAAAAACTATTTTTTACATTTAAAAAACTATTTGTTATACGTAATAAACTATTTTTTACGAGTAAAAAACAATTTGTTAATGGTAAAATACATTTTTTACACAAAAAACAATTTTTTATGTGTAAAAACTATTTTTTATGCGTAAAAAATATTTTTTGTGTCTAGAAAACTATTTTTACGCGTACAAAACTATTTGCTACCCGTAAAAAAAAGATTTGTTACCCGTAAAAACTATTTGTTACACGTAAAACAATTTTTTACGCGTAAAAAATATTTCTTTAGTTTATTACTTTTTCAACATTTCAAGCTACACTTTTTCAAACATTTCCTTCAAGAGATGTTCTCTATAAAAAAGATTTTTAGATAATACCTTAAAATGAAAAAAGTGCATACTAATTAATTTGTTTTTATTGTCTTATTGAATATTAAGTCTGCCAATGACGGGGTCTCATCTTAGAAATCGCTAAGACCGCTAATCACTAAATCGCTGATTTGTTTTCATTTGCGTCTTTTGCGAGACACTCCGACACTACACGCTTTCGGTCGGGCCACTCCTATATATTTCTCTTATTTTGTTTTAGTTGCAAATTACGCTTCACGCACAAAACGCAAAAATCGCTTTCTGGGTGGCCGTGGGCTTCGAGCTGTAATTGAGGGCCGAATATATTAAGAATTTTGAATTCTTGAAAACGTTTTACTTGAAAATTTAAAGTAATAAGTATTGTAGGATTTTATTTTAAAATCTACTTTAAATAATTTATATTAGTCTCTTATTTAAAATCTAATTCTTAATTAATAAACGGTTGAAATATTTAAGTCCTCCAAAATCGTCAAAATTTCGGCGTATATAATTAATAATATTCGGAACATTGCAGATCTATATCTAATAATTTACAATTCACCAATTGAAATAATTCATTACACCCGCCTTTTCAATATTACCGAATGGTACTATCGTTGATTGAAAGAATTGGGAAGATACGCAACCTAATGGACAAATTCGTGACAAGGCTGATTTGATTTCCCCTTACATCTCAAGTGCTGTATTGTGGAGACACCAATCTCTCTGCGGTCAAGGCATAAAACACTAATTTTCTCTAATTCCGCTAGGGAAGGCATATCAAAGACGGTGTGGAAAAGAAAGCGACACTGTTGCCATATTAAAATGTGTAATATCTGTAATACGTTTGACGAAAATATCTTTGGATGACTGAACTCTTCATTTTTTTTAGTGTTAGGCACAGTTCTTAAAGAAAATTCTCAAATTTTTAAACATATTAGTAAACAACTAATGTATCTCTGATAGTTTAAGTTGACAATAATCATTAATTATTCTAAATTAACAGAAATTTGTTTAGTTGTGGTTTGACGATTATATACTATCAATATACTACAAATCAACCATAATTTACTAACAAGTTATGAGTTATGCCTGTATGAAATTCCAAAACTATAGATGGCTTATATAGTGCAGAGATAAGATATAAGTTGAAAAGAATATAGGAATATATATTATAACCAAATTTTAGTCTGTTAGAATTCCGAATAGAAATCTTAGATGCCACTTTAATTAATGCCAATTATAAAATTCCTCAGTCAAGCTCTTCTAAAGGCATGGTCTCATACTTTATATTAAAGTGAGTAAGGGTACATACACAATTCCTAAAGCAATTTGCCAGTCGGAGTATAGTGATGTTGATTTTATTACATTAGATTGTGTACCGAATTTTCAATTCGTTAATTATTTCTCGTATAAATATGGAAGCCAATATCTTTTAGCAAATCTTCAGTCAAAAATCAGTAGCTGATTTTTGAAACATTTGAAAAAATATCTCAGATCCAAGACAAAGACTTCGGCTTAAACAATCAAATGATTTTGAAGAGAAACAACCTAATCTTATTAAAGACTATTTTTTTGGGCACTATCCGCTTAAATATCATCAGAAAAATGATGGACCTAAATGTAGACCACAAGCTAGGGGTATAATGCAACACAAAAACGAATTATCTTCATTATGGGTTTAAAAACAATTTTGTCAGAATCTTTATACCATAAAAAGATAAATATAAGGTCCAATGAAATCCAAGTCAGAACCTGAAATAATGAACCTGATAATCATATGCTTCATGAAAAGCTTGCAGTTAAGCGGCGGTCACACTGGGCTGGTTTACTAGCCACTAGATGCTGTTAGGCTGGTAATAGCGTAGTGTGAATCCCCAACCCCGCTGTTTTACTAACCGACGAATAAAATTACCAGCAACTAGCCCGAGCTGGCTGAGTAGCCCATGTCCAACTTTATTAGCCACCAGTGCATCACGTGGCCCTCGATTCGCTATTAGCAGCGCTTCAATAGCCTTGTGCAACCCGAATTGATGACAAGTACTAGTAGTAGCTGCTGGTAAATAATAAAATTATGTGATTTTATTTTATTTTCTTGATAGATTTCGAAGATGTCGGAGGTCAAGTGGACTATAAATCAAATTATATTTGTTTTAAACTTCTACAAAAATACATGTACTTATGGGATGTATCCTCTTCTGAATACGTAAAAAGGGACGTCAAAAGTATTTTTTACTTCGTCAAACTTCATGAACTCCCATTTTTATCACTTCCCTTCGCACCAACAATTCCCTTCGAATAGACATGGCAAATTGGCAAATATTGATTCTTATTGCGATTTACAGCGCATTCAAAATGTGGGTGAACCCAAAACAGCGACTATTGAAACAGATTGGTAGCAGCTATTGGCAGCACGCTGCAACCAGCGGCTAGCAAACCAGCCCAGTGTAACCGCCGCTTAGTAGCAAATTTATAAGTCAGTGTTTCACAAAAAAAAACAGAGCGGAAATAAACCATTAGACAAATCTAGTTTACAAGATTCAATGTTACGTGCATAACATGAATTTTTACTTCTCATTAAATGTACAGTAATTTACAAATTCATTAAATTAGCTTCCATTAGCTTGGAACTTAAGCATTAGCTTGGAATATTAAATTAGCTTCCATTAGCTTGTCCATTAGCTTTATAACGTTTTATAAGTAAAATGCAGAATGTTTAGGAAGGCGGTTAATCACCGCGACCTTACAGATCTATTGTGGTAAACACACATTTCTTGAGTTATAACGGGTTATAACTCATCATACAGTCTCAGGGCTTCGACAAAAATCCGTATCTGAGACGGCTTCATAGAGGCCAGCTCTCCATCTTCGACATCAGCCGTACCAAAGTTTATGGCACGAACGGTTGTCGGCTCGGCGCACTCAAGGTGTTCTGGTGTTTCCCCATTTTCCCCTCAGAATCTGCATTCGCCCTTATTTCTCAGCTTCAATCTACTGAGGTCTTCGTTGAGGAGACAGTGTCCTGTTAGTAACCCCGTGATAATCGCCATCATCATCGTCATCATTTAGTTCATTCCGTCCACTAATGATCAAAAGCCTCCCTCAACTCTAGCCATTTATTTCTATTTTGTGCCACTTGAATACAATTTCCAGCCACTCTCTTAATATCACCTCTCCATTTACTAGGAGGTCACCCTCTGCTTCTATAGGCCTCGTCTCTCCGAAGATTCTTCTTGTTTAAATCAAGAAAAATCTTTGATTTATCTCGGTTAGGGTTTCATCGAGACGAAAAATCTCGTCTCGAAGGCAATTTCTCGTCTCGGCTCGATCATCGAGACGAGATATTAACAAACTCTCGTCTCGATGTTTTTCTCGAAGTCAATTTCTCGATCTCCATTCGAGATTCTCGAAATTTCGAAAGTCTCGAAAATAAATAACTGATTTATTATTATTAAAAAGTATCATGTATAAAGATAGCACTAAAATTATAGGGTAAATTTTTTCTGTTAAAAAATTAGGTTATAAAATACAGAGCTATTATAGGTATGGTATGAACTAAAAGACGTGTGTAACAAAAAAAAAACGCAGACTTTGGCCCAAAATCCCAAAAATAAAAATATATTGTTTTAAAAAGCGAAAATCAAAACGATTCCTTTATTTTTTAATTTAGTCTTTTATCCATATGGGTTTAAAATTTACCTAGCTACCTACGAAAGTTTAAAATTTTTACTTCGTTGTGCAACAAACTGATTTTTGTTTACTCGAATTCGTTTAACTCAATAGGAGTTAATAGTAAAATTTATACAAAAATGGTGCCATAAGAACAAGAATATATTATATTTACGGCATTTCTTTATTCTAAAAAGATCGACGCAGCGCTAGGACAGCATGCAGGTGTCGAAATAGCCAACATAATTGACTGTGATTAATAAATATGAAATTAAAGAAAGAATTCAAGGTATAACTACAGATAGCGCAGCATCAAATTTTACATTTGCTCATTATAAAAACTCACATTTGCATTTATCCAACAGGATGGAAAATTTTGACAGTAAAGACAATTATGTCGTTTTTTTTTTAGTAACGTTTTAAACCTAGCAGTACAAGATCTACTCAAAGTTATAAAAGCTGACAGTAGCGTGGCAGACGTAAAAAACCTTGAAGTTTTTTGTATTGATGATGAAGACGAAAATGACGACAAACCTACTGATACTGAAATTGTTGATGTAAACAAATCGTCAGTAGACAATATTAGAACGCTAGCTCTTAAAATTAAAAGATCAGAACAGATTAAGTTTAAATTTATTAACTGTTGTAAGTCTGCAGATTTAACGATGTTGATGCCAGTAATTGATATTAAAACAAGATGGAATTCAACATTAAATATGGTAAACTGGGCTCTATGAACGAAAAAACCTCTAAATATTTTGTGTAAAAATAATGATGACTTAAACTTAAAGGATTATCTTATTTCGTCTCAACATTGGAAGCTAGTAAGCATATTTTTTTTTATTTAAAAGTTTTTAAAACATTTTATTAACTGGAGAATCGGCTCAAATTTTATTGTGTTTAAATTCTTGGCTGTGTAACAAAGGTATATTTATGAGTGCATAAACAATAAGTTTGTTACTTTTCTTATCTCTATTAATGTTTATCTTATGTTTTGTTCATTTCTAAATGTTTCGAATTTATTTTTTGCGTTTTAGTTTAAGAGTTTTTTTCTTTAAAAATATGAAAGTATTTGTGTTTTTACCTTTGTTATCTTTGTTATGTTACTTTTGCTTTGTTAATTTTCTTATGTTTAAAGTGAACTAAAATTATTTCCCAACATAGCTTTTTATTTCCATTTTTCTAGCCTTTTATGAGCTGTTGAGTTATTGCAGCATCTAAAGTTTTTCGAGATCGAGAAATCTCGAAAAAAATTCTCAGTCGATTTCGAGACGAGATCGAGACGAGAAATCTTGAGTTTCGAGAATCTCGTGAAACCCTAATCTCGGTCCCATGTCGTGGGGAATATTTTCGAGTGTCTTAGACCGTTGGAGAATTCCCATTCCAGGTTACGGATGGAGTCCTCCAGGTTCTTCAGTTCGGCTTTCAGCTGTCTTCCGCTTGGAAAGCAGAACGGTCCTGATCCAGTGGTGGAGTGTTCGCTCCTTTTCCAACTACATCGTTTGCTTTTTCATTGCCTTCTATCCCTTTGTGAGCGGGAACCCGGAGTAGGAGGACTTTATTTTCTTTGAATAATTTGTTCAACTTCTCTAGGCATTCTTTGACCAACTTTGAATTGATGGTTACTAAGTTGATCGCTTTTAATGCTGCTTGACTATCGGATAAGAGGGCCTGTTTCCGATAGTTCCTATCTAAGATAAATTTTACGCATCTTTCGATGGCCTAGATTTCTGCCTGAGGGCTTCTGGGGTAGGTGGCCATTGGTTTGGAGTATTTAGTTTTCTGTCCAAATACTCCTATCTATATATGTATGGCCTTTTACATGCTGAGCAAAGGTTTCTCTCTTTCAATCCTATTTATTACTCAATACTACAATGAGGTGTGTTTGCATAGTTGTAAATTCTTGGTATTTTATAATTAACGTTTCAAATAGATAATAAATAGCTTATTTAAACGAAATAAGCTATTTTATGCGTCAAACCTAACAAGCAAGACAGGACTGCCGCAATGTGTCAGGAATAATTCATTGGTTGGTCGGCGGCGTCCACTAAGCCTCCTTCCATTCTCCTACACCACCTCTAACCTCAGCGGAATCACCGTGAAAGTCGGCTTCGAATGTAATGTGGAAAAGCGGATTTTCAGAAGCTCAGAATACGGGTTTCTCTTTTTCTGTTTTTTTTTGTTCGTGTCGATTCAGTGCCGTATTTACTATAAATTTGAATTGCGTGAAATGGGGTGACTCAATATTCAATACCTCGTATACGCAAAAATTTAAGTGTAACTATTATAGAACTACATATACTAGCAATATATACAAAAAGAACAAATATTTGAAATAAAATTAAACCTAAAAATACATACTTTTTTATACAGGGTGTTTCAAAAAACATGTGCCACTTCTCGTGGGGAGATTCCTTACGTAAAAATAAGATTTATTTTTCATATCAACATAGGTCCGATTCTGCTTTGTTTCGTAACTACAGAGTGTTCAAGTCTTAATAATCTTTAGATTTATTATAATTTTCTTCCAAGTACTTGCAGCGATTCGAATGAAATTTTGAGGGTAAAAGTTACTATAAGTGCTACATATTTAAATGCTAAAAAAGTGTCGATAGATTTGATATAGGTGCCACTGACTTGATATATTTAATACTTGTTTGTGATTTTCAACCTTACAACGTTGTATGGAGTGGGCCGAGTGGGAAACGGCGCGCGGCGATTCTTTATTTCACACTTTTAATACGAATTGTTCACGTGTTCCACGCTTTAGTTATTCACGGTTTATTCTTCTCTTGGTACCGACTGTGTACTGCTACTTTTATTTAACAGTGAAAAATAACACCGGTAGAGATTTTTTGACCAACTCCATTTAAAGCCAAACAACGATTCTTTGCATTACTTAATTAATTGGTCAATAAAGAATGATCAATAAAAAAACACTTCTGACAATTAAATCGAAATCAGGCGAATGGGAATAAAGGCCAACCCATTTATACGAAAGCCCCAAGGGGCTATGAAAATCGAGTTTTTGCTAAAGTTCCTCTAAAAGACGTCATTAGCGGTGGATTTAGTGGAAATTAGCCTGCAAATTTCATAGGTTTCCGGGCACAGGACGTTATTAACACCTGATTAGTTTGATTAATCGATACGCGTAATTGACTGTCATTATAGCGTAACTTACATTGTACGGCTCCAAGCCACTCCGTCAAATCGATTTGGCAGCGCTGACCAAGTTATTCACTTTAATCGGACGTATCTGGTGCATACCGATTTTGCTAAACATAATCTATAGAGAGCCAAAGAGAATAGAGACTCCTTTGGCGTTCTATGCGTCCGTTGTTAGGGATGTGAAATGTCAAGAAGAGTAGAAAAAATCATATAATAGTATCCTGGATTAGAGCGCCTATTTGAACCTAGGAAATATTTTTTTTAAGATGACGAATTATAAGTTTCCAGTTTTATTGTAGAGAAAATCTTCTATAAAACTTGTTTATTTTAATAGTTTTCATGAATTTCTTTTTTAGGTAGAAAAATTAACTGCGATTTTTCCTTAAATACCTATACGAGAACAATAGGATATAGACCTATAGGAGAAGAAAACAATGATATCATACAATATGATCGAAAAACAAACGGCGTCAGCGATGGCTATGAAATGAAGATAGTTCTCATTTTATATAAATGGGAACTGTTATTTATTCGCATTTCCCAGCCAACTGGACTCTGATGAAAACGTTGAATTTCATTTTCATTAAATAAGTTCATTAAAAATATATCTTGATTTTCTATGAAATATTAAAAATAATAATAAATAATTAATATAAACTTTATTCAATATAGGATTTAAAATTTACTCGGAGAATTATTATTTTGATACTAAAATAAGTTTAGACTTCCATTGTCTTAATAATTATAATTTATAAGTTAAATAATAATTATTATAATTATTATTGTAATCGGGAGTGCAGGCACGGCGTGAAAATGACTGCCTATCATAAGGATCATAGGCGTCGATAACATTATTAATGCCCTTTTACACTTTTACAAATTTCTATACCGTTCTAAAGAAAATTTAAAAACCCCGAAAATATAGTTGATTTTTTGTTCTAAGCCCTAAAAAACAAAAGGCGTTTCTATGGTAATATAATTTCGATTTCATTCTTTGATAGATGGTTATTATTCATTTTGATTAACGTCATATTTTTTGTTGTTGTTAAGTATCACATTTTCCGATAACAAATATCACCCTTTCTGTAGAATTGAATTAATAAATTTTGTGCTTCGTTAACATTTCAAAAGGGCAAAAAATATCGATCGAAATAAATTTATCTAGAGGTCATTGATATTTCCTATAAACTAACTAAATATTTTTGAATATTATTTTTATTTTTTTTTCTTTGACATTGTAAACATTTATAAATGTTTATTTTAAACAATAAGACAATGTTATTTGTATAATGTTTTGTATTCTCTCTTGTTCACGTTTGTTTTTTTACTTTGTTTGTTTACTTTACCTTTGTCTACAAATTGTAAAATTTTTTGACAATAAAGGCATTTATTTATGATATTAATTAAAATTCTATCAATAACAATCTATCAAAGAATGAAAAGAAAATTATGTTACCATAGAAACGCCTTTTGATTTTTAGACTAGAAAAATTTAACTAAATTTTATAAACTTTTTTTTTAAGTATAAACGGAATTGCCCATTTTAGAATAAGTCAAAATTTTTATGAAGAATGCATTTTTCTCAAAATCTTAATAATAAAAAAGTTTTTCCTCTTGTAAAAACAGTCCGGGGACATACTGAATATAAATAATTAGGAATGTATTTATTTACTACTACGTTCTACAAATTTTATTATTTTTTGTATACAGGGTTTCCAAAAGTAGGAATACGTTAGATTCGCCAGGAGAAAACTAGCTACAATTATAATTTGCAAATAAAATCTATTTAAAAACTAATTAAATTGCTATCTGAAAAAGTTGTTTAAAATAACATTTTAGATTAATAGATGCAACTTTACCCACAGAAAAAGAAATAAAGTAATAAAACATATTACGGCAAAGCGAAATGAAACAAGTTTCAGTTCAACAGTCTGATTTATTCTACTCCTAAAAATATTTAGTTAAAAAAAAACAGGAATCCGAGCAGTCAATACATTTTTTATATTCCTGATCGACTTACATAACATAAAATGTAAGTAATATAATAATAATAATCTTCATTTCTTGTAGGTTTTCTCATCAATTTTTGCTTAAGGGCCAACCACCGCCTCTATGTGATAAATGTAGTGATCCTTTAACTGCCAAACATACCCTTAAGGAATGTACTCAGTTAATTAATCTAAGAGAGGCCTGCAATCTTTCGTTAGATATGTCAGTTATTTTTTCTACAAGTGAGCAACCAAAACTTTTTGATTTTCTGGAAAGATCGGGATATATATTTAAAATATAGGTATCTAAAAAGCTACATTTTGGTTTAAAGCAACCACTTACTAATTCAATTGTACATATTTTTACGTTTTATTGTTTTATTCTATGTTGTCTGTACCATTTACTTTTTATTTTAGGAAAATCAATGTCTGTACTGTTAACATATACAATCTGTCTATTAACGTGTTTTTTAGTAAAATGTCAAATATTGTACCAAAAATATTGTACCTAAATAGCAGGTGATACGCCGCTAAATATCCTTTGATGCTGATGCGGCTTGAAAACTAAATTTCTTCTTCTTCAATCTTCATTTCTCTAGTCATACAACTTTTTTATACACCTTATATTAAATAATATAGAATTAACCTAATAAATACAAATATTTATAAACTGCCAGAAGTAATTTGTTTAATAAAAAATATATACAGTTTGAATTCTGCAATGACTGCAATTTTTTTCCAATTCTAGGACAGCATAAATAAAGTATTTAATTAATAATAAAAAAGCAACGGTATATATGTTCATTTGCTTGTTACAGTTTTTTTAAGTTTCAAAAATTGGTGGTCTTTCCCATTTATAGAAAGAATCCATGCACCTGCCATCTTCGGTTCTCAGCTTGTTTAGGGTTACCCATATTTTGCGAGGCTGCTCAAAACCAGGAGTAACTGCTGAAATACATGTGAAATCCCGACTTTGTGGTGGAGCATTTTCCATCCATTCGTTCATCCATGCATCATATAAGTTGAACTCTGCATTCTCGTCAGTATTCTCAAGTGTTTTTGATGAGAGTGGTGGCTTTCTTGAGCGGAGTATATTAATATTTAGATCCGCTATGTCACAATGTACTGGTTCCCAGTTTAGCAATATTTTCTGGTAAAAAAATTCTCTATGTAAAGCCTATTTTCTCCTCAAGTTAGGAGGAGGTATGTTACTGTTATATATATATATATATATATATATATATATATATATATATATATATATATATATATATATATATATATATATATATATATATATATATATATATATATATATATATATATATATATATGAAATGAACAAAAATCTTACAGCTTTAGTGTATATTAATAAATAATATTTTCTTGCCTTTAGCTGTGTATTTTTTCTAATTTCGAAAAATCGAAAGTAGAGAAAAAATTAAAAAAAAAAATAAAAAGTAAAAAGAAAATTGTTTTGCTTGTCGTAAAGAGGGGAACCAAGCTCCACTCCCACAACCGGTTTCTGGGCCTACCCTTCATCAGGTGGGCTGTCCAGGGGCTGGTTCTCACCGATACGGCAAGCAAAACTTCTTCTATATCAACAGACGATGTCGTAAAGTGTCGGTGAGATATTAGTGCATCTCCCGTCAAAAGATGGTAAAGAGCGTTTTTCGGCCCGCTCAAATATATGAAATGAACAAAATTCTTACAGCTTTAGTGTATACAACAATTTTCTTTTTACTTTTTATTTTTTTTAAATTTTTTCTCTACTTTCGATTTTTCGAAATTAGAAAAAATACACAGCTAAAAACAGAAAAATATTATTTATTAATATATATATATATATATATATATATATATATATATATATATATATATATATATATATATATATATATATATATATATATATATATATATATATATATATATATATATAGACTACGATAATATACTGTCGGCAAGAGAAAATCTTGGGTCGTTTATTTTAGTCATCATTTACCTACATATCTAGAAGTGAATCGCTATGACAATCTTGTAAGTCGGGGAGAGAAAATTATTACCTATCCACTTAATCCGGAGCTCAACTTCATACGCTGGGGAAAATTCTTGCTCTTTTCTCTTTGTTCATTTATACAAACACAGAGTCTATAGACTCTGTGCACGACAATCGGCACCCAAAGCCGTGTGTACATTATCGGTTATATCATTAAATAAACTAACCAAAAAATATACTGTATTACGTAGTAAATAGTGCAAATTCTATTGTCGACCATTCTAATCAGTATTAAATAATAATGGAGTGAGCCAGTGTGAAGTGAGACATTAAACGATTGATCTTTTTATTAAATTACGTGGTATAACTTAACACAACGATGAATCGTTTAATGTTTCATATGCACCTCCATAATTATTTAATCTGTAATCATGCTGATTACATTGTTCGACAACAGAATTTGCGCTTTTAGTACGTTTCGAATTAATAGATTATCTGTCTTATTATGCAACTAGGGATGTACGTGTCTACGTAATAGAGCATCAGCATCTCTCTCAATATATCGTATTGTACTGAATACGTTGACACACGAGAATCAGCAACCAAAGCCGTGTGTACGCTTCATTAAATAAACTAACCAAAAAATATGCTCTATTACGTAGTTACGTACATCCTCAGTTACATAATAGGACCGATAATCAATTAATTACATAATGTTGTAAATATCACAAATTCTATTGTCGACCGATCCGGATTAAGTGGATAGGTAATAAACATCTCATTTTCTCCCGTATTTTATAGTCTTTTCTCTTTCAGTATATCGTATTGTACTGAACAAACGTTGACTTTATTCTTCATACACACGACAATCGGCATACAAAGCCGTACGTTGTACGTTTTATTAAATAAATTAACCTTTTTGTTTATTTATTGGTTCGTTTATGCTTTATTTAATGATTGATATTATTTTGTTAAGTTATACCACCAAGTGCTATAAACTGGTACAAAATTAAAAAAGTTAATTTTAAGTAAAGTTCTTTGAAATATATCTATATTACTATTATGAATGGGAACTCTTATCGATTTTTAATTTGGAATTATATTAATTGCCATGTGTCATGTTTTTATTATTATTGTCAATTTTCTGCGGATAGCTGATAAATTAATCTATTGTCAATTCAATATGATTATAATATGATGTTCAAATACCATTTTGTTATTCATAAAAACGGCCTTTTTATTACTTCTCTGTCATGCTGATCCATCAATAAATATTTCTTACGTGTTGCAGCAGACGAGCAAAATTTATTAATTTTAGGGTCCTTTATATTTACTCATCCCTGATTCCATCCAATTATGGCCGCTGATGAAGCGGGAGGTAGAACGTTCGCTTTCGGTCATAGGCGTACTGAAAACTAAAATTTCTTATCCTCGTATTCAGAATTATAAATAGCAATAAAAAGGATAAAGATAAGTAAAACTTTATACTGATAAGTTTGCTGTACCAATATTAAAAAAATTGGAAGTAGGAAATATTATTTCATAATATTATGACATGATAATGTTATAATGTAATAGTATAAAGTAAAGTAAAAGATTTGAAGTTAACGTCTCCTTTTTGCTGCCAGGGCTAATTTGAATTGGATCGCAATCTTTCGTTAGATATGTCAGTTATTTTTTCTACAAGTGAGCAACCAAAACTTTTCGATTTTCTTGAAAGATCGGGATATATATTTAAAATATAGGTATCTAAAAAGCTACAATTGGATGTCCGAACAGCAGGAATGGAATCCGAACAGCGGTCCTCGGTCAATGACCGAGCAAGTGTCTAAATCGACTCTTACTCACGAGATATCCGATCTCATCCGGCCTCGAACCGGCGTGAATGAGCAGTGTGTGTCAATATATTTTACACTTTTGCCTTTATTGGACAACAGCACGATACAGAGTTTCGAACTGGTCACCCGTCTATCCACTAGTATCGCCTTACGTCGCTTAACTTCGGTGTTCTAATGGGAACCGGTGTTTCTACGTAGCTGGACCGTTGGTTGCCCGTAATACTATAGCTACAACCGTTATAACACTAGTTATACCACCCCGCATAAATTCAGTATTATTATAAATAAGTAATTTATTTCACACCCCTTAAAGTGTAGCACAATTAGAATCATAAATACGATGCCCACTTAACAGTTATATAATGTTTATAATGTTAATTTTAAAGGTCGTTTTACATAAAAATTGTTTATCTGTTTTTATTTATGATACAAAACCCGCTTGATCATAAAACTTTTTGATCATGTCGATGGAGTTTTTATATTGAGTATGTATGGGGCTTAAGAAGCAGCGTGGTGAAGGCGTTGTTCCACTGTTCGCATCTTAAACATTGTCAGCTGCCATAAAAAGATTATTATTAAAATTCTAATAAATTAAATTTTACAATTCATAAGCAAAACTTTTAAACTAAAATTGACTGTAATACTAAATCTAAATGAAAATAAAATATTAGTACGCCTATGACTCAAGAGTTTGGTTTGGTTTGGTGGCGAGACGTGCGAAGAGATATGCATGGCTCCCACATTTCGAGAGGCGGGGTGAGACCAATCAGCTAAGACAAATCAAGTGGTGGGAAAGAATATGGCCGTAGATGCCAGGTCTAGGAAATATTCCCTAACATTAAGGTTTCTATCCAGGAAATACATTTTTAGAAAGCATATTTTTGGACACAATTTAGTGTGTGTATTTAATTTGTTTTCTCAAACTTGGCATTTCTAAAACTATCATCAGATAAATATTTTAAAAGAATATTTTTTGTTGGTAGATTGACCGTGCCAACCAGGCTTCAGAAAATTTTCAAAACTTCATCTGGCAACACTGACAGTATCGAAGTCCTATTGTGTGACCAACGGATCTGTAGCTACGGGGTATCGGCAGGGGAACGCAGTTGTAAACAAAACACGCCCAATTTCATTCATAAAATAGGCATGGGCGTACGGTGTTATATGAAAATAATGTGTATCATAATATAATACTCAGTATTAATCTGAGTTTTTCAAAAAACTTTATGCTGTTTGAATCGTTACTGTTGAGTTAGTAGATAAACACTAAAAGCTTTTATTAAAGCTCCCTTAAATATTTTGAATCATTTTATTATTGTGTTGTTAATGTAATAGAAGAAATAATTACAGCTGGGGGTTGGAACCTTTGGTGTTACACAGCAAAATAAAACACTAAATCAGTACAATACACCAAAACACTTTTAATTTTACACTGGACGCATGTTTCGCTAACCATGTCTGCCTTCAGCAGATGATCAAGACTGAGTCTTGAGGTATATTTATTTATATATCTGTACTAACTATATTTTTTTCTATAATACATAATTATAGATATAACTATTTCCAGCAAAAAAATCTTGAAAATAGTTAACTTTGGAAGCGCAAACAAAACATAATTTTACTCACCAGTAGATCCAATATTGCCTATTACACCAGATATGGTATCACTCCGCCAGCAGTTTTTAAAGGTTAGGTCATTGTCTACCCATATGTTTCATCCAAATAGATAATACTTGGCTATAATTTCGAATTTCGCGTATATATTTATATCTCTCTCAGCAATATAATGGGCCGCTCCATTAATATTTATCTGTTATTTTGACATTTACGCCAAAAAAATTCATTTGATTTTAATAACCCCCTAAGGGTTTCCCTGCAAAAGGAAAATTTGATTCTTCCTGCAATTTTTGCAAAAGCTTTCTAATTGCGGAGACGAGTTTGAATTCCAGATAAAATCTATTTATCAAATTCCTGACCACTTTGAAAAAGTCGTCGAGCTTTTCGACAGCAGTCTCACGTGGTCGTTTCTTTCCAGAGCTGAATATCATTTTATCGGGGTTAGTTTTGAGCCTTTTTTTATCTTCTGTGTGAATTTTTTTATAGCCGATACGCTAACTCCGGTATAAAGAAATATCCGCTCAAGTTTACGTTTAAGCGGCAACTTAAGCGAACTCTCTGTAGCTTCTTCATCGCAAACCCTATTATGAACACAAGGAAATAAACCAAATGAGATTTCATCCACGTTATTATTAACTTACCTATATAAAATTAGCTATTATTTCTCTTGTCTGACTTTGTAGCGTCTTACCCTTAACAAATTTATTCATTTTAAAACACAAATATACGATCAAACTTGATATTAATAATTAAAAACTACGAACGAAAAACATTATAACAAGATAACAAAACAATAAAACACAACTTAACTATCAACTATACGAAAAATATAGGAATAAAGTTTAGGATAACCGGTATAAAATAATGAAATAAAGTAATAATGATCAAAAAATTACACCGCCACTGGATATTTCAATAGTATTCAATATTCCTACTCTTTTCAGAAGAGACCTTGAAGTTGGGGATAAAGCAAGCGAATAGCAAAGGCGTAAAAGCCATGGCAGCCGCGTGGTAACAAATCCTGTGACGTACTCTCGCCAATCATGTTCGATAAATAGGCGGCCATGCGCGGCGATGCCGGTTTGCCAATGATATCGTTGAAAAATCTTCAACTTTCATAATAAGCAGATTATACAGAATGAAAGAAATAAGTTATTAAATAAAACATATCGAACAATATGAACTACGTTAAAATTCCTTAGTAATATACGTCAGACTATATGCTAAACACATTATATATAATAAAAATATATTAAATTTATAGTTCATGTCTGGCAATTTTGCAATTTTATAGATAAACGTGGCAATATCGATTTTTTTTCTCGCATTCCTTCCGTAGCTTCAGATCCGCTGGTCAAACAGTAGAACGGTAGACATACCTTGACACATTTATCAAATCAGTCGGATTTTGAAAGGGGTTGGGTGTACATCATTCTACAATATATTTACGATTTTGAAGGTTATCCATACATCTCGAGACGTTTAATCTTTTAACAATAAAAATAATTAAACGTCCTGTTGTATCTACACTGCTCATGTTTTTGTTGCTGTTTCAGCATAAGTTAAAACAAGCATTAAAAAAATGACTAAAAATCAACTTTAAAAAAGGACAATTAGCAAAATAATTATAAAAAATTAAATCAAAGGTTCAAAAATACCTCCCTGTTGTGCTTCGCAATAGCCAAGACGGTTATAAAACTCTGACCTAACTTTAGCTAACATAACAGCGGGGATATTTTCTAACGACTGAACGATTTTTAATCGCAGCTCGTCAATATTCATGGGTCGTTCATGGTTATGGCCATAAATGGAGTTTTTTACATATCCCCACAGAAAGAAGTCATTGGGCGACAAATCAGGAGAACGTGGTGGCCAATTAATTGTGCCTTGTGTGGAAATTAGCCGATTGGGAAATGTGGTTTGAAGGAACAGATTTACGTTCCGCGCGTTATGCGCAGGACAGCCATCCTGCTGAAACCACACTTCCTCAAAATTGATTGGCAAATTTCGAACTGCTGGTACAATTTGGTTTTGTAGCATATCCAAATATTTGGCAGCTGTTAACATACCATCAATAAAAAAAGGCCCAATGATATGATTTTGCAGCATGCCAGCCCAAACATTTAGTTTTTGTGGATATTGTGTCCGCAGTGCCATACTAAGGTGCTTATTTTCTCGAGACCAATAACGTACTATCGAAGGATTGTGGTAGCCATGTAAGGGAAACGAGCTTTCATCTGAGAATAATATATTTTCCAAAAATAAATTATTCCGATCGGTTCTTTCTCTTACAGCCTCGCAAAACTCCAGACGTCTGTTACAATCTGCGGGAAAAAATTCTTGGTACTGATTTTGTAGGACTTATACCCATGCTTTTTTAAAACCCTGCGCACCGTTCGAGCATTGCAACCAACTTGTTCGGCTGTATTTCGGCTTTAACAAGGTTCGCTTGTTTCGACCGCGGCACAAATATTAATTTCCTTGTCGGGAATCACCTTCTCTGCGTCTTCCTTATTGTCACAATTTCTGCACGCCGCAATGCAGCCTGTTTGCTCAAATTTATGGACAATGTTGCGTACAGTTGTGGCATAAGGCACAGGGCGATCTTGAAAGGTGAACACATAACGCCCAATGACCTCTTCCACACTTGAGGAAATGTAAAACCATTTAACGATATGCACCTTCTCTTCGGTCGTATAAATAGCCATTTTTGAAACACTTAACGTACACACCGAAACAGCTAGGCGAAAAGAATGATGCAAAAATAGTTTGGATCTCAGGTGATCTATTTCCTTTCCCCACCTTTTCATCTACATAAAGGTGCGTATTCACTATCCGAACGAACGAATGCTACTATCCAACGAGCGAACGTCCAGTCTTGTTCGCGCGGTTCTATAATTCTCATTCGTTTGCGAACGTCTTTGATATACCGAATGGAAACAGATGAGGGAGCGAACCGAATGGCGAACGGCCGCATGCATTCGGTTTGCTGTCCAAATATACCGAATTTCATTCCTTTGTTCTTTCGGATAGTGAATACGAACCTTAACATAAAGCACCGCCCCTCTCATCAATGCGTTCTCCCACCATGCTTATGCTTTACCTTGCCCACACCCGTAAAAACCGGCAACACTGTATCGGTCGCACCGGCTCCTCGCCGGCCCCTTTTGATGCTGAACTTCTATTTTTTTCATGGCAGGAAACAAAGTAGGTACCGCATTGTATTTTATACAGTTACAAAGTGAATTGGTAAACATTTTAAATTCAAAATGAACAGAACACAACTTGTACCTTTTGTGGGCCTTATTTATATTTTCAAAATGTATTGTTAACTTATTTTCGATATACTCATTTTATTTACTTTTATAATTATATTTAAATTAATAATATAATGATTTTTAAATTTAATTTTTAATGTCTAGATACAACATTAAATTTTACTAAATATTTAACATTAAATCTTACTAATATTAAAGTTTGTTTTAGAAGATTTTTAATTAGGTCTTCCTATTTAGCTGAATGTCCTAATATGTATACTACTGTTTTTTTCACAATTAAAATATGTTAAAATAATTAATCACATATATACATACCTAATAGGATCTCTAGGAAACAGAAAGAAACTTTTATTGAACAACAAAAATAAAAGTACTAAAACAAATCATATTACATAAGAAACGAAAATAAAACTAGAAAAACCAAATATATCACATAAACAAAAATAAAACAACAAAAACAAAATATATCACTCAAGAAAAAATCAAAATAAATTAAGCCGTAGGCTACTGACTCGAATCTGCCGTAACTGTGTGTTGTCGCTGAAAAAACTACGACACTGGTTACTTTCTGCTGATGGAAACGCAAATGGCGGCGTGCGCGAGGATATGCGCGTAGCGTTCCCGCCAAAGCGAGTTAGCCTGCCGATTGATTTATATGCCGTGATGTAATCGTCTTCTCTCACTCATATCTAGCCACTTAATTTCTTTCAGTTTTGCGCTAATGCCTGTATCGTATTTTCTCAACACAGATATCATTCGCACACACTAATTTTGAATATACTGTACTCGCTTTTCACGTGACAGTAAGCATGAACTGTAGAGCACGTCACGAAACGTGAAATGTGACAGAACAAGGCTGTTACAAAGTATTTTCTTGATGTTAATGTTCAGCAGGTGTCTACTCCTATATATTAATTTTAAATTAATGAACGCCTTCTTGATACAATTGTCAATATGCTCGGTAAACCTTAAACGAAAATCCATGAATAACCCTAGGTTTTTTGCCACATGAGTACATTTCAACAGTTCATTCTCGAGGCTTATTTTGACAAAATTTTCATGTCTATCTCTGCATTGGGACCGTCCAAAAAACAGGAGTTGGCATTTCTTTGGATTTAGTTCCAGGGAGTGCGCCTTAGAAATATCACAGAGGAGAGCCAAATCAGAGGATAATTTCTCATTTGCTATTAAAATTTCGGAAGGAGGGAAGGACAGGTACAATTGTGTGTCATCGGCATATAAATGAATAGAAGCATATTTTAAATTGCAGGTGAGCTGAGACGTGTATAGGGTAAATAGCAATGGCCCTAGTATGGAACCTTGAAGCACACCACTTGTAACGCGTTTAGAGGTAGATTGTTGTCCTTGGATTTTTACTGTTTGACTTCTTCCAGTGAGATAACTTTTGATAAGTTTACAAGCATCGTTTTTAAATCCCAGGTGCTGCAAAATAGCCAGAAGTAATTGGTGGTTTAATTTGTCGAAGACCGGAGAATAGTCAAGCAAGACAAGTGTTGTGAGTTCACCACGATCCGCTGCTTACAGTATGTCATCCGTCGCCTTTAACAGAGCTGTGGCGCAGCTATAATCTATGCGAAAACCGGACTGAAAAGAAGGTAATAAATTGTATTCATCAACATAATTTCTGATCTGTCCCTCCAGAATTCTTTCAACTATTTTGGACATAGTGGTCAATATGCTTATAGGCCTAAGTTCCGATAGCTGGGTGGGTTACTAAGTGGGTAGTTAATATAGTTTATTAGAAATTAATAAAATTTATTAAATACCTACTATCTACTATCTACTACCTACCCAAAGTCTCTTTTAGCAGGTAACTTATTCAGTACAGCAGGTAATATTCAAATTGTTAGTCATAGTATTATCTATCGTATTACTCTTACAAATGTTGGAAGGGTAATTTGAATGGAGGATGGGGATATTTCGTGAGAAGACCAGTCACAGGCACAACAAGCCTCATTGTTACTAGTAATATGTACACTAATTATAAAAAATACATAATTATTTTAAATACTAGCTAAATCTTAAGTTGACTGTTAAGTTACTATCAACTTATGTACTTAACCTGCTGTCAGCTGATATTTCAGATTAATATCTTTAAAACTACCAAAAGACGAGTAAGTACACTTAATTACTAAAGTGGGACTAAATTTGAAAACTTACTCAGTATCAAGAACCGCTCGTACTTCTGTTGCAGTCAATTTTTTTAATCGACGATCAGTCCTTTTTGTTTCTTTGGAATCATCTTTGTTTGGCAAATTTAAAGTTAGAATAGCATCCGGCTTTAAAAGCTTTAGCTGCTTATTTGGAGTATACCCCAACAGTTCCGCTTTTAAATATATTTTATAATCGTCTTTTGTAAAATGCAAAGAGTATATTCGAGCGTGTACAGTATTTACTTTATCTCCACGTTTGCAAGCATGCAACCACTGATTTTTTAAATTATCGTCCTTAGGAAACCAAAACAGCTTTATATCTTTATTGAAATATTTGGATTAATTATCCATGTTGTAGGTGGCAACAGCACAACGCATATTTTTATTTATTATAACAAAAAATACAAACATTAAAAAAACACGCACCAAACACAGGCCGTAAACATTGCCGTAAATGAACCGAATAAAGAAAGCCACGTTCTCAGAACTGCGTACTGTCGCCAGCCACACGGCAAATGAACCAATGAGATTTGTGGAAAATTCAAACAGCTGGTTCATTCAAATGTCAACCAGTGTCGCCAGCGACAGAATGTAGTTTTGAGAAAGATTACTACCCGAATGACGCGTTAAGCTCCGCCCACTAGATGCGCAATATCTTATCTAACTGTCATTGCATCATGGTTAGTGTACTAGGCCGATTTTTGTGTGGACGAAGAGTACGGTAAACACGCTTAGCAAAATAAGATGTACCGAATAAAGACGGAAGGCAAGTATTTTCCCAAGCGCATGGAATCTAGCGTCAGATTAAGTGGTTGTGTAATAAATACATCGCATTTTTGCTCTCTTTGACTTACTAGCTTGCCATAGCGATTCACTCCTATACATATAAACAAAGACATCTAAATAAAGGGAGACAAAACAACTTACATTTTACCGCGATCACGAACCGTGTTGCACAAAAATCGATGATGACAGATTTCCCTTGCGCCTATAGATTGTAGTATTGTTGTTAAAAATGTTATTATTCTTATTAATGTTTTTTGGGTACGATAGATACGTTAAACTAAATATTTGTGTAGGTATATAATTTTAATTAAAATACATAGATTATACCTTTGAAATTATTTTTAGAAATTACTTTTTCTGTTTAAATTATTATATCAAAATATATTAGGGAAATTACTGTGGCAACGCTTGGCATCGTTGTGGTTGAGATTTTACTACAAATTGTAGGAATCTGTAGGAATTACGCTGATTTTTGACGGTTTCATTCATCAAATGTTTTACAGGCCGTTGTTGCGAGATTTCCTTTGCGGTTGTGAATTTTTTGGTTTTTAACAGGTTTTCAAGCAATTATTGCGTTTTTTGCGAAGAAAACTATTCAAAGTAGTATTTTAACTATCTACGGTGGTTCGCAAGTGCATAATTTGTAAAAAGGTGGATTATTCTACCCCTGGATTGATATTTCGGCGGTAAGTAACATTACGTCTTTCTAGCTTTAACAGTGGCGTCTCTACTATTTAGAACTATAGTAGATTATTACAAAAATGCGTATATTTTGTTATTGATAGCGTTTTCGATTGTGAAATTAGAATTACACACACATTCGAAACCGCTATAAATGTTTTAAAAATTGTGGATGTTATGGCTAATATCTGTACCAATAAAACAGCTATTATAGGTAGTTAATACCTGAAATTTGAATATCAAAATTGCTATCGCTATTTTTCAAAAATTAATAGGAAAATATAAATAAAATAAAATCCAGATTTTCAATATTTCATTGTTACCGCCAGCCATACAAGTCAGCGATGGCTATGAAATGAAGATCGCTGTCATTTTATATGTAAATTTATATGGGAAATGTCATCGATCGTCATTTCCCAGCCAACTGGACGCCATTTTTTTTCATACGGTATTTTAATATTGTTTACATACATATATTTTATATGCATGAGCTTTTGCTCTTTGCACTAGAAAACCTTCTTGTTTAAACTTCCCATGATAAATTTAATAATACCATTAGAAGGAAATTATTAGTATTTACGAAAAATTTAAAGAACAAAAAATATAGTTATTTTTATTGAAAAATTAAGTAATTAATGTTTTTTTTTGTTTACAGCATAGTAAGATAATTCTCATTTTCTGATCTTTCAATAGTTGGATATTTATTGGCTCAAGAAGTCCTATCAGAAAAAGGTAAAAATTATCTGTACATTATATACAGGGTGGCGCTTCTCATACGACGCGGAGGCTCCAAAGAGAATAGTGGTTTATATTGAAATGTAATTTTGGAAGCATATGAAGGATAATAGAAAGCGTTTTACAGAAATATCAAGAGTTCTGCGGGGTGTCCCCAGAAAAAGTTACGCATCAAAGTTTTTTTTTTGTAATGGAACACCCTATAAATTACATAATTGATTTTCGGATTCTAGGAAAGAAATAAAGGTGAGTTTCATTAAAGAAGCATATGTCTAAAATACTAAAATGTAAGGCTTGTCATATCACATTTGGTGAAAATAATGAATAAACTTTAAATTTCAGTAACAGCTACCTAAATGGTACTTTACACATTCATACATTTGACATTTAAGCATTCTATTAATTGATGAATGCACACTACAATTAAAAGATCAGAATAGTATTCTGCGTGTTCCATTTGAAATAAAAGAGAAACTTGCTTTTAAAAGTGGTCAATATTCAATATTAATTTTGTCACCCCTGTATAACTGTTTAAGTCCTGTTGTAATCTGATTTCAAGTACAAAATTTTAAATATGTTAAAAACCTTACATTTTAGTCCAATAATGAAATTCACCTTTATTTTTCTCATAGAATCCAAAAATCAAATATTACAAAAACAAAACTTTGCAAAAAAAAACAAATTTACATTACAAAAAAACAAAACTTTGTTGTGTAACTTTTTTGGTGACACCCTGTAGAACTCTCTATTTTTAAAAAGCACATATTTTATACATTTATATGTTTAAATTCTCTAAATTAACCTACATATGCCCCCAAAATTTAATTTCAATACAAACTGTCGTACTCCTTGGTAGCATATGAGAGGCGCCACCCTGTATCTCAAGTAAAATTGTGCAAAAGATTTTAATTTCAGAAAGAAGTATGTTAATGAGGTATAATAATGATATTATGTAGAAATTTAAGTCTCATAAAAATTTGGGAACAAAGAAAATGAAAAATACATACTTTACAAATGGGTCTAAGAAGATTGAAAAATAAAATAACATTAATGCATCAATTAATTGATTACTTAAAAGAAAAATCTTTGATAAGTGAATCATCTGAATTGACCATAAAGGTATAAATATATACAAAAAAAACAAAAATCGCTAAACGCAATTTCTAATTGACCCTGTATCTCTTACCTTTCTGAGATTTCAATGCTTATAATTGTTATCTTGGACGCACTATATATGTATATATCTGAGTGGCGGAGGGGAACTCTAATAATGTAAAGTTATCAGCCATTTATTACTTTAGTCCTAAAGCCATTATGCCAAAATCTGCCAAGATTCATTAACAAGTTTTAAATTTGGTTCTGGTTTAATTTTGTGAATGATATACTAATCCATATGACAGTGGCATAAATACGATTAATGGAAGGTTCTAATTTCCATGACAAGGCCAGGTCTAAATTTTAAAACCCTTTAGTGAATTTGGATGTGTCTAAAAAAGACTAATAATAATATAGAGATATAATATTAACAGAGATAATATATGTTTTTTTAGGCTTCCCTAGCTGGGCCAGCACAAAGTATTTTTGAAAGAATGTTAAAAGGACCTGCCACACAAAAATCCAATCCTCTGCTACTATCCTTTGCTTTAACATTGTAATTTTATTCACCGAAAACATAGAATTTTATAAGGGATACATAAACTGGCCCAATATTTTTGATATTTTTAACTCTCAGAATGGATTTACAAAATATTCATATAAAAAATTATCAAAATATAAGAACAACATACTTTTTAGTAATTTTGAAATAATTTAATTGTATATTATTGGACTTACTTTAAAAGAAAGGCCAATCATAGAGTCGCAAAGAAAAACAGCTTACAACATATGTTTAAATCTATGTAAAAGAAAGGCAATTATTAAAATATATTTTAACTAACTGGTGGAGGTCTACATATACAAAAAACAAAAACGGAAGATAATAATATATTCAATTAATGTAAAAATGAGAAGAGCATTGTGGGATTAAAAAACATACGATGGTGATAGATTGTCTAAAACTAATAGGAGTACTGGTATTGTAAGTACTAACCTTTCATTGTGTTTTTGAATTTTTTATTACTTTTAAGAGAATTCAATATAATTAGATATTTTTTCAGTCTCAAAACAATACTGATGGTTACAAAGAAACTGAATAAAAGGGAAGATAGTAATTTACTAGACAAAAGGATGTTCTTTTGTAATATGGAGATGGACAAAATTCAAAGTAGTAGTATTAAAAACAGAGAAGAACATAAGCTAAAGAAAAAAAGGGTTGCTTGTAGACATTGAAATAAAAAAAGAACAGTGAAGTTCTTAAAGAGAACTTATTTAATAATTTTAATTATTGTTTATATTGTAATGTAAAAACTGTAATGTATGTTATTTCTGAATAAAAGACATTTAATAATGATATTTTATAGAAATTAATACTCAAAAACAAAAAAACAACAGCAACATTAGCAACATAAAAACATGTTTAGAATAAGTTAAAAAAATATTGCCCTAATCTTTCAAAATAATTTATTATTTCTCTTCTTATTAATTTGGTCCATATTTATTTCATCTAACGGCGGCAGCTCTTGTTCAGGTATCATTCTGGCTGTATTGTGTAGCACATTGAAACAACAAAATCTAAAAATTTAAGTACATACATTAAAATTTTTAAATTGTGTTCTATAATTAAACAGATAATATTTTTCTTAACTCACTGTTGTGCAACAATAACTGACATTGTGGTTTGCAATTTTGGTCTTATACCATAAAACTTATTGGAAAGTGGCGTTTCCATATTCCGATAATTCTGAAACATTTCTTCAGTAATACAGTTCTTCAGCTCTCTTTCTGCATATATCCCCTCAATGCGTATGCACTATCACCTTATAACAGATAATAAAATAATTTAATAGAGTATATGAACCCTTTGAATATTTTCACATTTAATTTTAAAAAATGTCTTTCAATTCATCTTATTCGTAATATATTTCTAAATTGAATACCTACTCAAATATTTAAGGAATATATTTTATATAAATGATCTAACAATAAGTAAATATATGGACCACTAACCAAGCAGGATTTAATTTGAAAAGTCACATTTTTGAGTCTCCAAGCGGGTCCTTAATACGTCCTTAATATCCAAAAAATGGTGGCTTCATGCACAGACCCATGCCAACAAGCAATCATGTCTATTGTCTATAGTTTTAAGACTACCATTTCCAGTAATTTAAATGTTGGGGAAAATAATGCTTTTCTATTTCTAAATACCTCTCCATCATTACCCCCTGTAAAGTATAAGAAATCTTGTGCTGATAAATATTGAAGAAAATATAACATATAGGTACTTACCAGGTGAATGTTTTCTTACATTGTGTTCCATCAACTATCCCTATAATCCAAGGAAACCCAAATATACTATAAAATTGTTCCTGCTCTAAAACTAGAGTTTCTTATTCAGGCATTTTTATGAACTGAGGGTAAAGCAGTGGAAGTTCATGGGATACTTTTGTAACATAATACGAGAAGTGGTAGAAACAAACATACATGCCCATAAAAAAAGCTGTAGACTGGACATAGCCCCTGAAGTGTAGAATCTTAATATACACAAGAGTTGATTTAAAACACTTTTGCTGTTGTTTCTGGAAATAGTAAAGAAAGATGGTTCAAAGTATAAATATAATTAATTTATCTTACATTAGATTTACTAGAATTCCAACTTACCTCTCATATTGATATTCTAGATTTTGTTCAATTAAACCGAGGATATATATTACAGTGTCATTTAAAAGTCTCTGTCCTAAAGACTTAAGGAGGTTCATTTCTTGGAAATATGATTTTTCCTTACATCCACTCTTGAGGAAATCCATTTTCAATGAATATACCTACTGATCGACGTCTCTAAGATATCAAAAGTAATCATCGAACTTACGTAGAGGTATCATAATACACTTTTTAGCTTTCTCAAAGGAATATAATAAAAATAATTATACTTCCTCGTAAAACAAATTTTTTGTGCCTTAGTCAGGTTAAGTGGCCACTAGCCTGGAAATTTGACCGCTTAATTTAAATATAAATTCAAGTTAGATTAAAGCATAGTTCAAGAAAATAAGCTAAACATAATGTTAAGTTTTGCTTAAAAAACTTGGTGCAAACGCCCCTACATTGTATATTATCGATATTACCACGTATATTACAAATTAAAATTTAAATTAAAATACACAAAATAACTTTTTTTACAATTTTGGATAAAAAACACCACACCACCGTCACGCCACTGATGGAGCGAAATGACAGCAAGATAGGCGAAACTCAACCGTGTTGTCATATTTATGTACCCATCTCTTTTTAACTCTCATAAAAGTGTCAAACCATGTATGATTCTAAAAAATTGAGTTTTATGAATGGAGTGTTCTGTCTACCTATATTTAGATGTCTTTGCATATAAACGTCGACCCAAGCGGGGTATACTTGCTCAGTAGTTTTTGGATTTAAATTTTAAATTAGTTTATACTTGGTAACAATTAGACGATACATCTGACCGGAACTAGTGCAAGTTAAAATAAGTGACAATGGAAGTTCGGAATTATTTTACTACCTTAATTGTTATTAATGTCTTAATGCCTAGAACATTTAAAGAAATACGGTATATTGCTTCCTTTAATATTTACTGTAATTCAAAATTATGACATCAAAGGTTTACATAAATACCTAAACTTAAAAATATACGTAAAAAAGGACTGGGTTAAAGTACACATAAGGAAATGTTTTATCCCTTTTCATTTGAACTCAATTTGGATACGAAGAGGATTACAACTCTTACAACTTAAGAAACAAATAAATAATTAATATGAACAAAATCGATAAATCTGATCTAAAAACCTGTAGAGAAGGATTATTTTTAATTTAGAGGAAAAATATAATCATTATAATAACAATTAATAATAATATAGGGTAATTCTGGGAGTAGGAGATAGAACACCTTTTTTATTTTCGTTATTTTTTTTGCAAATAAAAACTTTTCTAGTACAAAAAACTATTTAGTACAAACGTTTTAACCAACTCTATTGATAATTATTACTAAAAACTCAAATAACAAATACATATAATTTTCAGAGAAAAATTAAACAAGAAAGTCGCATTACGATCCAACTAACCCTAAATGTGCGCATTTTAAGTTCTACAGGGTGGGGCAACGGCCCAGCTACGTCGAAACACCGGTTCACATTAGAACACCGAAGTTAAGCGACGTAAGGCGATACTAGTGGATGGACGGGTGACCGGTTCGAAACTCTGTATCGTGCTGTTGTTCAAAAAAAGGCACAAGTGTAAAATCTATTGACACACTGCTCACTCACGCCGCCCGGTTCGAGGCCGGATGAGATCGGATATCTCCTGAGTAAGAGTTGATTTAGACACTTGCCAAGTTGGTAGGCTATTGACCATGATATGGCCGAGGACCGCGGTTCGGATTCCGCGTAAACAAAGTAGGCCCCGTTCAGATTAGCCCTGGCAGCAAAAAGGAAACGTTAACTGAAATCTTTACTTTACTTTTATGCAAGGTGTGGCAATAGTGCGTCAGGCATCTGGAGCTCCTAGAATAAAAAAACTTGAGAATTTTATTTAAGTGCACACTTTAAGTTAGTACGAAGATGTATTTCAGGAAAATGTTTTAACTTCTATAGGGTCGCTCAAAAAAGTGTGACTAGATCGGGATGATGTTTTTTAAATCGGACACCCTGTATATTATTGCATTTTTGGCTTTCCTTCAGATCACTTTACATTATCCTAGATATGAGTAAATATATTTCGATAGTTTCAGAGATATTAATAAATAAATAAAAAATATATATTTTTAAACCCTTCTTAAAAATATATGAAAAATACAAGAACTGTCCTGAAATCAAAACTATCTTCGGTACTTACTTTAGATGGTCTATACTTAACTATAGCTATAAAAAATCATACAAGGTGTTGTGAATTCTAACTACTAATTAATTCTAACGTCAAACTTTCTATAATGTAAAGTACTTTTTCTTCATTTTTTTTCACTTCGTGATATTATTTATTTATTAGATGGAGAATTAAAAAATGAACATTTTTTGTATTTGAAGTTTATCAAAATTTTTCATGGTTTCGCAGATACACGCAGTTTTATTTCATATTGGTCTTTCAACGATAAAATACGAGAGAAGAATCATTGGGTGGCTTTGATAAAAATTTACTGTGGATAATGCCATGTGAAATATAAAACCGCGAATATCTGCGAAACTGTAAAACATTTTGAAATACTCTAAATAAAAAAAAATCATTTTTTAATTCTACATCTCTTTAGAAGATAATATATATTCCATTTAAAAAAAGACGAAGAAAAATTATTTTATATTTTAGAAAGTTTGGCGTAGAATTTTAAACCAAACCTAACCTAACATCCCGTATGATTTACGATTACCAAGTAAATTTAAGTAAGTACAGACCATACAAAGTAAATATCTAATATACTTTTGATTTCAAGACAGTTCTTGTATTTTTAATATTTTTTTAAGGAAGGCTGAAAAGTACAGGGTTTAATATACAAAAATACGTTTCCTACGATGTTCTCTATGGGTATCTCGGAAACTACTGGAGATAGAGAGTCGGTTAAATGGGGAAAGAATTGCAGTTTTGTGGGGTCATAAATATTCGCCTTTCAGATTTTTGAAAAAGTTATTGGCTTACTAGATATTTCGAAAAAAACAAATTTTGGCTATTTTAAAAATTGCCTCTAATTCCATTATAAGCTATTTTAGACAAAAAGTTTTCAGATAAAAGTTGTAGATAATCACATCCTTAATGAGACCGTGTCCTCCATTTTTTTTCTAAAGCCTGTCATTTTTGATATATGACACAAACATATGTTTTTTTTAATGGAAACCATAGTTGGCCATGACTTCATAAAAAGCGCCATTTTTAAACTTTTTAGTGATATAAGCTATAATATCTTTTCTTCGAAAAATTACTGAGTTATAGCCATTTCTTATCATTTTTAAACAATTTCACTTAGTTAGCCATGAAAACAAGTTCAATCGCCGTTGCTCTCTGAAATGTTAAGCTGTCACATCCAAAATTTGTAAATTATAATAAACAAAAATTGTAAATATGAATTTTTCAAATGAAGAAAAGCGTGTAGATACTCGCGCATCAATAGAATGGTTCCAACATGACTTTCAGTATGACACACCACCTCCCACCCTTCATAATAAAAGAAATTTTAAAAATTATTTATATCATAATTATACAAACGCAGGGATAGGAAGAGGTGGACTAATTGCATGGGCCTCCTCGATCACCTGACCTATCCATTTTAGAATTTTTTATGCGGTATAGTTAACAATAAGGGTTTACAAAAGAAGTAAGCAAGTTTTTTTTATTCTAGGAGCTACAGATGCCCGACGCACTATTGCCGGATACTGTATGGTGAGAGATAAACTATAAAATAGATTTCCAGAAAATAGCTTAGCTAACGTAAAGAGAAGTAAGAGCAGCATTTTTGCCACATCTATCTCACATCCCGTCGGCTTTATGACGAAAAGGCTTATCTCGTTTTTGCCACGTTTGAGAATAGCAATAATTAAATAATTCTAATTATTTATTAATTCTATTATTTAGCATAGAGCAAATTTTTAAACAAATAAGGTATAATATTGAGATACGGCCAAATTTTCATGCTAAAAAATGACCCGTTGGGCATGTCTTGAAGTTGATATCTCAAAATTTCCACAATTCGAGATACGCTTTTTCGTTATAAAGCCGATGATATTTACGTATTTTAAGACAAGACTCATGAAGCCAACGTTTATCATTATCCAGTTGTCACGCTTTTGTGTACAATAATAATTTTCCACACAACCAGCAAAATCATTTTCTTTCCACTCTTCTGATGTGTTGCAAACATGTCTTAACATGTCTTACTTGCAAACATGTCTTACTTCTCCCTCTGACTCGGAAGTATCACTTAATACTATGCAAACTGAGGAAGGAACCATTTATATGTTATTAACAATGCAGTTACTGTTTGATCGAGCAATTTATTATTTTTTATCCGACTTAGCCATTATGGCATTCACACTCCCTTTGAGGGGAACATTCACTCATCCCAGATATTAGATATCAGAGGGATTGAGCTCGGTGGAAACCCTTTCTATGGTATAGGCTTCTTGAGGCTTAGATGGGTAACCTAAATACTTCCTAGTTGTTCGCGCGGTCGCCAGCAAGGTTGCTTTTTGCATACTTTTATATATATTTGCGTTGAGCCCCAACTCACTAATGTTCTTCTTTAGTTGTTTTGGGATATACAATACAAAATACAATATTTTGGGTTGATACAATTATCGGGATAAGGTCTCTATTTTCCACTGTTTTTTAATTTGTTCCTGGAGATCTCGGTATTTGGCAATCTTTTCACAATGCTTGCTACCCAAATTGTTGTTGTTAGGAATGGCCACGTCGAGAATGATTATATTTTTCTTAGCCTTATCGATTAATAGGATGTCCGGTCTATTATGACTTACTGTATGATCTGTAAGGATGGTTCTATCCCAATACATTTATAGTTTTTATTTTCTAAAATGGTTTCTGGAACATATTTATAATACGGGAGTTTTTCCGCTTGCTGTTGTTGGTGTTTCGCTACAGAATTGTGTCTCGCTTTATATTCGATTGCAGAAAACATCTGACATCCGCCTATGATATGTTGGATGGTTTCCGTGGTTTGGTATCCGTATCGGCTTTTGTCATTTTCGATTGTCGTATCTTTCACAATATACTTTAGGTAGTTTCTGCTTGCAATTACCTGGTCTTGGATAGCCATTACGAAGCCCTTGGTTTCAGGAAATAGCTGTCCCGATACTAACCGATAGTTCGACGCCAAAGTATCGATATTATCTCGATCCGCATCATTCATGTGCCTCCCATGCAAGTGCTTCTCTTTCCATATCTGCATCTTTTCCTCGTTAGTTTGATGGTGCGTATGAACTTCATGTTGGTTCAACAGGAGGGGAGTTGAGTCGGCTGCTGCGCATATTACTTTATGCAAAGTTGAAGTTAATGCTTCTTTGTGAAAGTAAGCTCGAAAATTCGTTATTTGTTGATCCAGTTGTTTGCATATATTTACTAATCCTCGTCTCCTTTGTGATCGTGGCAAAGTTAATAAATAAATGCCTTTATTATCAAAAAATTTTACAATTTGTAGACAAAGGTAAAGTAAACAAACAAAGTAAACAAACAAACAAAAGAGAATACAAAACATTATACAAATAACATTGTCAGTCTTATTGCTTAAAATAAACATTTATAAATGTTTACAATGTAAAAGAGCAAAAAAATAAAAATAAGATTCAAAATTATTAAGTTTATACTAAATATCAATGACCTCTAGATAAATTTACCTCCATGCCATTGGTAAATATAGTAATAGCAAACATTAGACCAGTGTTTACAAGATCAAATTCGCTATCAAAATATAATGCATTAACGGCGTAGAAAGCCTTGTCTAGTAAATTAGATTTCAATGCTTTGCGAAATGAAGAAAATGTTATGGATTTGATTTCAAATGACAGGTGATGCATTTTTTTCGAGTTGTATAATATTGAGCTTTTAACTAACTCTGAGTGTGGGGAGGTAGATAAAGATCTTGCTCCGCGTTCCTGAGTGGATAAGTGTGAGATGGCCTTCCTTGGGAAGCTGATACATGCTTACGTATTAGGCAAATGGATTCAAATATATGATTAATTAGTCATCAGTTATTATCGATATGAAAAATAAGTAAAAATAAGTTCTCTAAGGAATCTCCCCACGTGAGATGGCACATATTTTTTGAAACACCCTGTATATCTAACTAATAGTATGTATAAATCAAAAGCTATGTTGTCGATACGTGTCGAATTCTGGTCCTCGGTATTGTGTTTCAGAAAAAAACGAGCTTGACGTGCTTCGCCGCCATTCCGGAGATGTACACTTCTGGAATTCCAACGTGTGTTTCCGTCCGATTGAAGGTATGCTGTAACGTATCGCACGACATAAAAGCGAGCCGTGTGATGTGTAGGGATCAGTAGGGATATTTCCAGATCGGTATGCGTTAATAAACAGATGCGTCGTATTCTCCTAGTGTATATCGGATATCGATTTGCCAAGTGAATATGACGATTTAGAAAGATATTGAAATTATAGTCCGGGAGGCAGCGGCTTTTTTTCAAGGAATTTCATCCCGGTTGAGTTTAATACAGTAGGTTATACTCACATTCTAAATAACGAAACCGACCCTCAGCCTCAGTACCAGCGGTGGGTGCAAGCGTGGGAGGCTGCGATATTCGTAAAAAAATAGATTTCTGAAGTTATTTCATCCCGCGTGAAACTGCTTGTATGTAATATTGATGTTATATAGTAATAAAAAACGACAGTCAGCCAGTCGGCTGAGGGTAGAAAATACGCCAGTCGGGCGCCTGAACTTGAGAAAAAAAATACAAAGTGTACCTTATACTACCTCTAATACCCGAGTTTGATAAAACGAATACTCTTAGTTCCCTTGCTAATACCCACTAATGCACCTAATACCGGTAACAGGGCCTATTTTTCATATGCTCGGGCCCTCTTTTCCAATAAAATTCAAAAATTCTCTTGTTAGTTTGGGTTAAAAAAAATAAAACAATTATTTTTATTTTTATTTTTATAATAATTTAAAAAAATAAATAAACATTATTATATTCAACAAAATACATAATGAAAAAAAAACAGGTCCCCTAGACCACCGGGCCCAAAGCCCGGGCCTTATGGGCCTTATGGTAAAATAGGCCCTGACCGGTAATAATACCCACTAAGGCCCACTAATACCTTACTAATACCCCCTATTTCCTACTAATACCCACTAATATCCCTGATGGTTAAATTCAACTTTTCGCAGTCAGAAAGTTATTACTCACCTGGAATGAGAATGGGTTATAAACTTACCAATATTTAAATAATTTAAAATTACAATTTTTAGATTCAAAATGATGTTTTTTTCCAAATCGTGTTGAATAAAACTTCATAATATGATAAAATTACAATCGGTAGATATAACCGAGGGTACAACGAAAAAAAAACTACAAAAATATCTAATAAACGCAAACATGTAGGTACCAAAAACCTATTCTCCATAGAAAAATATATATGCTCGAAAAATATATATCGCGTTTCGCAAGCTACTTTAATTTTGGAGTTACGATTTTTTAAAATGTTTATCCCCCTTCCATTCCCTCTTACCAACCCCCCTAATGGCCAGATTCTCGGGTGTCACAGTTTTTTTGTGCCAAATTTGGTTAAAATCGGTTTAGTGGTCTTTGAGTTATCGTGTTACAGACAGATGGACAGACGGACAGACAGGCAGACAGGCACCATGAAAATATTTTGTATTTAGGTCATTTATGATCCAAATAACTAATTTTGAGTGAAATTAAAAAATTTTCTTTTGTCAATCTTAATAGCCTACCATACCTGTTGGTATGGTCGGGTAAAAAGTGAATTGGTTTATTACAATGAAACCTGGAATAACACAATTTGCTGTTTCTTTATTTTTTTATGGTAATTAGGTCATGCCTCCTTAAATTGAAAGGACCACTTCCTGATGGCTCCAGAGGACCATAAAAATATATTTTAGCTCAACGACATCGGTATCATCTTGCCTGAGCTAGACAAAGTGATTATTGTTCAATTTTATAAATTTGTCCTTGAATTCGTTTTCATTAAAAATATCAGAAATTTTCCCGATGAACCATTGTTTATCGTAGGCTGCGGCATAAAATTTTCCTATTGTAATATCCTTCATTAATTCCTCATCACAAGATTCTGACTGATCAAATTCACCGTCATCAGCCGAGCATTCAGCCGTTTCCTCATGCATTTCGCACTCAGTTTCACATATCTCTTTCGCGTCTACGCTTCTTTCTTCTGATCCTGTGACTTTTCCAATGCCTCCTTTTTTTGGTTCTTTTTTGCTTAAATTTTTTTGGGTTCATTTTGAACCGAGTTTTGGACTCACCTTCTTGATCACTTTTTTCCACTTTCAATTTTGTATTGTCACTTGGTGTGATTATAAACCTTTTAAGGCGATGCGATCGTTACTGATACGACCGTTAGATTCATTGAGAAGCCAGCAAAATGAAGATTTTTTAATAATTGCAGGCCGATTTGGAGACCCATCCTTTTGTTGCACTTCAAAATAGAGGGAATTTTCTTCCACATGTTTTATTTTATCTGAATAATCTTTCTGGTCCAATACATCGTCTTTGTGGACGAATGTTTCAATATCTTGAATATTTTCATTCTTATTTTTATCTTCATGAAGATTCTGATCGAGGTTCTGATCAATCTGAAGTTGTCTGTATCATCCAAGGTATCATCACTACCTAGGGTCTTGTTCTCCGGGAGATCCGGGAGAGATTGCATATAATTTTTTTGAAAAAACGCGTAATGATTGTTAAATTGTAAGATAGCGCTCTTTTAATGTTAATAGCTAATTGTTGTTATTTATATGGTATAATATAAAATAAATAATGCTCTTTTAAATGAGCCCTAGTTCATTGGATTCTGATTAAACAGTCAAGAGGAATTAACATTTAAATAAAAAGAAATGTAATCTTCTCCTACTAGTTTATTTTTAGAGATTGTTCAAACAAGAAAAATCCGAAATTTGCTAGAGATTATAACACCATTTTTTATAGTACCCCTTATCTAGGCAGAATGTTGTAAAATTTCCATTTTCTTATTTGCTATAGCAGTTGCGCGGCTCTAGCGGACATTCTATATACTTGGAAATCATTTCCAGCAATTTCTCATTGCCTCTTTAGTTATAAATACTTTTGTCCGCAGACTCTATGGCAAATACTTTCCGAGATACAGCCAGAGCTATTCTTAGTGAAACACCCGGTACAATTATTAATGCATACCTTGGGTAAATCGAAAAAAAAAACAATTAAAATTAATAAATATAGTTTTAATAAATAGAAATGTAAAAATATGTGTCAGCTGATTGCCCATTGGGGGAAAAGCCATCAGTCAAACCATGAAAAATTCCGCGCGTCACGTCGTACTATACTTTGCTCTGACTGACGCGACTGTCTTACCACCGCCATACATGCAGCGTACACGGTCATTATTATATTTCTATATAAGTACGAAATCTTGTGTAAAAGTTTCAAACGGGATAAAATAATAATTTGAATTTTGTATTTTTTTCTCAAGTTCAGGCGCCTGACTGACGTATTTTCCAACCTCAGCCGACTGGCTGACGGTTGTTTTTTATTACTATATAACATCAATATTACATACAAGCAGTTTCACGCGGGATCAAATAACTTCAGAAATTTATCTTTTTAAGAATATTGCACCCTCCCACACTAGCACCCACCGCTACTGGACCGGCTGACGCGACGGTCGGTTTCATCACGTGGAATGTAGAATGTAGAATTTAGAATTTAGAATGAGTGGGAGGGGGGTTAATCACTGCGACCTTACAGATCTATTGTGTCCCCCTTTCTTGAGCTATAACTCATCATACAGTCCCAGGGCTTTGACAAAAGCCAGTATCTGGGACGGTTTTATAGAGGGTAGTTCTCCATCTCCAATATCAGTCGTACCAAAGTTCATGGCACGAATGGTTGTCGTCTCGGCGCACTCAGTGATGAGATGTACTGGTGTTTCCCCATTTTCCCCACAGAATTTGCATTCGCCATTTCTTCTTAGTTTCAATCTACTGAGGTGTTCATTGAGGAGACAGTGTCCTGTTAAAAACCCCGTGACAATCCGAAGATTGTTCTTAATTAAACCCAGAAAGATCTGTGATTTTCCTTGATCATAAGTCCTCAGAAACTTCTTCGAGTGTCTTAGACCGTTGAAAGATTCCATTCCATGGAATCTTGCAAGTTCTTGAGTTCCGCCTTGAGTTGGTTACTACTTGAAAGCAGAACGGTTCTGGTCGAGTTAGTGGAGTGTTCGCTCCTTTTCTAGCTAGATTATTTGCTTTTTCATTGCCTTCTATCCCTTGGTGAGCAGGCACCCAGAGTGACCTAATTTATTTATATTACCCAGGCACCTAATTTATTCAGCTTCTCTATGCATTCTTTGACCAATTTCGAATTGATTGATACTGAGTTGATCGCTTTTAACGCTGCTTGACTATCAGATAAGATGGTTATATCTTGTTTCCGATAGTTCCTATCTAAGATAAGTTGTACGCATCTTTCGATAGCGTAGATTTCTGCCTGTAGGATACTAGGGTAAGTGTCCATTGGTTCGGAGTATTTAGTTTTCGGCCCAAATACTCCGATCCCTGTTCCCGTATTGGTTTTGGAAGCATCAGTATACCAAGTTATGGTATGGTCTTTTAACTGCTGGGCAGACGTTTCGCTCTTCCAATCCTTTTTATTGCTTAATACTACATTGAGATGTTTCTCAAAGTTGTACGTTCTTGGCATATCGTGCACTGCGAGTTGCAGGAGTGGTATTTCCTTTTTTTTTGAGGGTGTTCCAAGCCCCTGATCTGACAATTCTCCCAGTACTAATTCCGTTAGTGACCATTCTAATCATTGTCACATTGGCATATCTACCAATGACAATGTGCAGTGGTGTTAGATCTAGAATGACCTCCATTGCCGCTGTTGGACAGGTTCTCATGGCTCCTGTGATGCAAACGCATGCTAGTCTCTGGACTTTGCACAGGTTTAGCCTTGCCGTCCGTTGCTCTAGTTTTGTGTACCAGGCAACTGCTCCATAAGTAATCATAGGTCTTACTATCATGGTATACATCCAAGGCAAAGTGTTAGGGGAGCAGCCCCATCTATTTCCGGCCAGTCTTCTGCATATCATGAGAGCCTTTGTGGCTTTGCTGGTAGTGTTCTTAATATGCCTGTTCCACAGGAGTTTACTGTCCAGAGTTATTCCCAGATATTTAACTTCCTCTGTTGGCAGTATTTCCTTTCCATCTAGTTGGATTCTTTTCAAGTTTTTCAGAATTCGCTTTCTGGTGAATGGCACTCTCGCGGTTTTGTCTGAGTTGATGCTCAGCCCGACAGTCCTGCACCATCTCTCAGTGATACGGAGTCCTCTTTGGATAATATCACACAGGGTGCCTTCATGTTTCCCCCGAGCGATCATGACTATGTCATCTGCATACCCAATGCAGTGTATTCCCGCTAGAGTTAATTCGTCTAGTAGTTCATCCACTACCAAGCTTCACAGCAAAGGGGAGGTTACTCCACCTTGTGGAGTTCTTTGCGTTGTTTTAACAGCTACAGTTTTGGTGCCCATCTGAGCCTCTGCTGTTCGTGTTGACAGCATTTCCCAAAACCAGCGAATAATAGTTCTGTTCACCCCTCTTGTTTCTAGAGATCGCCTGACCACCTTATGTGGTATATTGTCAAACGCCCCCGCAATATCCAAGAAGGCACAAATTGCTGTTTCTTTGCTATCCAGACTTGTCTGTATTAGCTCCTTTAATTGGTACAGAGCAGTTTCTGTGGATCTGCCCGTTTTATAAGCATGCTGACTATCATGCAGTGGTTTAACCTTTAGATGATTTTCTCCAATATGGTTGTCAACTACTTTCTCCAGCGTTTTCAGTATGAACGATGTGAGACTAATAGGCCTAAATGACTTGGGATTTGTCCAGTCAGTTTTGCCTATTTTGGGTATGAAGATTACTTTTGCTCTTCTCCATGTGGTTGGTATATATCCCATCGCTAAACTGCTTCTTGTAATGCTTAGTAGATGGTGAGTAGCTATTTGCTGACCTTCCTTTAGAAGGGCAGAAAAGATCCCATCCACTCCTGCTGCTTTATAGGGCTGAAAGGTGTCGATCGCCCATTTCAGTTTTTGTTCTGTTATTACTAGCTTGGCCACTTCCCAATCTTCCCTGCAAGGATTGTGGGGTTCAGTGGGAGCTACATGAATATCAATAGGTATGCCCTGGAAAGTGTGTATAAAGTAGGAGATTTGCTCTCTCTTCCTCTCCTTCCGTGTAGCTTCCGTCAGATTTCTTAAGTGCCATGTTGGGGATAGATCCACTCTTGGCCATAGATTTGTGTAGTCTAGCTGCATCAGGAGTAGAAGTGCTGTTTTCGCAAAAAGATCTAAAGTCAGACCGCTTTGCCCTTCTTATCTCCTTATTATACTCAGTTAATTTCTCGCCGTAGAGCTGCCATTCGCCACTGGATTTAGCTCTATTAAAGAGTCGTCGGCCCTCCGATCTAACATTGGCCAACTTCTTGTTTCGCCAGGGCTTGTTGTTACTTTTTTGTATGCCTTTACTTGCAGGGCAACTAGATTCGTATGCATCCAATATTGCACCGCTGATTTCCCTTGCGTACCATTCTAGATGCAGATGGTTTCTGGTCCTACTTGCATCTATACGGTTTAGGTTGTCTACGAGATTGGTGTTATATATGTCCCAGTCTGTTTTTCTTGGATTTTTTCGAGTTTCTGTTTGGAGTATGATTCGTCCTAATTTGAACTCGATGATTCTGTGATCTGATAGGGAGGGTTCCGTTGAGACCCTCCAGTGTTTCACGTAACTGATTACACTAGCACTCCCGATTGTTAAATCTAATACTTTTGCCCGCGTTTTTGTCACGAACGTGGGGCTGTTCCCTACATTGAGAACTTCAAGATTGTATGCTAAGAGGAATTCAAGTAAACACTCATCTCTAGTGTTAGTGTTAGTGCTTCCCCATACCTCATTGTGTGTATTGGAGTCGCATCCCAATAGCAGAGGTAGTCGCCGTTGGCTGCAGAATCGCACGAGTTCCCGTACCTCCGGAGGCGGTGTCTCCCCTTCACCCGGAAAGTAGGCAGAGGCAATCACGATGTTTTTACTGCAATCGTCGATATTAAGTTGAACCATGATAGGAACAAGATCTCGGGTTGTAAATTCTGAAACACATGTGTAGTGTGTTTCTACACATGTGTACACATGTGTAGTGTGTTTATATAGTCTTTTCTTATAAGAATACGGGCTCGGGGAAATTCCTGCCTGTTATCATACCTTTGAATTTTTTCCAGACAAACCTCTAATTTGTCCCTGAGTATTTATTAACGAAAAATCCAAGAATATTTTAAATGCATTAATTAATATTAGAACATTTAATAAGCTCATGAATTGCAACTTCGCTTTTTAGTTAACTCGGATATTTTAATATTTCTGAAAACAATATTTTCTAATTGGTAAAACGTAAAAAATCGTTAGATCTGACAACTCTGTGGAAACTGGTCGTTCGTCTGGCCGCAGCTATAAACGCAATACATCCGGCCAGCCGACGGCCAGGTCTGTGGCCAGGTCGTTGCGACCTGGTCGTCAGTGAGTTAGAGCCTTTGGAGCTTTCTGTACTGTTCCGCCAACTCGGGCATAAATTATGTTAGTGCTCGAGTATTTTGTGTTACAAAGAGGATGTTCCGAATATTCAAGCCCGCATGACATAAAGTTGATAAATATTTTCACAGTTTTTCCTCACCTCTACGCTTTTTGAGAATTTCAAATTATGACTCTCCGCTTATTCTCTAGCTATACGTGCAATATTTTTTTACTGTTCCAAGCACACATAAATTTTATAGGATTTTATTTGATGTATACTAAAGAAACGTCATTTTTTAAATTATTCTATAACGAAATTGCCGGAGGGCAACGAAAAAATTCGAACAAAAAAGACAATAATATGCACAACAAAATATCGCCAATTATCTTAAATATTATGTATTTTTATGTTAGAAATTTTAATAGGAACCTTCAAGTTAAGTAAAATTAATTTGAACTGAAAATTAATTACAGGGTGGTCCGAACTGTATTCCGGAAACATCAGCAATTTATTCTGCACATAAAAATAAGTAAAAAAAATTCTATAAATGTATGTCCTAAAATGCTTAAATTGTTTCGGAGATACAGGGTGTACAAGTTTTTATTTCGATTTTTTCCAAATAATTTCTGAAGTAACGTCAATATATAGATTAAAATTGGCGTCTGGGTGTTTTTTGACATGACAAATTTGATTTTGATATCAATATGACTTTTACTGATAGAGGGCGCCACCTACATAATTTTGTAACTGGTTTGAAGATTAATAACTTTTCGTCCGTACCTGTATAAAACTACTGATTTACGATGTTTTTTTAGGTAAAACAGGTCTCTTGGTAAAAATCGCTGCGGGTAATGGTTCTCGAGATATTTGGAATCGAAATTATCAACACCTGTCATCATTAACGTAAATTAAACATGTCAAATAGTTATTAGACTGAAATTATAAATTTGAAATGTTTTTATGCGAAAAGTTTGAAGAAACTGATTTATCACTATCCATTTTTTCAAAGAAATTGTGAAAATTATGATTAATTTAAAAAAAATAAAGAATTCCCAAATTTATCATTTCAGTCAAATAATAATAATCTCTCAGTATGTTTTTTTGTCAATAATGCATGTATTGATTATTTGGCCGGTCGTAGCTCGAGCGTTAGTGTGTCGATCTGCGGAGCGGAAGGTACTGGGTTCGATCCCCAGCCAGTACGGTCGCATTATTTATTTAAATAGAGCAACCAACGAGCCGCCACCTCAAGGAAGGCAATGGCAAACCACCTTGAGTATATTTGCCTTGTACAGCCTCTCAAATAGTGCCGTTCGGATTCGGCAATAAACTGTAGGTCCCTTGTACTTGTGAAACACTGATGACACACATCACAAGTACATGCGAGAGGTAGGTAGCCGACGCTCTACATAGAGTATGGCACTGTAAGAAGAAGATTGATTATTTCCATTCTAAATATCTTGAGAACGGTTGCTAGAGCAGATTCACTACGCAGGAATTCATTCGGCACTCATTTATTCACTCGCTCACTTACTCAAGTTCACTCTCAAACACTCTTCCAAGATGTAGACTTAACAAACATACTCTCTTTTACTTTTTACAGTCTCTCTTTTATTTTCGACGCATTCTTGACAGTTACATTCGGCAATTTCTATATTTACTTGTAAAACTAATTGTAAAAGTTTCCTGACAATAAAGTACAAAGTATTTAAGAAAAAGTGTAAATTATTATAAAAAAGGTCAAGCAGACGAGCATCAACATAAGCAGTTAGATTCCCCAATATTGGCAGCAATTCCTTAACAACGGTGGTTCAACGTAGAACTCCAACAATTTTTCGAAAATACAAATTTTTATTTATATCATATATTTTAAGTTATAAAATAATTTACATAAACCAAATTACGCGAAACTGTATTTTAAACATGCCATACAATTATAAAAACAATTAATCAGTAATTTTTTTAAAGTTTCAAAGTTTTCTAAAAGCAAACTTTTTGTCAAAAAATAATTTCATTTTTATTTATGCGTTGATTCTATTCTACTATACTATAATTTAGAGAATACACAATTAAAATTTGCTTTACGCAATGACACCTATTTATTTACAGTTTGCATTGGAATTATTGCAGTATCGATTTTCTCACAATACGCTGACACTAAATTAGTTTGTTTAAATTAACTTGCATCCCGATCATTAATCGAGTACATTTGGCATTAGGGAAACAATCATGAAAATAGTTACGCAAATAAACAAGCAAGTCTAAGCGCGTTACCCGTTGCGACTACGTAAGCTCTATAGAAGCAGGCTCTATTATATACTCCTGTTATAACAAAGTGCCCCTTTGAAAGTTTCGAGGCAGTATGCGAATATGAACCTTTTATGTTTAAAATGCTGAATAGACTAGAAGGTAAAGTTTATGCTATATTACCTGAATGGCAGTAAACGAAAAATTAAGTGTGGGCAAAATTGAGTGGAAAAATGTTGCAGTAGCGTCTTTATTGGTCTTAGTAACAAGGGGGGCCTTAGTAACTGCCGAGCTTATAGAAATTTAAAATGGAGAGCTTAGTTACACAAAGGCACAGCTGGAAAAGAGAAAATCTATGCTAATAAAATTTATTTTAAAAATATGAGCAGATAACAGAACATAACAAAAAATTTATGCTTGTACGTGAGAGCTTTGTAAATCAAGAAAAATGTGCAAATGAGATTTAAAATAATAGTATATTGTTTTATTTGGAGTAAAAATGACACTTTTTGTGGCAAGGCTGTACCCTTGTTGTATGTTTGATGAACGAGCATTGGCGAGTCTGGCATACAGGCGAGGCACACAAATAGTTATTTGTGTAACTAGTGCAAAAAGGGCATATTTCTTTCACGATGCATGAGGTGTCATGCTGGGTGCAACAAATATGATTTTTGCACATGTTGCACACAACATTTTACACATATACAGGGTGTTTCAAAAAACATGTGCCATCTCTCGTGGGAAGATTCCTCACATAAAAATAAGATTTATTTTTCATATCAACATAGGTCCGATTCTGCTTTGTTTCGTAGCTACAGGGTGTTAAAGTCTTAATAATCTTTCGATTTTTTATAAATTTTCTTCAAAGTACTTTTGTGATTCTTATAAAATTTTGAGGGTAAAAGTTACTATAAGTGCAACATATTTCAATGCTAAAAAAGTATCGATAAATTCATCAGGGACGTGTATATGGGTTATCACTGGAATATTTTTCAAAAAAAAGCATGCCCGCTACTGACTTTTTTTTCTTTTGACATCAAAAATATAGGCCGTTTAATGCCAATTAAAAGTTATTTCTTGATATAGTGTCCAATTCGGCCTCCTTGATGAGATAAACGCAATTTTATTAATCACAATTAATAAAATTAAAATAGAAATAAAATTAATAAATTATATATTTTACCTAATTTATGATTAATTATTACTATTAGTTCTTAATACTATTAGTCTAACCTATAGAAATTTCATATAAAAAATAATGGTATTTAAGATGATTACAAAAAACCTAATATTAAGAAGTTTTAACATCCTGTAATTCTAAAACTATGCATTTCCATACCCATGTTTAGAGGAACTTTTTTATATATTTTGGATGAGAAATTAATGAGTACTTATCTAAAACTTTCGCAAGCTAATGATGTTAAAAATTTTTAAAGGTTAGACTTGGGATCAAGGCAAATTAATAAAATTGCGTTTATCTCATCAAGGAGGCCGAAATCGACAAAATATCAAGAGAACTTTTAATCGGCATTAAACTGCTTACAGTATTTAGCTAACAAGAAAAAAGTCAGTGGCGTACATGATTTTTTTAGAAAAATATTCTAGTGATAACCCATATGCACGTCCCTTGTGAATATGTCGACACTTTTTTAGCTTTAAAATATGTCGCATTCATAGTAACTTCTACCATCAAAATTTCATTCGAAACGCTAAAAGTACTTGGAAAAAAATTATAATAAATCTAAAAAATATTAAGACTTTAACATCCTGTAGCTACGGAACAAAGCTGAATCGGACCTATGTTGATATAAAAAATAAATCTTATTTTTACGTGAGGAATCTCCCCACGAGAGATGGCACATGTTTTTTAAAACACCCTGTATAAATTTTTATTAAAATGTTTTTAAAGTAGGTAATTCACAGAATATTATTATTACTAACAATGACACTATTCAATCGAATAAATTATTTTTTTTTAATAACTTTTTTCAGTTGATTTTAATTTTAATGTCACAGTTTGAACAATTCTAAGGTAATTCTACTAAGGTAATTGATGGAAAAACTTAATTTCCAGTAGTCTTTTGACTTTTATTGTCATTTCTGCCCGTAGAGGTCTCGGGTTTTTGTTCTTCACTTAAAACTCCTTTCCGGAATATTGCTGCCAGGTGTCCAGTACTTGTTTTACCTTCCAGTATTTGACAAATTTTTACAAAAATTTACAATTTTTTTCTCTACATTTATTTTTTCAAACGCCACAAATAATTTTTTAAACAATTTCAAACGTTCTATTGCTCAATTCCAAATTCAAATGCTGCGCTGGTTGAATTTGATACTTTATGTCAGTTTAATAATATTTTTTCGCACTTTTGTGCTTAGGCGTAAAAGTGCTTTACTTTTATGTTATCTATATTCAAAATCTATGTTCAAAAGATGGACAACATCGAACAAAATTTAGCCGCCCGCCTCCCCTCCAAAAGAATTTTTTTTAATAAAAATTAAAATTTTCGGGGTAGTTATTAAAATTTCAAATTACTGTTATGGAACACTGAAAAAAAAACTGAACGTTGTATTTTGAATTTTAACCGCGCTCCTTATCGAAAAACTTTAATCGTCCTAGTGGTAAATAGCCTTTTTATAGTGATTCGCCTTTTCTTTCTGAAGATCTGAAGAACATCTTGTACTTGTTGAAGAACCTGATATCTTGCATTACTATTTACTATTAGAGCCTATATCTTGGTCATTTGTCTTTAGTTTCACCAGTAAAAGCAGCATTAACTATTTAAGAAATCATCATATCAAAACAGAAGATCTTCGGGTAATAGGATGCGATGGCACAAATGTGAATAGGCGGAAGGGAGGAGTTCTACGCCATCTTGATGTTTCTATGAAAAAACCTTTACAGTGGAGGATTTGCCTACTACACGCAAACGACTTGCCTCTTCGCCACTTGTTGCAGCGCTTGGATGGTCACACAAAAGGGCCGTATAGCTTTTCTGGACCAGTTGGTACGTTACTAAGTGACTGTGAACTGAAACCTGTTGTAAACTTCAAAATCGTTGATGCAGAACTATCTGAAATTGACAAAAATGCACATATATGCACAAATATTGCATATTTGTGAAGCTATAAAAAGCTAAAGATGTTCCGATAACTTAGCCAAGAAAAACCCAGGGAAAATGGCACATTTGAGATGGTTCACCACTGCAAACAGAATTCTTAGACTTTATATCTCTACCCAAAATCCATCCAAGAATTTTCAAGTTCTGGTAGAATTTGTAATGAAAGTCTACGCACCTATGTGGTTTAGAATAAAAACCATTTATTCAAGACGGAACCCGACATTTGTGGAACTCGTTACGTTTATCTCGATACTTTCCGGATAACATTAAAGCCATTGTGTATAAAGTTTTTGAGAACAATGTGTACTTTGCGTATCCTGAAAATTTATTGATTGCTATCATGACAGATGAGCGACAACACATAAGGCAGCTGGCTATCAAAAGAATACTAAAAGTCAGGAAGGATAATTCAACTCCGTTGCAGAGTGTAAGAGTTTTTGGAACTCCCAAACTAAATTTTAATGCCGACGACTATATAGACCTAATCTACTGATCTGATATAAATATTTCAGAGCCCCCTTAACGATGGACTTGTCTGAAAACGACCTCATGAAAATAATTCAAAGTGAAAAAAAATTCAAGAGGATAAGCTTCCATGTCACACGAAGGCTGTGGAAAGGACGGTCAAAATTATAACCGATGCATCTAAAACTGTTTGCGATCAAGAATCACGTGACGGTTACATAAGAGTGAGACTTGAAGCCAGAAAACAGCTGCCAAGTTTTGAAAATAAAGCTGAATACTACAAAGCAAAAGATAAGCATAAGAAGTGATTAAATTAAATGGAAGAGGGTGTGTGGGTGGAACTCGACCTTTACTACTCCATGGGGAGGTTACTAACCTCCCCATGGTGAGTTCTGGGTTAATTTGGAACCTTGAGTTATTTTCCAAGTCGTCTAGAATTTTCAAAAGTCTAGGGTTCCAAATTAGGCAAAGAGCCGTACTTTAATAACAATATGCTATATAGAAGCAGCTTTGCAGTCATTTACAGATCTTTAAAGGGGCGCAGCTAAAATTCATCGTAGATCATCCATTTTTTTTTCATGTGTTACTTAGTCATATTTATTACCTAGTCATATTTATTTACTACCCTGAGCGCCTTTTATGTTTATACAAAAATACCCCTTTTGAGGGGGAAGGGGGCGGCTAAATGTAGATTGACAATGTCCGGTTTTCTTGTACAGTTTTCCTAATATGCGAAACAACTTTTTTTCATTATCCTTACAAAAAAATCCCAAAAAAAAATTTTTTTGCCGTTTTCAACCCACCCTACTGAGTAGACACTTTTTATTGTAGCGTCTCAAAAGTGGGGGGGGGGCTCAGCTCTATAACTTTTTTATTTTTTTCAGATAAAAAAACGTGATTTGGTGATACAACATAATTTCTGTAAGCAAATGGAAATGTAAAATTAAGACTTCAAATACTCTCTATTTAACAAAATTCATAAATTCCAAAGAAAATCCGTCCGCCTAAGAGCGATAATAGTAAATCGAATCGTCTAACATCTGTGCGAAAATCGCGTTTATGATAATCTTAACGGTCTCAAGAACAATTGGGCCGATTAATCTTAAATAACAAGCAGATTCGAGGACGCGATTAGACGCACTTATTTGCTTTCTCAGTTTAAGGGTCAAGCAAACTACTATCTTGGCTAACACTAATTTGATCGGACCGCAGAAACCAACAGAGAAAAAAAGCACCGCAAGTATTCCGGCTTTTTAGTAAAGACTGAAAATAGAACTACGGTAGAGTATCCTTCATCCGCTGCGCTGTAAACGACTATGAGCGAGCAGCGGCGTAGAGCTAAACTAAATCTCGGACAGGTTGACTAGCAGCCACGGTATCGTCAGCTACGTCTCGGACAGATATGGTACTACGAAATCGCCATAAGGTTACGCATTTCCTTATTTCTTCAATCAACACTACTAGTTTCCTTCTACTATAATCATTATATCGTAGATATGCAGAAAGAGTTGTGACTCAGCTCTATAACTTTTTTATTTTTTTCAGATAAAAAAACGTGATTTGGTGATACAACATAATTTCTGTAAGCAAATGGAAATGTAAAATTAAGACTTTAATTTTTTTAAAGTTTCTCTATTTAACAAACTTCATAAATCCCAAAGAAAATCCGTCCGCCTAAGAGCGATAATAGTAATTCGAACCGTCTAACACCTGTGCGAAAATCGCGTTTATCATAATCTTAACGGTCTCAAGAATAATTGGGCCGATTAATCTTAAATAACAAGCAGATTCGAGGACGCGATTAGACGCACTTATTTGCTTTCTCAGTTTAAGGGTCAAGCAAACTACTATCTTGGCTAACACGTTGAATTTTTCTGGTTGAGAATTAGCGGTGGTGTAGACGCCAAATAGAATCACGCTATTTGGCGATTAACCTTTCTCGATTTGCTTTCTATAATAAAATGAATTAATTGAATTATATTATAACGAATTTATTAATCTGCAACCTAACCTACCCCTCTCTTAAAAAGTGATATATCAGGAAACGTACTCGTTGTCCAGGGAAAACTGCGATCGGAATAACTCCTACTGTGTCACCTTGTTTCATAATAACGATACTGTCGGTGTAAACCATTAGCACACTTTGTGCCTACCATGCTGGTGACAAGCACTTGTAATAAAAATAATAGTAACTTTAGACAGTGCGATCGTTATTTTTTTATTAATTCTAGGTATCTCGCGTCAGGAATGCATCTTGTAAATAAATAAATAAATGCCTTTATTGTCAAAAAATTTTTCAATTTGTAGACAAAGGTAAACTAACAAACAAAGTAAAAAAAACAAGGTACACAAACAAACAAACAAAAGATAATACAAAACATTATACAAATAATATTGTCAGTCTTATTGTTAAAATAAACATTTATAAATGTTTACAATGTCAAAGAACAAAAAAAATTAAAATAATATTCAAAAATATTTAGCCAGTTTATAGCAAAATATCAATGACCTCCAAATAAATTAATTTCGATGTCATTAGTAAATATAGCAATAGCAAACATTGACCAGTGTTTTCAAGATCAAATTCGATTTTCAATTCAAATATAATTCATTTACGGCGTAGAAAGCCTTGTCTAGTAAATAAGAGTTCAATGCTTTACGAAATGAAAAAAATTATGTTATGGATTTGATTTCAAATGGCAGGTGATTGTGCATTTTTTTCGAGTTGTATAATATTGAACTCCCCTCCTTTTCAATATAGTAATTGTCTCCCCTCCTTTTCAATATATACAGCGAGGCCATCTTTCAAGAAGCTTTGGAAGAGGGAGATGAGGGAATCAAATTTAATGGTCAACGAACCAACAATATCAGATATGCTGACGATGCAGTAGTAATGACAGACGATAGTAAAGATCTACAGAACACATGTCTACTACAGAATAAATGTCTCCTGCAAACAATATGGGCTGAATATGAATTTGAAAAAAACAAAATTCATGATTATAACAAAAGACCAAAATGTAAATACTTCAATATCAATAGACAGCATGCAAATAGAGAAAGCCCAACACTACAAATACTTGGGCACAATAATAAATGAAACTGTCGAACAATTACAAGTAATAAAGTCCAGGATTGAGATAACATGAAATTATTTTTTTAAACTTAAGAAATTTCTTTGCAGTAGAAATATAAACTTAGATTTAAGAATAATGATTTAAGAATAATTATGTGTGGTGCCGAAGCGTGGACCATTAAAATAGCCGAAATTAACAAACTGGTGGCTTTCAAAAGGTGGTGTTATCGTCGCATGTTACGGATTTCTTGGGTCGACAGAATTACAAATATAGAGGTGTTACGCCCCATGAACAAGGAAGAAGGAATACAGGGTGGCGCCTCTCATACGTCGCGGAAGCTCCAAGTTGAACGGTAGTTTATATGGAAATGAAATTTTGGCAGCATATATAGGTTAACTGAAAGCACTTTATAAAAATGTATAGAATTATAGATAGGCACATAAAATAAAAAAAACAGTCACGCTATCAGGGTAAATAAAACCTTCATGTTGCTGTTATAAACTTTACTGAAATTCTAACCATAAATTTGATCGGACCGCAGAAACCAACAGAGAAAAAAAGCACCGCAAGTATTCCGGCTTTTTAGTAAAGACTGAAAGTAGAACTACGGTACAGTATTCTTTATCCGCTGCGCTGTAAACGACTATGAGCGAGCAGCGGCGCAGAGCTAAACTAAATCTCGGACAGGTTGACTAGCAGCGACGGTATCGTCAGCTACGTCTCGGACAGGTATGGTACTACGAAATCGCCATAAGGTTACGCATTTCCTTATTTCTTCAATCAACACTACTAGTTTCCTTCTACTATAATCATTATATCGTGGATATGCAGAAAGAGTTGCACCCTGTAGAAGATTACACGATCTAAATAATTCCACGGGGATATTCAGGACTTTCCACCTAGAGAGCCAGGAGCTAGCGGCAACGACAGCGGTCATTTGTTTCAGGAAGGTGAACGAATTCACCAACATCTCTGGTGAAGAATTTAAATTTATCTCAGGAGGCCCCAGAGGTGCGGAGGCGTCTGCCGAGGCCTAGCGTCTGGACAGATGTTAGTTTATTTTTTACTTCATTTTTTACTTCTTGGTAAAGATTAGTGTAAGGAAAAAAAGGAATCAAATAAATCGGGTATTTATATTTTCTTCTATTGATCGATGCGACATGCGACTGATAAATATCCGTAACAACTATTGCAGTTTCACAACAACACAAACTGTTATCGAAATTATAGCAAGGAAATTTAATATTTTTTGTAATACTTTCATTTTATCTATTGTCATAAAACCTATTAAAAACAGGATGTAGGGTCACCATAAAAAAATGAAAAAACTAAAATTACAAATCCATTGTCTCGTTTTGGGATTTAAAACTTTTGAAACTGACTACAAAACTTTTCTCAAGTGACATCAGTATGAAGTCGTAAGCCTTCACCTCCTGTCCATAGATAACCTTTAGATTTCCCACTCCCATGTTATTGTAGGGATCGTATTTTTGCGGCATCTAGTAGAATAAGGAACAATTTTCTGCACGTTAAAGAAACCTGCATTACCGAGATCACAAACCGCTTTTATTTGAATCGCAGTTCTTTGAATTTTTAGAGTCAAATTTCAACTATTAAGCTATAAGTTCTAGTTAAACCTAAGTTTTGTCTAGACAAAACTTAGAATTAACTAGAGCTAGTAGCTTAAATTCATTTCTATTGAGAATAATTGGTAAAACAACAAATATCTGGTAAATATGGGCTGAATATGAATTTGAAAAAAACAAAATTCATGATTATAACAAATTACTTCAATATCAATAGACAGCATGCAAATAGTGAAAGCCCAACACTACAAATACTTGGGCACAATAACAAATGAAACTGTCGAACAGTAGTGAATAATAGGGACATACTCCTCATTTGAAAGTGTCTCTCAAGGACCCAGTAGCGTAAGGGAGCGTTCACTCAATAGGGACGTAAAAAAAATATCGATATACAACTTTTCGATATTAAAACAAGTAACTTTACACCCTCTTCCTCCCACTCTACTACAGGCTTGTAAAGATGTCTGATTGAAAATAATATATATTTTGATATTAAAAAAATTAGTCGTTTCGTTCCTCTCTTCTTCAGAGAGGGAGGGTAATATAAAAAAAACAGGGAGATTCATGATTATCCCCACTTACTTTCGCTCCCACTATATCAATGTCCAGTCATATATAGTAAAAACATCCAATAGTAAGTATTAGGTCAGAATGACGGAAGAAAATCATTTAGAACCCCTCTCTCAACAGACCAGTTTTACTGTTCAACATCAATCTATACTTAGTGTATTACAATCTCCTCCTAGGGAAGAAGAAGAATATATAACCTGCGAACAAGATACAAAAGAAAATATAGAGGAAATTAAGCGACTGTTTTGTGCAATTTGTCACGACATGGTTGATTGCTTCGAAACTTGTGTGCCAAATACTTGTTCCCATTTTTTTTTGTTTAAACTGTATATTAACATGGAACGATGTACGTTATGATTCAAAAATGACAACTAAGTGTCCACTATGTGGTTCATATTATAAATATTTAGTGCAGTTTCGAAAAGATATAATTCGATATTACTTTGTCCAGAGTATAAAAAGGATATTAAAATAAATGTGACTATAAATATTTGCAGTTTTATTTGATATCATGTAAAAGTTGGATATAATAATAATGTAAAAATTGATTTGACAATAAATATTATTTAAAAAATAAGTTCTAGAGATTTTATCCAAGGTTCCCATCAATTAAACACTTCATTTAATTCTAAACACACACAAGCAAACAACAACACAACTAGTTTAATATATTATTATCACCACATTTTATCGATATTTTAAAACATTGCTCATCTCTAATATAAAATTTAAAAAATAAAACCAGTACCGCGAAGAGATAGGTTCAACGATCTCAGGGTCAACCTGTTAGCTTGGAACAGCTTGGAAGCAGACCTGCCAGACGAGGTAAAACTCTCGGTCGTACCACTTGCTTGCGAAAGAGAAAAACGATACTTAAATTTCGCGTCCATTACAATTAAGTTTTGGTAAACATTATCTGTGTCAGTTAAAGTTAATATATATTATAGATTTGGTAAGTTATAGTTTTATACCTATTCATTTAATAGAATTAAGACTTTTTTATTCAAAAACTTGTCCAGTTTTTAGTTATATTTTACACTTAAAATAAAAATAACATTCTTCAAATTTAACTCGTTATAAACAAAATAGTAACAACAGTAAAAACACAGAAAAAAAACAACCAACAATTAAACAGTAACTACAATAAAATTAAAATAGACAAAAAAAAACAGATAAACCGCAAAACAGACAACCAAAAACGCTAAAAATTGGCTGTTTAAATTTAATTCACACATAAATAGTAAAAAAAATACAACCAACAACAGTAAAATTAAAATAGAAAAACTACAATAACAAACACATAAACCACAAAACAGACCACCAAAAACGCTCTACACAACAACAATAAAATTAAAATAGACAAAAATACTAACAAACAGAAAGGGATAAACCGCAAAACAGACAACCAAAAACGCTAAAAAACTAGCTGTCTAAATTTAATTCACACATAAATAGTAAAAAATTCAACCAACAACAGTAAAATTAAAATAGAAAAAGTACACTAACAAACACATAAACCGTAAAACAGACAACCAAAAACGCTAACAAAACTGACTACTCAATATGACATAAATTTCTATTCCAAATTTCTTTCATTATCAGATCATCAAAGATGCAACATAATAGTATCTTAATAAAGTCAGTTAAAATAAATAATTCTTTTATAGGACTGAAATATCAACATGTTCAATTGCACATCTTGTGGTAAATCTTTTAGTCGTAAAGATAACGTATTACGTCACATGAGGACTGCCTGTAGCAAGTCAAGACTTTTCAATCAAAGGGTTGCAAAGTCTACTGTGAATGAAAAAAAAGGTAAAACAATTTTCTCGCTAGTTTACAATTTTAGTCTTAAAAATATTTCCTTTTAGAGAGATTTTGTAAAGATTGTAATGTGCCAGTTTTGTCAAATATGTGGGTAGGGCATTTACGATCCAACTTTCACAAAAACAATTCTAAAATGATAGAAGATAAAGGAGTTCAAATTATTAAGTCGGCATCTAAGGAACGAATAGTGTCATACAGAATTACTACAGAAAAAAATATTCTAGATGTAAAACAATATTTTAAAGAATTAGAAGTCAAAATTCTGTGTATACTAGACAACCAACTCACAAAGCATACCCGCATTAAAATCAATATGGAACTTTTTGGTTATTACTATAATCCTACTACTAATAACCATGATGTCAAATCATTCAACACACCTTTTAAAGTAGTTTGTAAAAGCACCGAAATGAAAGATTTGGTAGAAGAATTTTTAATGATTATTGACAACAAGGCTGACGTGTTCGATGAAAAAGATTCCGGTAAGAGATTTTTAATATAAAAATATAAATACTTAATTTTATTTTTTGTTTCAGGATGGATCTTACTTAATTTTCTTTACTTGGAGATTAATATTAATAAATTCAACCCAATGAGAGCATCATCGTTTGTTGAACTTCCTCCTGAGATAGTACGACGTCAAGCTATAGTCAACATTAGAAACAACGATGACTACTGCTTTGCTTGGTCTATAGTAGCAGCTCTTTATCCCCCAAAAGGTGTCGACTTTTTTACATCATCGTATCCACACTATTCAACAGTTTTGAACACTGCAGGTATTGATTTTCCAGTGTCATTAAAAGACATTAAAAAATTTGAAATTCAAAATAATATATCGATTAATGTATACGGTTTAGAAAAATATTTTAATAAAATTTCTAATAGTGAAGAATATGAAGTAATAGGGCCTTTACATATTTCAAGTGATAGAAAAAATGTACATGTTAATTTATTATTGATAAGTGATGATGATGGAAATCTTCATTATTGCTACATTTCCGATCTTTCAAGATTAGTTTCTAAGCAACTGAGTAAACACCATGGAAGAAAATACTTGTGCAATGGATGCCTTCAATATTTTGATACAGAACAAAAATTACAAAACCATAATAGTTATGATTGTGATCATATTAGAATTAGTTTACCTTCTAAAGAATTACATAAGGATAAGTTTGGAAATGTAGCATATGAAAATATATTGAAATATGTAAATTATCAAAAACAAATGGAAGTCCCTTTTGTAATTTATGCCGATTTTGAATGCATTCTGAAACCTTTAAATAATAATGATAATGTAGAAGACCCAAATAGTTCATATACTGTAAAAAAAATTGAACACGTTCCCCATTCCTTTGCATATTACATATAATGTTCATTTGATGATACATATTCTAAATTTGAAAGTTATAGAGGTTTGAATAGCGTCCAAGTTTTTATAGATTCTTTGGAAAAAGATGTGTTAAACTTATACCACATATTTTTAAAAAAAAATAAAAAAATTAATACTTTGACGGAATTAGAAAAAATTAGACACAACTATGCCACAGATTGTCATATTTGCGACAAACCACTTTTAGATGATAAAGTTGCTGATCATTGTCAAATTACTGGTAACTATAGAGGACCAGCTCATTCTTTATGTAACTTAAACTATAAAATTCCTAATTATATTCCAGTTATAACACACAACTTACGTAATTACGACTGCCACCTATTTATAACAAGCCTATGTTCAAATAAAGAACAATTAAAAGTAATTGCACAAAACAAGGAAAAATATATTTCTTTTGAAAAACAAATCCATGTAGACAATTATTTTGATAAGCATACTAAATGTATTAAACAAAAGAATCTATCACTTAGGTTTATTGATTCTTTTCAGTTTCTATCCTTTTCTTTATCAAAACTTTCCGATACCCTAAAAGATGAACAATGTGTAGAAGTAAGAAAATTTTTTGATGATGATGAAAAATTTAGTCTTATTCGTCAGAAAGGTGTATTTCCGTATAGTTATATTGATAGTTTTGAAAAACTAGATGAACAGTTTTTACCAGAAAAAGAAAAATTTTATAATAGTTTAACAGACCAACATATTTCTGACCAAGAATATCAAAGAGCTCTTAAAGTTTGGAAATTATTTGAGTGTAAATCCATAGGACAATATTCAGATATTTATTTGATGTCTGACACAATACTTTTAGCTGATATTTTCGAAAATTTTCGAAAAACATGTTTATCCACATATAAACTAGACCCTGCACACTTTTATACATTTCCCGGCTTATCATGTAAGGCTTGTTTACGTTATACAGGTATAGAATTGGAATTATTAACTGATCCGGATATGTTGCATTTTTTCAAAAATAGCGTTCGTGGTGGGGTTAGTTCTTGTATAACAAGAAAATCTGAAGCAAATAATCCTTTTCTTTCAAGCTACGATGCATCAAAACCGCATAAATACACAATGTACTATGATGCAACAAATTTATACGGGTTTGCAATGTCCCAATATCTGCCAATGGGTGATTTTGTATGGTTAACAGAAAAAGAAATAGAAAATTTAGATATTTTTTCTATTTCTAACACTTCAAATACCGGATATGTGCTAGAAGTTGAAAATCTCCATGACCGTCACAATGATTTTCCTTTTTGTCCTGAGAACTATAAACCACCCAATTCAAATTCCACAAAATTAATACCTAATTTAAATAGCAAATCCAAATATGTTATTCATTACCAGTTATTACAACAATGTCTACAAAATGGACTTAAGTTAACTAAAATACATAGAGTTTTACAATTTTCGCAATCTTCTTGGCCAAAAAATTTTATAGATTTAAATACAACATTACGTAATGAGTTTAGAAATGAATTTGACCGTCACACGTTTAAATTAGCAAATAACGACTTATTATAAAGACTTGTTACAGAATGGGAAAAAAATAAACAAAAAAATTGTGCTGAAAATTTGATTGCAAAACCATATTTCAAAGATTTGACTATTTTCTCAGAAAATTTGGTGGCTATTCAAATGCAAAAAGTATCAATCACTTATAATAAACCAATATACGTTGGATTTTGCGTTTTAGATATATCTAAAACTGTTATGTACGATTTCTTTTACAACTTTTTAAAACCTCTATATAAAGAAAATGTTTCTCTTCTGTATACAGACACTGATTCTTTTATTCTTGAAATCGAAACACACAATATTTATTGTGATATGCAAAAGAATATTCATAAATTTGATACATCCAATTATTTACCTAATAATATGCATAATATGCCAATAACACAATCAGTTGTTGGTAAATTTAAAGATGAATATGCTGGTGAACCTATTACAACATTCTACGGTACGGGAGCAAAAGCCTATTGCATAAAAACTGAAAATAGTCTCTTAAAAAAAGCTAAAGGTATTAAGAAACCTACTGTTAAAAATCAGTTAGACTTTATCCACTACAAAGATGTTGTAGAAAATAACTCTAAAAAATTTTGCTTTATGTATGTGTTTCGTTCTCGACTACATACAATTTTTACCGAGTTGGTAAATAAATCTAAATCGCTAAGTTCAGAAGATACGAAGCGATATAAAATTCCACATGATTATAAAACACTCGCTTGGGGTCACCAGGATATTCCATTTTACCAGTGGAGCGCTGATCATCCCGATTTAGATGTATTTTTTTAATTAATATTATATCAAACATATTGTTAATATTATATTAGTAATAAATTGTACTGAAGCTGTGGTTGGTTCCTTGTGAAACATCGTTGAAATATTAGTATTTTAATAAACAATGATTTCATGATATCATTGTATAGTAAATAATCACAAAATTAATGAAAACTCCATTAAGTTACTACACAGAGAAACAAAAGATAGACGCTTAAATTACATTGAACAGTTAGAAATACTAAAATCTGTTAAAAACGAAAATAATGTTAACGACCAACAAGGATTTCTAAACACATTTTTTATTACCCCTATTGTAAACTCTCTGAACCCACCCCCATAGCAAATATATATATATAGTTACAGTGTAGTTAGACGATTAGTTCTTAAAAAATTCTTGAAAAAGGCCTGACAAGCCGAAACATATATGTAGAGTTAAAGTTACTCTTATTAAAAGTTTTTTGAAACATCTAAAAGCGTGCTTTATTAAAATACTAATATTATATTAGTAGTTTAATCACATATTTTGTTTTAATAAATTATTATATATGTTTTATATAGGTATATAACAAATGTATATACACGTAATTAAGATTATATAGTTGTAAATTTTAGTAATCAATTATTTTAGTCCACCACATATTTTATATTTCACTTGCTAATGTTCTCAAATAAATGTACTTATATTAAGTACATTTTTTTTTAATTAATAGTATAGTAAATTAAGTATAGTACTTATAGTAAATTCTTTTTAAATTATTTTATTTTCTATTGATCGTTCATAAGATGTGTTTGGAAAGCTTTGATAAAGATATCGATAATGTTGCTTATAAAACATATGATACAAGGCTTTCTACCTTTAAAAAATAGAAAGGTAGATTAAAACCTGAGATATTAGCTGGAGCGGGATTTTACTCAATTTTGTTTAGTGATGTTTGCCAATGCTACTATTGTGGAGTTGAAATTTATGATTGGTTGTATGATGATTGTCCTGTCGAAGAGCATTATAAATTTGCACCAACATGTAATGAGTGCTTAAGACTAAACAAAAATATTAATAAGCAACTTTTTACAACGTTTAGAAATAAAAAAAATTGGAAATATAAAAATCTAGCGATTTTAGTAATAATTTATTTCTGTTATCAATATATATTTGTTATAGCAAAATGTATTTATATTAGTTTATGATAGCAAATATAATCAAATGTTAAAGTGCTGTCCTCTTGAACGGATATAAATTTTATATATTAAATAAATCGATACAATGTTTACTTTATTTTAATGGCTTCTCTATCCCATTTAATCCTCCTTTATTTCATATCTCAAAATATTATTTATGTTCATTACCCTCCTAATGTAACATGATGTGAAATATGTTTCTCTAATAAGACAAATATAACCTTTGATAAAAATTGTCAATTTATGAAAGTTGGTTTAATCAATAATAATACATATAGTTTTATATATCCCATAAACAAAGGAGAAAATGGTTTTTTAAAATTTTATATCATTATTCCAATCAAACCATTTTTGATACTAATTGGATTGAAAGATCCGAATTAAAATATTCACATTTTCAAAATGAATCATACAACTATACTAAATTTATTAATGAAAAAAATAATGGATATAACATTTTTAATATCGTTAATCTCTTTTTAACTTTTACAATATTTTTGTATATTACAATTTTAATTATCTTTTTTTATTACATAAAAAAAAAAAAAAAAAAAAAAAAAAATCAATTTCATTTAAAATATTGTTTCTTTGAATGGACAAGCAAATGCGTACGACTTGATGATATGAAGCGTGGGTAAGAATTGTAGGGGTCTTTCGAATATTAAAGCAGGAGAAGAACTTAATGTTACTATTTAGTTCATTCACCACCATGTTCTAAAAACTTTGAAAATCTTAAATTCAAAAATTCCTTCTTTTAAATAAACGTCAAAGTTTGTTATTGTTGGTATAAGTAAATTTGGTGGAAAATTATACGGAAATAATCTCATAATTTTAATGGTCGAAACCATTTCATAGTCGTGGCGGTAAATTTCTAAAAGCTACAAATTGCATATTTCGTACTAAAGGAAGGAAAAAAAAAACACTAAAAAATAAAAGAAAAATAAAGTTACTTGGTTTTAAGATTTTTTTTCAAAGGAAAATGTTTGTACAGTACTGCTGGATCTGTGTCTATGAAAGGAATGCGGACAAAAAACATTTAAATAAACAGCAATATATTTTATACGTCGATTTGACGAGTGCGTCACGGCAAATCGCTCCGCCCACTCATTTTATTGGCTACTTGCAAATTTGTTGAATTTTTATTGATGGGACGCGTCGTCTATTCTTTTACGAAAAACATCGAGAGAATATCGTTTCCCCTCTCACGGATACCCCGTAGCTACAGAACGGACAGACGTACTGTAATTGTTTCAATTTCAGACTTTTTGAGACGGTGTAATTTGAGACGTGTCAACAATAACCAAGTGAATACCAAACTGAAATGTAAGTTCTACGACTGTTGTGGTGTCGTCATCATTCAATCACACCCTGTATTATTTGTTAACCTAATTTTATTTGCAGAATACGCTGCCGAAATTTCCGGAATACAGTTCGGACCACCCTGTATAACAATTAAAACATAAAAACAAATTCTTTTCGATACAGAAAAAAAATAAATGTCATTTTTTCTAAATGGTAAAAAATCGAAATGCGTTAACAAGCTTTCTAATTCGAACCCATAAATTAAAGCGTTCGTAACTACATCCCCGACCGAAGCTAACCACCTTCCCCCAAACTTTCCTCGTCGCGTCCACGGATTACGGAGTATACACCCGAGTCGGATTTTGTGCTCTATGTATCTTTTCACCTCTTCCGCGAAACATTCCGGTACTTAGGGATTAAGTACTTAGGCCACGCCGGCCCCAGATTCCACTGTTAGTTTTACTTTTAATTCCCCTAAAGCGTTCAGGGCGTGTTTTTTTGTGTTTTGTCGTTTGCGAAAGTGTAATCGTCGAAATTATGACAGAATATGTTGCAGATTTTTAGAATTGGTTAAAAAAAGCGTGAAAAATTACTTGTTGAATTTGGTTTAGGGTAAGGCGGGGTAAAATGGGACGTATGAGGTAAGAAAACGTGACGTCATACTAGTAGTCTTGGTTTGTTAATATTAATTCTGTAAATTAATAGTTATTTATTATACAGGATGAGTCTTAAATAGATGCATATATTTTCCGAGCTGGTAGATTTCGATAAAAGGAAAATATTTTCTCTTTTAAGTTTGAATATACACTCTGTATAAGTTTTTTACTTTATTATTTTCATTAATTGATGTTCGAGAAAGAATATTTATAAAAATGAGGAAGTTATACTGTCAGCTATCAGCCGGCTGTCATATTTCGTCCCCATTTCTTTTTGTTTAGCTTTGGGAAATGATAAATTCGTCTATAGATTAGGAAAACCACTTCATCGGTTACTTTTTCCAGGCCCGGCAAAATCCAGAGGGACTTTGTGGATATTTTTATTAATCAAATTGGGATAATCATAGGCATTGGCGTGGATTTTGTCTCTATTTAAATCGTTAAAATATTCACAAAGTCCAGAAATACTGTAACAAAATTAATTTCAGTAATTTTAATTTTTCAAATTTTTAACAAAAGAATTTATAAGGTACTAGCGTGTACCAGCGACTTCGTTCGCGTCGAATTAATCATTTGTAATGGTGATGATAAAGCAAAGCAAGAATTTTCATTAACATACAAACTGGATAAAATTTCTCACATTTATGTCAGCATGAGAAAAAACAATATGGCGATATTATTATATAACTTGGGAATTTGGCTTTCGAAAAATCCGTTTTAATAAAAAATAAAATAGCATGATTTTTTAAAAAATTTCAAAATATGTAAAAAACCAAATAAATTATACTTATCCAAGCGTTTTCCCGAAAGACTAATCGTTTTTTAAATAACAAATATTGTAATATTTAAGGGGCGTTTTCACCCTCTTGGAATTCGAGAAACCCCTCCTTATCGAACCTCTACACCCCACTGTCAATCCGTTTGCCAAAAAGCAGCTTTAAACGTCAAGCAGTTTAAGCAGAATCGTGATTATTCATTGGTCATATTTTATGAAACACCCTGTATAAATTTATAAAAATCTTAAAATATGTAAAATAATAAAATAAAATATACGTGTTTAAGAGTTTTTCCGAAAAACTCACCGGTTTTTAAATAAAGAATATTTTAATATTTGAGGGATAGTTTCACCCCCTTAGAATTCGAGTTTCGAAAAATCCCTTCTTATCGAACCGAAACACCCTAAAGTCAATCTGTTTTCCAAAAATCAGCTTTTTACGTCAAGCGCTTTAAGCAGGATCGTGATTAATCAATGACCAGATTTTTCGAAACACCCTGTAAGAATAAAGGGATGGGGGATGTTGAAAAATGCGCCCTCTTTCGTAATTTTGAGATAGAAATCAGAGTAGGCTAGGAAAATTTCATTTTTTTTCAGCGTATATTTAAGTATTTTCTAGGTTTTTTAATGCTTTAGAATTTTCAATTTCTTTCCTGAAGTCATTAATAAACAAACAATTTGACAATGTGCTACATTATTTTTAAATTAATCATCATCAAACTATATAGCAAAAAACAGGAAATTTTCTAATAGTAAATTAGTTTTTTGTCTGTTCTGACATACATAGTAATATTTAAAAAAAAACAGGGTTTTAATAATTATTTCATTGTCGTGATCCATTAACGAAACAATTATGAAATTATATTATTAACGTTGATAAATAATAACACTAATAATCAATTAAGAATTGAATAATAAATAATTTCGAATATGTACGCTGACATCGTCTACGATTAAAATTAATTCAATATTAATTCATAAATTGACGATGAATTACGAGGTAAGGGACTGAAACTTATGTTTAATTAAGATTAACATTAAGGCCATTAGATTATTAGACGTCCCTTGTGAATTATACAGAGTGTGGTGTTTTAAGAGGTACTAGATAAAAGAAACATATTTTCTGTTTAATGTTTTTAAAATATTTTTTTTTAAAAAGTTTTTCTTCTTATAAAGATGATCCAGGGATATACGATATACTAACTGTACGTAGTAAAGGTGGAGAAAGATTGAGCGGGTCGTTCATTTGAACGAATATTAAAAATCTAATCGTGAGATTCGATTCACTCTTTAGAATATGCTTCGTTCAATTGAGTCGTGGCCAACATGGATCCATAAAATTTGAACGATGAATCGGATCATAATGCGACTCGTTTGTTTCTACTTTCTACTGCTCGTTTGTTCAAAACATCGAGAATTGATTCATTGCTTATAATAAGGTTTATTTAAAAAAATAAATATTAGTTATATACTATAAGCTTGGGTACCCAAGCGGGGGTTTGTAATATAGGAAATAGCAATGATATAAATATAGTAGATACAGTTCATCTATACTCTATATGTACCAATCCTTAAGTGATTCACTGGTTAATCACGATCCTGCTCAAACCACTCAACATAAGAAGCTCAATTTTGGCATATAGGTTGATTCTAGGGTGTAGAGGTTCGATAAGAAGGGATTTTTCGAAATTCCAGTTCCAAGGGGGTGAAACCACCCTCAAATATTACAATATTTTTTTATTTAAAAACGGCTGTTTCCGAAAAAAGCGCTTAAACACGTATATTTTATACTCTTTTTTATTTAACATATTTTAAGATTTTTTAAAAATGTATACAGGGTGTTTCGAAAAATCTGATAATTGATTAATCACGATCCTGCTTAAAACGCTTGACGTAAAAAGCTGATTTTTGGAAAACGGATTGACTTTAGGGTGTAGAGGTTCGATAAAAAGGGATTTCTCGAAACTCGAATTCTAAAGGGGTGAAACCACCCCTCAAATATTAGAATATTTTTTATTTAAAAACCGGTGAGTTTTTCGGAAAAACTCTTAAAACACGTATATTTTATTTTGTTGTTTTACATATTTTAAGACTTTTTAAAAATTTATACAGGGTGTTTCATAAAATATGACCATTGAGTAATCACGATTCTGTTTAAACTGCTTGACGTTTAAAGCTGATTTTTGGTAAACGGATTGACTGTGGGGTGTAGAGGTTCGATAAGGAGGGGTTTCTCGAAACTCAAATTCCAAGAGGGTGAAAACGCCCCTCAAATATTACAATATTTGTTATTTAAAAACCGTTAGTCTTTTCGGGAAAACGCTTGGACACGCATAATTTATTTTGTTCTTTTCATATATTTAGAAATTTTTAAAAAAAAGTTACAGGGTGTTCCAAAAAAGTTAGTGCTTTGATTAACTTGACGATTCTGCTTAAACTCAAACGGATTTTTTTTTCGAAAGTCAAATTCCAACGAGATGAAACTACCCCTCAAATATTACCAAGTTATATAATAATATCGCCATATTGTTTTTTCTCATGCTGACATAAATATGAGAAAAATTTATCCAGTTTGTATGTTAATGGAAATTCTTGCTTTGCTTTATCATCACCATTACAAACGATTAATTCGACGCGAACGAAGTCGCGGGTACACGCTAGTTAGTAATAAAATAAACGATAATTTAACAAATATTATCGTTTAACAAAACTTGAACGTTCTTCTTCATCTGTTCGCCCAGTAAGCCGCCCATTAGTTCCGCGCGGAATCCGCAAGGCGGCGCTCGCTACTACACAACTAATTAACAAATATTCTTGGCGGTTTTCGACAACTTAGCGTCTCGGTTAGCTTAAGTAATGCATAGGTCCTCCGGGAGGGAGCTGTAGCCACCCCCTCCCCCATCATCGTCTGGAAGATGGGGGGAGGTCAGGTCTCTCGGGGGAGGGAAGATATCCCTGCGATAAGAAAGGGATCCTCGGGAAACAACTCCAAAAGACACGAGTCTTCGGCTCATGGATTAGTACGAATTTGAGTTTGTTCTGGTTTGGTTGATTTATTGTTTCTTTTTTCACATTTTTTGGAGTCATTGTTGAGTGATCTGCGTAAATTTTTCAAAATTAAAAACAATATCAGTCTGAAGGAGATTATATTCTCATAAAAAACAAACTGGTCTTAAAAAATACAAAAAAAAATGCGTTTTTGGATGAAAGATGAAGCTTCGTAATTAGAGGATTAAGATAAAGCCATCTTAACTCATCACCGAACAAGTAAAAAATCTTTCATTTAATTTTTTCGATCGTATTCTCAGACACTCGCTTCATTTAAGTTACTCGCTGATGGAATTCTCATTAATATTTTTTAATCGAGAAAACGTCGGAGGGCAAAGTTTGAGAGGGGGGAAGGACAAAAGCCTGAGGATATCTAACGATTTAATCGGGAAACGTCTTTTTCAGGCGCCCAGTTCTCGCCATTTTAATTGGTTCGAATTAACACAGATTTTCTATTCGATTATCGTTATAGTCGCGGGAATAGATTTGCTTTTTCAAATTTAGTCGTCGATAACCTTATTTTTTTCCTTCGGTTCATCACTAAGTAGTTAAGTCAATTTTTATATCTAAAAAAAACACGAATTGATGTTATATTTACGTTTTCTATGTCTGGTAGTCCTAATTTACCATTTCCTTTTCGGTAAAGCAACTACCAAGATAAAGAATGATTAGTCTCTCCAATATACGACTCTCCCCATTCACAAGGAACTTGGTATATGCACTCTTTCTCATGTTTTGATGTCCGTTGTCCTATTTTTCGTTAAGACGCTTCTTAGAGTAGTTCCAGCCGTTTTTTTTTTCAATATTAAGTGACTGTCCTGTATGTAATGCCTATTGTCTAAGGTAAAAACCTCCAGAAACAGTGACAGAAGTTTTCTCTCTCTCAATCGAAAATCCGGAGTTACTTCATGAATTGAAATGATTGAAAAAAGAATGCAACTGTCAATCGGTTCCATTCCAAATTATAAAGCACTTTCCAAAACACTAGAATTATGGCAAAACAGACAAAAATACCTTGGAAAAATATGGTGCCGTAAACTATTTCTGGCGCTAAAACGAAAGAGGACGCGTTAATTATTTTATGAGGGGAGCTTCCGTGAATTTTAGAGAGAAACAAACATATCCTTGTCTAACCCATGTCTAAACCTTCCCAGCGACGGCCATATTTGTCATGAGGAGAATGACACAAATGACAAGAATGACTGTTTCCAATTTTCCTATACCACTGTCACCCCCCTGACACAAACTTGAGGAGCCTCCCTCGCCACCTGGTGAACAGAGCCCCAAAGCATCCGATCATTGTCTATCTATATCATCTATAATCAAGGATAAAACAATCGCTGGGATTTTTTATTTCCACTTTTTTACTTCTAAACAAGCAAAAGTTGCTTATTAATATTTTTGTTTAGTCTTAAGCACTCATTCAAGTTACATGTTGGTGCAAATTTATAATGCTCTTCGACAGGACAATCATCATACAACCAATCATAAATTTCAACTCCACAATAGTAGCATTTGCAAACATCACTAAACAAAATTGAGTAAAATCCTGCTCCAGCTAATATCTCAGGTTTTAATCTACCTTTCCATTTTTAAAGGTAGAAAGCCTTGTATCATATGTTTTATAAGCAACATTATCGATATCTTTATCAAAGCTTTCCAAACACATCTTATGAACGATCAATAGAAAATAAAATAATTTAAAAAGAATTTTACTATAAGTACTATACCCTAATTTACTATAATTATTATCAAAAAAAAATGTTAAAAAAAAAAAAAAAAAAAAAAAAAAAAAAAGTGAAATATAAAATATGTGGTGGACTAAAATAATTGATTACTAAAATTTACAACTATATAATCTTAATTACATGTATATACATTTTTATATACATAAAAAATATATATAATAATTTATTAAAACAAAATATGTGATTAAAACTACTAATATAATACAATAATATGTTTGATATAATATTAATTAAAAAAATACATCTAAATCGGGATGATCAGCGCTCCACTGGTAAAATGGAATATCCTGGTGACCCAAAGCGAGTGTTTTATAATCATGTGGAATTTTATATCGCTTCGTATCTTCTAAACTTAGCGCGATTTTATTTACCAACTCGGTAAAAATTGTATGTAGTCGAGAACGAAACACATACATAGAGGAAAATTTTTTAGAGTTATTTTCTACAACATCTTTGTATTGGATAAAGCTAACCACTTTTTAACAGTGGTTTCTTAATACCTTAGCTTTTTTTTAAGAGACTATTTTCAGTTTTTATGCAATAGGATTTTGCTCCCGTACCGTAGAATGTTGTAATAGATTCACCAGCATATTCATCTTTAAATTTACCAACAACTGATTGTGTTATTGGCATATTATGCATATTGTTTAGGTAAATAATTGGATGTATCAAAATTTATGAATATTCTTTTGCATATCACAATAAATATTGTTTGTTTCGATTTCAAGAATAAAAGAATCAGTGTCTGTATACAGAAGAGAAACATTTTCTTTATATAGAGGTTTTAAAAGTTGTAAAATAAATTGCACATAACAGTTTTAGCTATATCTAAAACGCAAAATCCAACGTATATTGGTTTATTATAAGTGATTGATACTTTTTGTGATTTGAATAGCCAACAAATTTTCTTCTGAGAAAATAGTCAAATCTTTGAAATATGGTTTTGCAATCAAATTTTCAGCACCATCTTCTTTTGTTTATTTTTTTTCCCATTCTGTAACAAGTCTTACACCAACTCTCCTATCCACATTTTCCATTGTTTCTTCCGTATATAATTGTTATTTGCTAATTTAAACGTGTGACGGTCAAATTCATTTCTAGACTCATTACGTAATGTTGTATTTAAATCTATAAAAAAAATTTAGCCAAGCAGATTGCGAAAATTGTAAAACTCTATGTATTTTAGTTAACTTAAGTCCATTTTGTAGACATTGTTGTAATAACTGGTAATGAATAACATATTTGGATTTGCTATTTAAATTAGGTAGCCACTCTTGTGGAATTTGAATTGGGTGGTTTATAGTTCTCAGTACAAAAAAGGAAATCATTGTGACGGTCATGGAGATTTTCAGGATATTCTAAATAAACAACTTACCAAAACGCTACTGAAGCAGGTAAAATTGACGTATCTAAAATAAAAAAAATATCTAAATTTTCTATTTCTTTTCTGTTAACCATAAAAAATCACCCGTTGGCAGATATTCGGACATTGCAAACCTTGTGGCAAATTTGTTTAATCATAGTACATTATGTATTTATGCAGTTTTGATGCATCGTAGCTTGAAAGAAAAGGATTATTTGCTTCAGATTTTCTTGTTATACAAGAACTAACCCCACCATGAACGCTATTTTTGAAAATGCAACAATGTATCCGGATCAGTTAATAATTCCAATTCTATACCTGTATAACGTAAACAAGCCTCTCATGATAAGCCGGGAAATGTATAAAAGTGTGCAGGGTCTAGTTTATATGTGGATAAACATGTTTTTCGAAAATTTTCGAAAATATCAGCTAAAAGTATTGTGTCAGACATCAAATAAATATCTGAATATTGTCCTATGGATTTACACTCAAATAATTTCCAAACTTTAAGAGCTCTTTGATATTCTTGGTCAGAAATATGTTGGTCTGTTAAACTGTTATAAATTTTCTTTTTCTGGTAAAAACTGTTCATCTAGTTTTTCAAAACTATCAATATATAACCATATTGAAATACACCTTTCTGACGAATAAGACTAAATTTTTCATCATCATCAAAAAATCTTCTACTTCTACACATTGTTCATCTTTTAGGGTATTTGAAAGTTTTGATAAAGAAAAGGATAGAAATTGAAAAGAATCAATAAACCCATGGATAGATTTTTGTTTAATACTTTTAGTATGCTTATCAAAATAATTGTCTTACATGGATTTATTTTTCAAAGAAATATTTTTCCCTTTGGTAGTCATCTAAAAAAAAAAAAAAATTGTTCTTTATTTGAACATGTATTTGTTATAAATAAGTGTATATAAGCCTGTAATTACGTAAGTTGTGTGTTATAACTGGAATATAATTAGAATTTTATAGTTTAAGTTCCATAAAGAATGAGCTGGTCCTCTATAGTTACCAGTAATGTGACAATGATCAGCAACTTTATCATCTAAAAGTTGTTTGTCGCAAATATGACAATCTGTGGCATAGTTGTGTCTAATTTTTTCTAATTCCGTTAAAGTATTCATTTTTTTAAATTTTTTAAAAAATATGTGGGTATAAGTTTAACACATCTTTTTCCAAAGAATCTATAAAAACTTGGACACTATTCAAACCTCTATAACTTTCAAATTTGGAATATGTATCACTGGAAACATTTCCATGTATTTCAAAATAGAAGGAACGTGTTCAATTTTTTTTACAGTATATGAACTATTTAGCTCCCGCCATTTGTCATTATTATTTAAAGGTTTCAAAATGCATTCAAAACGTACAAATTAAAAAGGGTTCCATCATTTTGATAATTTACATATTTCAAATATATTTTCATATGCTACATTTCCAAACTTATCCTTCATAGTAATTTTTAGAAGGTAAACGGCCCTAATATTATCACAAACGCACGTCCATATGGTTTGTAATTTTGTTCTCGTGCACAGCAACCAATAAAAATAGCATTTCTCCATGTAAGCTGCCCAGTTGCTTAGAAACTAATATTGAAAGATCGGAAATGTAGCAATAATGAAGATTTCCATCATCATCACTTATCAATAATAAATTAACGTGTACATTTGAATCGGTCATTTCAGAAACAACATGAGTCATTTTTTTCTGAAATTGATATTTCCACAATAATCTTCTTTTTATACACAAACGCACCATTGCGTGCAGAAACAACACCAGTCTTGGCTTAACTTAATGTACTGCAGCCTATAAAAATACCGGATTCCTTCAGAAACCACATGAGTCATGAATATCTCAAAACTGTAATTTTTGACTCATGTGGTTTCTGAAATGACCGATTCATTTTTTCTACCACTTGAAAAATGTAAAGGCCCTATTACTTCATATTCTTCACTATTAGAAATTTAATAAAATATTTTTCTAAACCGTATACATTAATCGATATATTATTTTGAATTTCAAATTTTTTAATGTCTTTTAATGACATTGGAAAGTCAATACCTGCAGTGTTCAAAACTGTTGAATAGTGTGGATACGATGATGTAACAAAGTCGACACCTGTTGGAGGATAAAGAGCTGCTACTATAGACCAAGCAAAGCAGCAGTCATCGTTGTTTCTGATGTTGACTATAGCTTGACGTCGTACTATCTCAGAAGGAAGTTCAACAAACGATGATGCTCTCATTGGGTTGAATTTATTAATATTAATCTCCAAGTAAAGAAAATTAAGTAAGATCCATCCTGAAACAAAAAATAAAATTAAGTATTTATATTTTTATATTAAAAATCTCTTACCGGAATCTTTTTCAGCGAACACGTCAGCCTTGTTGTCAATAATCATTAAAAATTCTTCTACCAAATCTTTCATTTCGGTGCTTTTACAAACTACTTTAAAAGATGTGTTGAATGATTTGACATCATGGTTATTAGTAGTAGGATTATAGTAATAACCAAAAAGTTCCATATTGATTTTAATGCAGGTATGCTTTGTGAGTTCGTTGTCTAGTATACATAGAATTTTGACTTCTAATTCTTTAAAATATTGTTTACATCTAGAATATTTTTTTAGCGTTTTTGGTTGTCTGTTTTGCGGTTTATCCCTTTCTGTTTATTAGTATTTTTGTCTATTTTAATTTTATTGTTGTTGTGTAGAGCGTTTTTGGTGGTCTGTTTTGTGGTTTATGTGTTTGTTATTGTAGTTTTTCTATTTTAATTTTACTGTTGTTGGTTGTATTTTTTTTACTATTTATGTGTGAATTAAATTTAGACAGCGAGTTTTTAGCGGTTTTGGTTGTCTGTTTTGCGGTTTATCTGTGTGTTAGTATTTTTTGTCTATTTTAATTTTATTGTAGTTACTGTTTAGTTGTTGGTTGTGTTTTTTCTGTGTTTTTACTGTTGTTACTATTTTGTTTATATTGTATAATGTTTATAACGAGTTAAATTTAAAGAATGTTATTTTTATTTTAAGTGTAAAATATAACTAAAAACTGGACAAGTTTTTGAATAAAAAAGTCTTAATTCTATTAGATCAGTAGTTCCCAAACTTATTTTTCTCGTGGACCACTTTCAAAATTTTACTGGTTTCGGTGGACCCCCTGCTGCTACATTTCTACCACATTCTTAAAGTCGCCAAAAAATAAAAATTGTGTCACTTCTGAGTTCTGTCCCTATATTCCGATATGTAAAATAAAAACGAAAAATGGTACATTTTATATCACTTTATTTATTAAAAGAATAGAATTACAAGAAAAAATATTAAGGTAATATAGGTTCAGGTCATAATTTTAATTAATGGGAAGGATGTATCTGATGGAGTGTCAGCAAACGATCAATGTTTGGCTTTATTTTTGTGAGCAATAACCGCAAATCCCCCCGCTCTGTGATGTTTAATTTGCTCCTTTTTTTTGTTAAGAGGTTTGTAACGGCACTAAAACTCCTTTCGACAAGGTATGACGAGGGAAAAGCTATTAAAAATTTCCTTGCGATTTCCCACAGTCCAGGATATTTTTCGGGTATTTCTGCTTGCAGCCAAAATGTTGGGTAGCCTTTTCTAAATTTCACCTTCAGCTCCTCATTAGTGCTTAGCTCGAGCAGCTCCTCTTGTAATACAACATTGGCCACTTCCGTTTCATCAAATGGATTTATGATCCATGGTGGTATATCCATCGTCAGTATATCTTCAAACCTGGTTTTGAAGTCATCATGCAGAGCACTTAAATGTTGACTGTAGGTATGGATATCCTCATCAATACATTCTACCTGCGACAAGTTTGGAAATTGAGAGAATTCGCGCCGACTAATGTTTTGCTTCATAAATTTCAATTTCCCAAGAAAAGCCGAAATTATCCCCTTTGTTTTTATTAAATTCAGGCTGTCCCCTTGTAACTGCAAGTTAATATCATTAAATTTTTTAAACAAATCTGTCAAATACGCAATGTCTGCTTTGAATTTGATCAAGTTTTCTTTTAAATCTGGATCTCTACTTTCTAAGAACTCTAATATGGAATCGAAAACAGAGTAAAATCTCGTTAAGCATGCACCTTTCGACAACCAGCGTACTTCAGTATGTAAGAGCAGTCGTTGGAAGTCTTCATCATTTTCGTCGCACAATTGAGCAAATAAACGCGTATTCAATGCATTGCTTCTGATTTTGTTGACAGCTTTTATTACAAAATGAAGAGATTGGTTCAACCTGTCACTTAAATGTTTTGCCACAAGATGTTGTCGGTGGATTACGCAATGAATAGCTGTAAGTCCTGGTATAATTCTTTTGAGATGACTTATAAACCCACGATATCGCCCGACCATTGCAGGAGCTCCGTCTGTTGCCACTGAAATAATGTTTGTAAATGGGATCGATTTTTCCGTAAAAAAATTACTCAGGACATTAAATATTGATTCGCCTTTAGTGTCAGTCTCCAAAGTTCTGGCAAATAGCAATTCTTCGTGAATTTCTTCCTCAACAATAAATCGGACATATGCCAATAGTAATGCTTCATTACTGGGTAACGTTGACTCGTCCAGTTGTATAGAAAAATGAGTTTTTTGCAGATGATTGCACAAAAAGCTTTCGATATCAGAGCTCATTTCATCAATGCGTCTTTGTACAGTATTGTTACTTAATGGAATTCTTTTTAGTACGTCAAATGGAGATTTGTGCAAAACAGTTTTTAAAACCTCTTCAACAGCGGGTAAAATTAATTGTTCTCCGATAGTGTGCGGTTTTCCAGATTTTGCTATAAGTAATGAGATATTGTAAGATGCCCGCAAGCCATCATCGTTACTTTGAGATGTTGAAGCGAACATACTGTGCATGGTGGGTCTCTTTCCATATTTTTCTTTCAATGTTTGAAAATATTTTAAATCTTTACCTATTTTATCAGTATGACACCTTTTTAGATGATCTTCGAGCTTTGATGGTTTCATAGAGTCATTGCTCAAAACTTTGTTGCATAATAGGCACATGGGCAATTGTTTGTCTGCCTCTGATGGAACAAAACCATATTTCAAATAATCGATACTATATTGTCGACATTTTTTCTTTGCTGTAGCCATGTTTCGTGTCAGTTACCTTACCTGTAAAAAAAATGTTTTAGTAACCAAGTTTTTTTCTGAATATAGGTATCACACCGCAGCCTTTGTCAGCACGCGGAAATAGAATTACGGCTTGTAAAGGGACCAACTAATAAACCGCTGAGACAAATACAGACGTTTTCACAAAACGGTATCAATTTTAAAGTACATAATTTACCACTAATTTTTAATAGTATAAATAAAATTGGTGTACTCAGTATCGAATACTGATCATATTTGTGTAGGAAAAAATAAAAGTCGAAATCCCAAAATTGTCCATAAAAACGATAACTAACATTTTATTAAATCAATGAGTTCACGCGCTCCGTGTATTTGCGTATTTTTTGTCTGCGGCTTCATTGTTAAAACGTGACAAACTGGCATCGAAGTCCAAGCCCCGCCCTTTTCCCGTCGCCCGCGCACCGCTCGCTCTTTCCGAAAAAGGAATAGTTTTGATAAAATAGTTACTTCAAAACCAATTTAAAATGATTATGAAATTACTGTTTTATAAAATTAGTAGTTATTTGCAAGAAAAATTACAAAATTAATTGCTCTGCAATATTGCTTATTCGGCCTTTTAGAGAGGCAGTGTTTCTCTCGTGAAAAAAACAATTGAATAAAACGTGCTGTGTTTGTCTTCAAATCGAAAAAAGGACAATTAAAATATCTGTAAGTTACTAAGTTACCTATCTATACAGGCCGTTGTGATCAACCGACTAGTACACGTAAACAAAATACTTAAGTACTATAACAAAAAAAGGTAGGTTACTTACTTTTCTCCGGCACTAGCAAACACAGATATAAATTTTCTCACAACTTTTTTTCCAAATTCCGCCTTTTTTTCGAAATTCCGGAAACAAATGAATGCGTTTGCCTTTGGCATCAAGTATTTATAGTGGTGATCAAGTTCATGTCTGAACAAGCATTAAGCATTGTCGGGCGGATAGCGCTTTGCAAGTCTGTACACGAAATTGTACGTAATATCGAATACGCAAGTTTGGACAAGTAACAGTCGCTTGCCTTATTAAAATATTATCTGCTTAGATAGGTACTTAAAACAATGTAGGTAGGCCCTTATAAAAACTATGCTTACATTTTTGCTCTTTACTATCAAAAGCAGATAAATTTTCGTGGACCCCCATTAACATCTTATGGACCCCCATTTTTTGTTCACGCCTACGTAGACCCCCAGCAAGTCTCCCGTGGACCCCTGGGGGTCCACCTGGACCACTTTGGGAATCACTGTATTAGATGAATAGGTTTAAAACTATAACTTACCAAATCTATAATATATATTAACTTTAACTGACACAGATAATGTTTACCAAAACTTAATTGTAATGGACGCGAAATTTAAGTATCGTTTTTGTCTTTCGCAAGCAAGTGGTACGACCGAGAGTTTTACCTCGTCTGGCAGGTCTGCTTCATGGTACAAAGAATACAAGGTATGATATTGCGCAGGTTGGTCGCTACGTCACAGGTGATAACAGGCGCTATTGGTCAGCACGCTCCGCGCGCCAGTTCAAATCGTCAAGATATTGTTATAAACCTGTTTTTTTGTTTATATACCGTCATTGAATTATCGCTAAGCAAGTTACTGTGGAGCAGTGCGTAGGAGTCGGGCTAGGAAGCGAGAGACCGGAGTTCGAATCTCGGCCGGGACATAACTTTTTATTTATTTTTAAATACTGTTGTATTCTATAGTTTATTTTTGTAGTATAAAAAAAAGAACTATTTATTCTGTTATTTTTTAATCTCCGGTATTAATATAAATTGATTGTTGGTACAATACCTCATTTAATATAAAATAATATTCTACTTTTGAAATGTATCGGGCCCCTAATTGTACCCTAAAAGTAATATATTTTAATGATATACCATATTGTAAACTATTTAATATTTCAGTCACTTAAAAGTTAATTTGCATTGAATAATTGCCTACCATTAAAGGAAATTTGAGCTATATAATCCTTGATGGGCATATTCTGGGTATGCAAATACTTCCTCTAAATTTTGGGTTTCGTTCAACCGATTTATTCTCAAAACCTGAAACATCTACATATAAAAAGAAGCACAGGTAACTAATTATAATAAACTTCACCCTTGGAATTACTTCCACTAATTATAATAAACTTCACCCTTGGAATTACTTCTATCACAATTACAATACATTCATCTGCATTGGCATTTTTCTACTTTTCGATGGGAAACAATAAATTACATGTAGTTAATGTAGTTTATGTAGAGGGTGTAGTTTATGTAACTTATGTATGTAACTTTCAAATATCAAAGGTTTGAGGTGAGGTTTTAATAAGTTGAAGCTTTAAAAACACATAATGTATTTAAGAAAAACAGAAGAAATATGGTTTTAAATATAATATTTACATCATATTATCTCTATTACACCTCATACAAAGGAAAATTATTCATAATATCAATACATAGCTTATTAACGTAGTTTTCATGTAGTTAATGAACGGGAAAAGATGTAGTTTATGAAGAAAAACTACACGTAGTTAATCAGGTAAATTACGTCTTAATTAACTACTTCCGAACCCTGATTACAATACATCTTCATCTGCATTGGCATTTTCTACTTTTCGATGGGGAAACAATAAAATTCCCAACATTTTTTAAACGATGTTACAATTCCTCTTGTGGTTACTTTTCCATATATATCCTCATCTCTGTCCTCATGTGAAATCAGAGGCAATGAACATGAAAATTATTTACCATAAACATCGCAAACTAAAAACCTAATAAACAATTTTATAGGTACCGAATATAGAAATAAATTTAGTATTCTTACCTATTATGGTCCAAAGTCCAAATCCATGGTAATAGATAATTATTATTTTTAAATATATTTTTTTGGAACTTCTGGTTTTAGTAATTATTAAATTAAACGAACTAAAAAGTCTTAAAAATAAACAATTCTTAACCATAACCCCAAAAAATTCAGATCTGTCAACTTTCTTTATTTTTTATTTATTCCTCATTTTCTTAGTGACGTCACAGGTGGTATGCGCGAACTGAACGAAATTGGAGCCGCTATCGATCATACCTTGTATTCTTTGTACGTACCATGGGTCTGCTTCCTAGCTGACAGGTTGACCCTGAGATCGTTGAACCTGTGGCGTCCAAGCCATTGCCGCCTCCAACGGTATCAGGCCCGGAGGTTCGACGGCGCAAACAGCTACTCCAACCTCGAGAAGTTTTCTCTTGCCGGTCATGAAGGCCAAGTCCACAGAGAAAAGAAGAACCGAGTGACAGTCTGCGCTGTCATCCGTCAACGAAGCCACTGAAGTTAGTCCCAGTCAGTTAGTCAAGATGGCCGCCGGCTAGTCCGATTGTGCTCCTTCGTTTCTGTTAAATTTCAGTCCAATTTATATTAATGTTAAATAAAAGTTGTTAGAACACGCGCCTCATTTCAATACGACCACGTCACATTCTCCAAAAACCTATCTCTTCGCGGTACTGGTTTTATTTTTTAAATTTTATATTAGAGATGAGCAATGTTTTAAAATATCGATAAAATGTGGTGATAATAATATATTAAACTAGCTGTGTTGTTGTTTGCTTGTGCGTGTGTGTGTTTAGAATTAAATGAAGTGTTTAATTGATGGGAACATTGGATAAAATCTCTAGAACTTATTTTTTAAATAATATTTATTGTCAAATCAATTTTTACATTATTATTACATCCAACTTTTACATGATATGAAATAAAACTGCGAATATTTATAGTCACATTTATTTTAATATCCTTTTTATACTCTGGACAAAGTAATATCGAATTATATCTTTTTGAAACTGCACTAAATATTTATAATATGAACCACATAGTGGACACTTAGTTGTCATTTTTGAATCATAATGTACATCGTTCCATGTTAATATACAGTTTAAACAAAAAAAATGGGAACAAGTATTTGCCACACAAGTTTCGAAGCAATCAACCATGTCGTGACAAATTGCACAAAACAGTCGCTTAATTTCCTCTATATTTTCTTTTGTATCTTGTTCGCAGGTTATAGATTCTTCTTCTTCCCTAGGAGGAGATTGTAATACACTAAGTATAGATTGATGTTAAACAGTAAAACTGGTCTGTTGAGAGAGTGGTTCTAAATGATTTTCTTCCGTCATTCTGACCTAATACTTACTATTGGATGTTTTTACTATATGACTGGACATTGATATAGTGGGGGCGAAAGTAAGTGGGGATAAGCATGAATCTCTCTGTTTTTTTATATTACCCTCCCTCTCTGAAAAAGAGAGGAACGAAACGCCTAATTTTTTTAATATCGAAATATATATTATTTTCAATCAGACATCTTTGCAAGCCTGTAGTAGAGTGGGAGGAGGAGGGTGTAAAGTTACTTCTTTTAATATCGAAAAGTTGTATATCGATATTTTTTTTACGTCCCTATTGAGTGAACGCTCCCTAGCCCCGTTCTCAGAACAGCGACTGTCGCCAGCGACACGACAAAAGAACCAATCAGATTTGTACAAAATTCAAACAGCTGTCAATTTTAAATTTAGTACAGCTCCCATTGGTCGTTTGAAGTGTCAATCAGTGTCGCTGTCGACACGACGCAGTTCTGAGAACGGGGCTTAAAGTCCCGTTCTCAGAACTGCGACTGTCGCCAGCGACACGACAAAAGAACCAATCAGATTTGTACAAAATTAAAACAACTGTCAATTTTAAATTTAGTACAGTTCTCATTGGTTGCTTGAACTGTCAAACTGTGTCGCCCGCGACACGACGTCGTTCTGAGAACGGGGCTTTAAGTCCCGTTCTCAGAACTGCGACTGTCGCCAGCGACACTTCAAAAGCACCAATAAGATTTGTACAAAATTCAAACAACTGTCAATTTTAAATTTAGTACAGTTCTCATTGGTTGTTTGAACTGTCAAACTGTGTCGCCCGCGACACGACGTCGTTCTGAGAACGGGGCTTTAAGTCCTGTTCTCAGAACTGCGACTGTCGCCAGCGACACTTCAAAAGCACCAATAAGATTTGTACAAAATTCAAACAACTGTCAATTTTAAATTTAGTACAGTTCTCATTGGTTGTTTGAACTGTCAAACTGTGTCGCCCGCGACACGACGTCGTTCTGAGAACGGGGCTTTACGCTAGCGACACGACAAAAGAACCAATCAGGTTTGTACAAAATTCAAACAGCTGTCAATTTTAAATTTAGTACAGCTCCCATTGGTCGTTTGAAGTGTCAATCAGTGTCGCTGTCGACACGACGCAGTTCTGAGAACGGGGCTTAAAGTCCCGTTCTCAGAACTGCGACTGTCGCCAGCGACACTTCAAAAGCACCAATAAGATTTGTACAAAATTAAAACAACTGTCAATTTTAAATTTAGTACAGTTCTCATTGGTTGCTTGAACTGTCAAACTGTGTCGCCCGCGACACGACGTTCTGAGAACGGGGCTTTAAGTCCCGTTCTCAGAACTGCGACTGTCGCCAGCGACACTTCAAAAGCACCAATAAGATTTGTACAAAATTCAAACAACTGTCAATTTTAAATTTAGTACAGTTCTCATTGGTTGTTTGAACTGTCAAACTGTGTCGCCCGCGACACGACGTCGTTCTGAGAACGGGGCTTTACGCTACTGGGTCCTTGAGAGACACTTTCAAATGAGGAGTATGTCCCTATTATTCACTACTAACGATTCATTTGTTTGGACAAAAGTATTGTAAATAAAATTCAGTTTCAGTCAATTACAGTATTTTTTTAATACGACCCTGTCGTATTTTCTGAGAAATTTTTTAATACGTTTTAATCCGGCCCTGACTAGGAAACCATAATGGCGCCGACAAGGTCAAATTTTATAGAAATTTTAAACAATGGAATCTGAGTAGAGTTGGCGTGCCGATTGTTTTATGTGCCGTGCTATAAGTATACAGCTGTGGTGACAGGTTCCAGCGAATTTGTCGCAGCGATTAGTTGAAAGTCCGTATAGATAAGATTAGTAATGCTAGCAGAGACACAGTACAAAAACGCAGATTTGACTACTAAGCAAAAATTGCTCCCAGTGGCCGATGGAACTTATATTCGTTTAGTTACCGTTTCTTCCTATATTCTTAGTTTGGTCTAGTTTCGCTCGCAGTAAGCCTGCCTTAAGACGTACGCATAGACAAAGAACTGTACGTCTGTCCGTTCTGGGGCTACGGGGTATCCGTGAGAGGGGAAACGATATTCTCTCGATGTTTTTCGTAAAAAATTAGACGACGCGTCCCATCAATAAAAATTCGACAAATTTGCAAGTAGCCAATAAAATGAGTGGGCGGAGCGATTTGCGGTGACGTACTCGTCAAGTCGACGTATAAAATATATTGCTGTTTATTTAAATGTTTTTGTCCGCATTCCTTTCATAGACACAGATCCAGCAGACGAACTGTATAATAAAAAGTTTTTTTTTATTTCTTTGTCTATGGACGTACCATTGCGATAAAAAAAAGCAGTACAACAAAATACGATTTAATCTGCTGGTCTATAATAAAATAAAAAAAACTTGAAAAATTGCCCATTTTTAAAAGGTAGGTAAATTTTTTATACTTTTATTTCGCCACGTATACCTATCAATTATTACCAAATTCATGGTAACGCCTAAAAAGTTAGGTGGCATAATTGTATTGTTCGACGATATCCACTTCTCGATATCCTTATAGACTAGGAGTTCTATCGGACTACTAATTCTTGTACTACTTTTTTTTTATCGCAATAGTACAGTACGTCTGTCCGTTCTATAGCTACGGGGTATCCGTGAGAGGGGAAACGATATTCTCTCGATGTTTTTCGTAAAAAATTAGACGACGCGTCTCATCAATAAAAATTCGACAAATTTGCAAGTAGCCAATAAAATGAGTGGGCGGAGCGATTTGCGGTGACGTACTCGTCAAGTCGACGTATAAAATATATTGTTGTTTATTTAAATGTTTTTTGTCTGCATTCCTTTCGTAGACACAGATCCAGCAGACGTACTGTACGTTCGCCTCTTCCCGCGTTTTATGTTACAGTGCGTCTGTCCGTTCTGTAGCTATGGGGTATCCGTGAGAGGGGAAACGATATTCTCTCGATATTTTTCGTAAAAAATTAGACGACGCGTCTCATCAATAAAAATTCGACAAATTTGCAACTAGCCAATAAAATGAGTGGGCGGAGCGATTTGCGGTGACGTACTCGTCAAGTCGACATATAAAATATATTGTTGTTTATTTAAATGTTTTTTGTCTGCATTCCTTTCGTAGACACAGATCCAGCAGACGTACTGTACGTTCGCCTCTTCCCGCGTTTTATGTTACAGTGCGTCTGTCCGTTCTGTAGCTACGGGGTATCCGTGAGAGGGGAAACGATATTCTCTCGATGTTTTTCCTAAAAAATTAGAGGACGCGTCCCATCAATAAAAATTCGACAAATGTGCAAGTAGCCAATAAAATGAGTGGGCGGAGCGATTTGCGGTGTCGTACTCGTCAAGTCGACGTATATATTGCTGTTTATTTAAATGTTTTTTGTCCGCATTCCTTTCATAGACACAGATCCAGCAGACGCACTTTACATTTGGCGTCAGTTTGTTCCATACTGATACAGTACATCTGCTGGATCTGTGTGTATGAAAGGAATGCGGACAAAAAACATTTAAATAAACAGCAATATATTTTATACGTCGATTTGACGAGTGCGTCACCGCAAATCGCTCCGCCCACTCACTTTATTGGCTACTTGCAAATTTGTTGAATTTTTATTGATGGGACGCGTCGTCTGTTTTTTTACGAAAAACATCGAGAGAATATCGTTTCCCCTCTCACGGATATCCCGTAGCTACAGAACGGACAGATGTACTGTACTAGTTTTGTACCTTTTGTTAACATTCTAATACGTTCTTTTCGTAAACAATTAGTATGATACCACCACCTACACCATAGGCGTAGTCAAAACATTTATCAAAAATATAAATATCCCTTCAAGCAGCTAAGTTAAGAAAAGTATGACCACGGCACTGTTTGGAGCCATGGTAAAAATTTGGTCTCGGGTGTTATATGTCCTTGTTTGTTTTTTTCCAGCGATCTCCATTTCATACTCATCGCTGATGCCGTTTTTTTTCTCGATCATATTGTATTTTTGTTTACAGTGGAAAAAATAAAAAATGGTAGCCTTATATAGAGTTAAAATAAAAAAAATCTAGACTAAAACAATCAATCAAGCTTGCAAGTTCCTTGGATAATTTAGCCAAATGTTGCTCTTTGGAAGCGCCATTTTTTTAATTGTAGCAGATTGTAGACAACTATTTACTGGAAAGAATAGTATTTAATAATGAGCGCTTGAAAAAAAAATAAAAAAAATTATGTATACATAAAAAGTCCCCAAAACACCCTATAACTTATAGCTGTCAACACTTATTTACGTGTTCTTAACTTTCACTTATTTTCTTCTATTCAATAGAAATATCAAAAAATCAAATGATCACAAATCACACCATAGCTAGCAAACATACCGCAGATGGCGCCTCGGTACAATAAGACCCGTCCTCACCTGTGGTCCTCGCTTAACAACATGTTGCACCAACTTGTTGACAACTTTTAGGACGTCCACATTCAAAAAGTTGGAAATTGGAAGCTCGATGCAACATTTTTAGCCGACCATACCAATAGGTATGGTAGGCTATTAAGATCGGCAAAAAAAGTTTTTTTAATTTCACTCATAATGAGTTATTTGGGTCATAAATGACCTAAATACAAAATATTTTCATGGTGTCTGTCTGTCTGTCTGTCTGTCCGTCTGTAACACGATAATTCAAAAACCGCTAAACCGATTTTAACCAAATTTGGTACAAAAATACTGTGGCACCCGAGAATCTGGCCATTAGTTTTTGGTGGGGGTGGGGGGTTGGTAAGGGCGTATGGAAGGGGGTTAAAAATTTTAAAAAATCGTAACTCCAAAATTACAGTAGCTAGCGAAACGCGGTTTTCAATTTAAGATTAAGAATAATATTTGCAACAAAATTTGTAATAACATCAAAATCAGTCAAAGTCGCAGTTTTTGAGATAAAACAAAATTGGAAAAATTCCTTTACTTTGAAACTAAAAGAACTGCCTACCAATAACTTTTTTTTAACATATTTTAGTATGGGCGGCTATACGTGCCTCCCGGCGCCAATTTTTATTGTTATTTAGTCCATTCCAATATGTCCGGCGAAAGGGATGTTCTTCTCCCTGCTGCAGCTTGCGTAATTTTAGCATGTAGAGAAAAAAAGAAGCAAAAAAGAAAAATTTGGGTGCGCCCTACTCTGGGTTCACGGAAAAAAATATAGTGGCAGTGTTTTGTTAAACGATTTGCTCCACTCCATGATGTACACCGGTGAACTGACTAAACAAAACTAAATATGAAACCCAAATAAACGAATACAAAAAGTCAGTGTGGACGTAGTCGCAACATGTTGCCAACATTCTTTGATCTTTACCGCTCCTGACGGAAAACATACAACTTGTTGCTTTTTAATGACATTTTCGTAAACATTGTGGACGAGGTTTTACTGTTTTAAATATAATGATATTCCGATATATCCCAAAAAATATATCGGAAGTTGTATACGATTGTGATGCCGAGTACAATTTGCAACAAATATTTTAAGATGGTGTGAATTTTTAATAATGACTTTATTTATTGTAAAATACAAAGTTCTAACAATTAAGATACGATACGATATATCTAGATGGTCGTCAATAGCTGACTCTTCTTCGGTGCTGGTCACGTACGCCCTCTTTTCACTTCTTGGCGACAGAGGCGCTGTCGTTGTTCGCGCCATATTTAAATGACAAAAAAGACCGAACATGCCGCCCCCCTTGAAGTCAGCGTGGCTTCAATAATTATAATTGTAAATCTTCACTTGGTAGTACACACAACTTGACAGCAGGTCTCTCCACAGTGTTTACTGAAGTTCTGACAGTGGCTGTCCTAACTACGCCGTCCGATCCAGGATGGATTTCTTCAACAATACCCAAACTCCATTTCAAAGGAGGAATATTGTCTTCTTTAATTAAAACAATGACACCAGGCTTGAGCAATTGCGAATAATTTCGTTGCCATTTAGAGCGTTGTTGTAACTCTGAGATAAATTCCTTCGACCATCTTTTCCAAAAATGCTGAATTATTTTTTGCAGCATGTGAAATCTGGACAAACGACAGTCTGGGATTGTAGTGTAGTCATCTTCTGGTATGGTCGTAAGTGGCCAAGCTAGTAATAACAGAACAAAAGCTGAAATGGGCGATCGACACCTTTCAGCCCTATAAAGCAGCAGGAGTGGATGGGATCTTTCCTGCCCTTCTAAAGGAGGGTCAGCAAATAGCTACTCACCATCTACTAAGCATTACAAGAATTCAGCTTAGAGATGGGATATATACCAACTATCTGGAGAAGATCGAAAGTAATCTTCATACCAAAATAGGCAAAACTGACTGGACAAATCCCAAGTCATTTAGGCCTATTAGTCTCACAACGTTCATACTAAAAACGCTGGAGAAGGTAGTTGACAACCATATTGGAGGAAATCATCTAAAGGTTAAACAACTGCACGATAGTCAGCATGCATATAGAACGGGCAGATCCACAGAAACTGCTCAGTACCAATTAACGGAGCTAATACAAGCAAGTCTGGATAGCAAAGAAACAGCAATTTGTGCCTTCTTGGATAATGCGGGGGCGTTTGACAATATTCCACATAAGGTGGTCAGGCGATCTCTAGAAACAAGAGCGTTAAACAGAATTATTATTCGCTGGTTTTGGGAAATGCTGTCAACACGAACAGCAGAGGCTTCACAACCAAAACTGTAGCTGTTAAAACAACGCAAGGAACTCCACAAGCTGGAGTAACCTCCCCTTTGCTGTGGAGCTTGGTGGTGGATGAACTATTAGATGAATTAACTCTAGCGGAATACACTGCATTGGGTATGCAGATTACATAGTCATGATCGCTCGGGGGAAACATGAAGCCACCTTGTGTGATATTATTCCAAAGAGGACTTCCGTATCACTGAGAGATGGTTGCATGAATGTCGGGTTGAGCATCAACTCAGACAAAACCGCGATAGTTCCATTCACCAGAAGGCGAAGACTGAAAAACTTTGAAAAGAATCCAACTAGATGGAAAGAAATACTGCCAACACAGGAAGTAAAATACCTGGGAATAACCCTGCACAGTAAAAACTTCTGTGAAACAGGCATATTAAGAACAATACCAGCAAAGCCATAAAGGCTCTCATGATATGCAGAAGACTGGCCGGAAATAGATGGGGCTGCTCCCCTAACATTGTGCGCTGGATGGCTATACCATGATAGTAAGACCCGTGATTACTTATGGAGCAGTTGCCTGGTACACAAAACTAGAGCAACGGTCGGCAAGGCTAAACCTATGCAAAGTCCGGAGACTAGCATGTGTTTGCATTACAGAAGCCATGAGAACCTGTCCAACAGCAGCATGGAGGTCATTCTAGATCTAAATACCACTGCACATTTGTCATTGGATAGAATTGCCAATGCGACAATGATTAGAATGGTCACTAACGGAATTAGTACTGGGAGAATTGTCAGATCAGGGGCTGTGGAAACCCTCAAAAGGAAATACCACTCCAGCAACTCCCAGGGACGATATGCCAAGAACGTACAACTTGGACAAACATGTCAATGTAATATTGAGCAATTAGAAGGATTGGAAAGCGAAAAACGCTTGCCCAGCAGTTTAAAGACCATACCATAAATTGTATATATGCTTCCAAAACCAATACGGGACAGGGATAGGAGTGTTTGGGCCGAGAGCCAATTACTCCGAACCAATGGGCACTTACCCTAGTATTCTACAGGCAGAAATCTACTCTATCGAGAGATGCGTACACTTATCTTTAATATAGGAACTATCGGAAACAAGAAATAAGCCATTCTTATCTATAGTCAAGCAGCGTTAAAAGCGATCCACTCAGTATCAATCAATTCGAAATTGGTCAAAGAATTCATAGAGAAAGCTGAATAAATTAGGCAAAGAAAACAAAGTCCTCCTACACTGGGTGCCTGCTCACCAAGGGTTAGAAGGCAATGAAAAAGCAATTAATCTAGCTTAGGAAAGGAGCGAACACTCCACTAATTTGACCAGGAACCGTTTTTGCTTTCCAAGTGGTAACCAACTCAGGCGGAACTCAAGAACTTGGAAGATTTTCCATCCGCAACCTGGAATGGAAATCTTGCAATGAAAAAGCAAATTAATCAGCTAGGAAAGGAGCGAACACTCCACTAACTGGACCAGAACCGTTCTGCTTTTCCAAGTTGGTAACAAACTCAAGGCGGAACTCAAGAACTTTGAAGATTCCATCCGCAACCTGAATGGAAATCTTGCAATGGTCTAAGACACTCGAAGAAGTTCTGAGGGCTTATGATCAAGAAAAATCACAGATCTTCCTGGGTCTGGTAACGAACAATCTCGGATTGTCACGGGGGTTTTTAACAGACACTGTCTCCTCCAAATAAACACCTCAATAAATTGAAACTAAGAAGAAACGGCGAATGCAGATTGCAGATTCTGTGGGGAAGCATGTGAAAACACCAGTACACCTCATCACTGAGTGTGCCGACACGACAACATTCGTGCCATGAACTTTAGGTACGACTGATATTGGATATGGAGAACTACCCTCTATAAAACCGTCCCAGATACTGGCTTTTGTCAAAGCCCTGGGACTGTATGATGAGTTATGATTCAAGAAAGGGGGACACAATGGATCTGTAAGGTCGAAGTGATTAACCCCCCTCCCACTCATTCTAAATTCTAAAAATTCTAAATGGTCGTAATCCTTTCTCCGATCAGAAAATGGGAGGGTGTTAATGGTTGAATATCGGAAGGATCGTTAGTTAAAGGATATAAAGGTCGGGAATTCAAACAGGCTTCAATTTGAGTTAAAATGGTTAAGAATTCCTCATACCTCAGTTTGGCTACATCTTTATTCATAACCCTTTTTTATATGAAAGCTACGGATTTTACTCCTGCCTCCCATAATCCTCCAAAGTGGGGTGCCCTTGGAGGTATGAAGTGCCATTTTAACATTTATTTAAAACTTTTTTTTTTTTTTTTTTTTTTTTTTTTTTTTTTTGTTTAAAAGAAATTTATCAAATTCATTTTTGGTGCCAACAAAATTAGTTTGCGCATGATGTTAGTCACTAGATAAATATTACCACTAATACCTCTACGAGCAAAGAAACGTCTAAGTGTTGAAATAAAAGCACTTGTTGACAAACTGGTGACTAATTCAATATGAATAGCTTTGGTTGATAAACAAATAAATATACAAAACGTTAAGAATTTTATTATTTTTATAATTTCGTTGTGCACCTTATCTATTTAACATAAATGGACGAAGTCAACACCAACATTAAAGAACGGTCTACACTGACTAATTCGATAGGATGGTAAATCACCCATTAGGTGTTCTGAAGGGACCGGATTACATCTGTAACACACAGTGCAATTTCTTACAACTTGTCTAACTAAATTTCTTCCTGAAAGAATCCAAAACTTCTCACGTATAGAAGAAAGTAAAAGTTGAGGCCCTGCATGAAGTAACCTCTTATGTTCATATTCTACAAGAAGTTTGGAGAAGTAATGTTTTCCGGGAAGAATAATAGGAAATTTTTTTATCATAATTATAATTAGAGTGTCTAAGTCTGCCGCCTACTCTAATACAAGAAAAATCCCCCCACCCACAACCAACCCCCCAACACACCCCAAAAACACAAACCAACACCCAACAAAAAAAATCAAAACAAAACAAAACACAAATAACAAAAACAAAAAAACACACAAACAAAAACTCAAAACACCCAACCCGAACCACCAACTAACTCATATATCCTACTATCAATAAAAAAAGAGATGATAATTTTAATATAATATATGCTATCTCATACAATACATCAGAAAGAAATTAAATTGAAATATGTTTAAGCTCCAGCGAAATTCCTTGGCAAAACACATCGTTTTGTTATTAAGACACCGAATAAGCAATATTTAAACAGCATTTGTTAATTCTTTCTGTTGATCTAAATGCAACCAAGGCATCTTTACTACTTATTCAGGACCACACTTTACTTGCCACTTCTATAAGAAAAATCACTATATCCAGCTCACAAGCAGGTAATAACACGTCCTCGCTAAAAATTCTATGTAGAGAAGGATGAAAAAATATTTTGTTAATAATAAATCGAATTAGTATCAATTAGTAGAACGCATTACTGTAGAATGAATAATCGCGTTTAACAACAAAACTCACCTCATTAACTGTTTTCTACGAGACTCCATATAATGACAAAAAGTCCAACATATGGCTCCACCACACTAAAACACTACTCATCAGTGAGAGAATACGATAGTGCTTTTCCTATAGATGCTACAAGACCAAGATAACAGGACCTATCTCCCCACCAATTAGAATTATTTATCACGTCCTACACAGACAAAAAACTCAATCACCCAACCAATGAATAACAACCTTCCAGAGAGAAGGTCGAGACGGGATTCTACACTATAGAACTTTATCATAAAAAACCACATGCACAACATCACATAACTAGCAATAGAAAGAGTATCCGGATACTCCGCCGAAACACGAACGAATTTACCACAAAACCAAACATTAATATATACTACCCAGTGATGTGACGGTGATAAAATCCAGGATAAAACACAATTATAGATAGAAATCACCCTGCAACCAACAGAAAAAAAGAAACATACCTTCACTCGACGCTCTCTCTCTAAACATAACCTTCTCATACAACTTGATCTCACCGCAAAAGTTGAGCCCCCTAGAGAAGCGCACCATAATTCCTCAACCGACAAGAGACAATAAACATAAAATAGATTTTTAACAGGACTGTCACCAACATGAGTTTTTAGCACTAAAAAGACAAACTCAAATCCTACCCTGATCGAATACTACTCTAATCCAATGTATCCTAATAGTCACATAAATGAATTAATGCACTCGCACACACCCCAATGCCGTTCTCAACTTGTAATATCACGAAAAAACAATGAAACTCAGTAGTTTGAGTTCTGTTTACGTTGAGGGCAAACTCTCATGTCAACAAAACCGATAAACAACGGTATACGTCCTAAAATTATATCAATTAGAAAATGTCTATTAAAAGATGATCTGAAATCAATCCACAGCCCATATATATAGAAATATCAAAGAGCGTATAAATACAGACTCTCAATCCAAAATACAGATACATAATTGAAACTGCCCCAAGACACCTTTGTCATAAATATTTTAGCTAACAATCAATGACATTGAGCAGTCAAACTAAAACCCAAACAGAAACAGATCAAAATTCTTAAAGCAAGCAAATAGTAATAGACAACACAAGGGATGTTCTCTATCTCGCTAAAAAAAAGGTAGTGTCATTTATTTTGTAGCAAAACATTGACATATTAAAAAACTGTCATGACCTCCTAGAACAACCAAAAACAGTACCCCCAGAGTTTTAGTTATCTAAACTGCCCTGCCATACAAAACATAATAAGATGTTTCAGGAAGAATTGTTAAGTTCCTTACACACTCAGATATACCTCGACAAACTTAATAATTTTCTACACAGACATACTTCAAAACACCCACCCTCGAAACATTCATTAAACACAACGATAGAGCCAATTAATCCACCATGTATATAATAAATGCTTTAACCACCCTCTTCCAACCACTAAAACAAGAAAACCTACCTGTAAAAAAAAGTGATCATCCTAAAACTAAAAAGATAGTCTCAATAATAACATCTCTCTAGATAAAATCCCGGGTCTAGTACCTAGACGACATACAAATGCAAATTACAAGATAAACAAAACAGTTAGATAAGACCTACCAAGCCCGACGCGCTGATGCCGATATCTAGTTAATACAGTACTTTCACCAACTGATCAAGGCTCATTGAAATAATTACTGAATCAGGATCAGATCGCACCACACCCAATAACAGAGTCTCGAAAATATCAAATTATGATTTAAATTTATACAGATTAGAAACATATGACCACATAAATACATTTTTGGCCACACACTACTCTCTCTCTCAAACAACCAATCTATAAACCAAAAAAACTTACAACACTTAAAATCCACTGAGAAAAATAAGATCGAATTCCAACCCTAGATATATAGGAACACACACCATACACAAAGGATATCGACCACCTATATACACCCAAAAAAAGCCAACATAAGAGACGTATTTAGTGAAACGACTACGCGAATCAAATCACTACTCTAACTATACGTAGCATGAGATGCACATAAACATCTATTAAAAAACGCAAAACCACGGTGGTAGAATATAGACAAGAGATATCCTACATCGTAGAGTTTACTCAATACCAAATATATCAACTACAGTCATGATAAGAACCCACAAGATGTTAATTATCTCCACTCTCAAACATACAGACAATATCTCCTTTTTAGACGGAAGAGAATCATATTAATTATGAAAAATTTTTCTACCAACCCCAGAATATAAAAAGCGTATTTCCAAAAGCGATTTACGAAAAGAATCACCAGACAAATGAGGGATATTTCCAAACAAGAGATAACTGTACGAACCAAAACGCGCCATCCCGGAGATTTACTCTACAGACTGGTATTTAACCAAATAAACTCTCTTCACATGTCTTTCAGTCTGGAGAAGTCGTTCACGAAATAACGCAAATGAATAAATTCCATATCTACACAACTCACCAAAAATCCTCCAACAATATTCTCCAAGGAATGTATTATAGGAGATAGAAAAAATTTACAAGAAAGCCCAGAGCGATCCTTTTGAATGTATTTCTTAGGGAAAAAATTCTACCAGAATATGACCCAACCACCAATCTATAGTTCTTCTAGCAACAACCTAAGGGGAACAAGTCCATTTGGCCAAGTTTTATATTTGAACACATTATTTATTAAATACCCATAAAAATACTCAGATGCTCCTATAAGCAAATCAATACTACCTGGTATATGATAAGATGGGTCTGCTAATATTAGGTTTGCGGAATAATTCTAAATAGAATTCTTATTTCGAAATACAATATGAAGGGATTTGAAGTAATCTTTGACAATACTAAACAGTTGATATTTATTTTAAAGTTTGATTGTCTAGATTCTATTAGAAGTTTTGTTTGCTTTAAGACCTTTGCCTGATTTTGAGCAATACCAGTAATTGACAAATTAACTGCTGTTGAAGGTAATTTCAACTTTTCGAAAAGATGATACAGAAAGGTTTATAGTATTTGAACTAATATTGTCTTGATTTATTTCATGATTAGAACTAGATGACTCATTAGATTATTGATCTGGACTATTCTGAATAGGTTTTGTTTTAGAGTTTTGAGTATAATCAATATGGAGCAATGTATTATGTCTTTGCTGACATTTTTCGACATGAATTAGAGCGACAACCTTTTACAACATGATTTATTTCTAAGACAATTTCTACACTCGCTCTTAAGGCCTTTAACCTCTGATAATCGTGAGTGGACATTTAGAGCAATAAAAGAGTTACAGTTATAAATAGTATGCTCCTTTTGACAGAAACAACATTTTGGGGTGTGTTTACTTACTGACATCCCTCTAATATTTCTTGAAGTAGTTGGTGTTTGTGTAGACCGAATACTTTCAAGGATTTTACATTTTTCTTGTAAGAATTTGGTGAAATCAGCAATAGTTATACTATCTAGTTTTGAAGAATCAGCTTCCCATTCACGTCTTGAATTATTATCTAGCTTGGATGAAACCAAATGGATTAGCAATGCGTCCCAGGAACTAACCGGTTGACCTAAAACTTCAAGTGCCCTTAAGTGTCTTGTCATGCTGTCTAAGAGGTTACGTAGCCCAGAAAATGATTCTTTACTGATTGAGTCAAGTTGAAATAAAGCTTATGTGATTTTTACTAATAATTGTTTATTTTCATAATCTATCTACTAACAACTGCCAAGCTACCTCGTAATTACTCTATGAACATTCTAATGATTTAAGAAAACACTATTAAAAAAAAAAAAAAAAAAAAAAAAAAAAAAAAATGAAATTTGTTTTATTAAAGGAATTGAAGGTTCCTTATGTATTAGAGATTCAAATGTGTCCTTGAAAAACAACCAGTGTTCATAACTTCCATCGAAAGTTGGAAGAGTAATTTGTGGTAGCTTTATATTAGATGTACTTGCCTCTTGTATTCCACTTGATGATGAGTGTATAGACACATTAGGTTCATTTTGGACTGCATGTAATGACAAAAACCTCTTTGCAATCGACATTAACTCAAAATAGTTGTCCTCGAAATTACACCGCGTGAGTGAATGCTCATCCTCGGACGTATCTACATCTAAAGCCTCTATGTTTGTTTGTGTTGTATTGAAAGAATCTAAAATGCCTTCTAAACTATTCATTCGAAGCTCAAGCTGAACTAAATCTAGCACATCTTGTGGTTTTAAACTTGTTTTAAAAGTTTCTTTAAAACCTTTGTCAGTTGTGCTTTATGTGTAGCACGAATATTTTTTAATTGTTTTTAATTCAGCATCTGCTTCAGCCATTTTGAATAATCTTTGAGAATATATGAATTATTTATAGGTACCAAGTTGTATGTTTATAAATGCCAAAAAATGTATGAAAAGAAATACAAAAAAAAAAAAAAAAAAAAAAAAAAAAAAAGGATAAAGCCCCGTTCTCAGAACTGCGTCGTGTCGACAGCGACACTGATTTGACACTTCAAAACGACCAATGGGAGCTGTACTAAATTTAAAAAAAAAAAAAAAAAAATTTTAAAATTTTGTACAAATCTGATTGGTTCTTTAGTCGTGTCGCTGGCGACAGTCGCAGTTCTGAGAACGGGGCTTAATAAAGGATATTAGGATAAAGGACTGATCTTACTTTGATTTAAAATATTGATCGACTGTATAGATTTCAGCTTCGGATTGCCTGGAAACTGGATTGACTCGAAAATGTTTGCTTTTCTTCTGATCTTCTATCCGGCTCGAAGGACCAATGTATACGATTGTGATGCCGAGTACAATTTGCAACAAATATTTTAAGATGGTGTAAATTTTTAATAATGACTTTATTTATTGTAAAATACAAAGTTCTACAATTAAGATACTGTTGCGAGCCGGTGTGGACTCGACCTAACCTCACAATATGGCCGCCCTCGGATGACCTTAACATCGCATAGACACCGCAATGATTCATTCGTTCGAGAAGAATCGAGACCCACTAGAATGGACGCGTACATACGAGAACATTCGAAAACCTTCTCTATGCGCCTAACGATCTTTGGACTATTTAGATTTCTTTTACCTGTAGGTATAAAAGCCGGCGGCAGTGGCCTAGAGAGGGCAGTTATAAATATACAGTTGACGCGCTAAAATTCAAAATAAAATTCTTAGTTATAAATCGTTTGTAAATAATTCTATAAGTCTTTTATTTCGTTATTATTTTTGTTAATTAGTGTTAAATAAATAGTGTTTTAAATAAATTGTGACTTTCTATCCACACGGAACCGACGAAAAACGTACCAATTGGTGTCAAGTGTGACGTGTGTGATAGACTAGAGAAATAAAAAGCTGACAATGGCTCCGAAAAATTGTTGAAAGACTTGAAAGTGTCCGAACTGAAAATCCAGATTGGAAGAGAGAGAGTGCGAGACAGATGAAAAGAAAAGCATTTTGCAAACTAGACTGAGAGACGTTTTGAGGGAGGAAGGCGAGGATCCGGACACATTTTGTTTTGAGTTCGAAGGTGACCTTGATTCGTGCCTACAAAAATTAGAAGCTAAAATGACGGAAAAACTCTCAAAAATTAGGGAAGGGACAGTTGAATGGGGGATTAATAAAAAATTGACAGAGATTTCTCAAAAATTAGACGGACAACTTGAACAATTTGAATAGTAAAATTATTGACTTGGAAGTTAATTTAGAGAGAAAATCAGTGATAAAATTTAATTTATTTTGGAAGATAAGATCGCAGAAAATTCTAAAGAAATACAGGCCAGCTTTAATAATAAAATACTTAATTTTAGAAGAAAAGATACAGAAAATTCCAGGGAATTAGAAGAAAAGTATTATAGAGAATTCTACGAAGCTACAAGACAAAATAAAACAAAACAAAAAAAAAAAAAAAAAAAAAAAAAAATTCGAAATTTTAAAACAAGAAATAGAAAGGGCCAATTCACCAAAAATGTCAAGAAACATCGGAGGCACCGAAACTAGTCGAAAATAAGTAAATCTCAAAGTCAGTTATTAAGCCTCCACAGTCTGACGGAAAAACCGCTTGGGCCAATATATATTTTTGCCAGTTTGAGTCCGCTGCGAGAGCGAACGGATGGGCAATCGCTTGAAAAAGCTACCGCTTTGACTGTCGAACTGCGAGGAGATGCGACTGATATCCAGCAGACATTGTCACCATCGGAACAGGGAGATTATCAGGAATTGGTACCGACATTAGAAATGAGGTACGGCCAGCTCATTTGGAACATGTCTACCATTCCCAAGGTAAAAAATCGCATTCAAAAAGCAAATGAACCTCTGCAGGAGTTTGAAGCCGACGTAGCCCGCCTCGTTCGCCTTGCGTACCCTACTATGCCCGAAAATGTTATGGAGCGCTTAAAAATACAGGCTTTTATTGATGGTTTATGTGACAACGAGACAAGACAAACACTTCTTTTAGCTCATCCAACGCTTTTGGGAGATGCCCTAGCAAGTGCCCTGGAATTTGAGGCGCGAAAGAATGCTCTAGGTCTCTAGGATTTGTACGGGCTGTGGAGGAGAGTTCCGACGATTCCAAAGTAGAAAGGATTGTGCGGAAAGTACTGGATCAGTATATGAGTAAGAAGGGGGACCGATTCGCTGCTGGAATTGCGGACAGATGGGAAATCGTTTCAAAGAAGAGGAAAAGAAGTGAAATCTTAAAGGAAGACTGTGGTTGGTGATAGTTGGCAAACCGAAGATCTTGCCTATGACCAAAACAGTTGATCCAGAGTTGGGCTTTGTGATTAACTGGAAAAACGCGGACCAGAGACCAACGTGGAAGGAAGTTTGCAGATATTCGCCGAACGTGAAGTCGTACTGGTCCAAGTGGAATTCATTGGTAATAGATAACGGATTACTTCGCCGTGTGATTGTGAGACCAGAGAGACAAGAAGAGAGAAGGCAGATCGTCCTTCCAAAGAAGAGGGTCCAAGAAGTCTTGGAGAAAATTCACAATGGATCCAGCGGTGGACATCTTGGTGTTAACAAGACACTACTTGCAACTAAAACAAAAAAACAAAAAAAAAAAAACAAAAAAAAACGAACAAAAAAATAAACAAAAACAACCTGTCAAACCCAAACCCCTAAAACATACACAAACACCCAAAACCAGCAACACAACAAGAAACATATCTTCTTCTGTTTGTAGGTCGAGCCATTGTTGAAGGTATCCCATAAATATATTATCAATTTGGTGAGCGGTGGCCTCCCGCCTCTTCGATGATCTTTTTCTATTACCTAAATCGGGAGAATGACAATGAGCATGGTAAGCAGATGAGCGACAGTTAACGGTCAAAAATTCCAGCTTGCCTGGGTCATTAATGTATTAGCCTTGCAAAGAACAGCAACAGCGTAAACGTGGCTGAATGCAGTCGCCAACAAAGTCAACGACTCGTCAGCGGTGGAGCTTTTTGTCTTCAACGCACTTTAGAAAGAGATGGTCCGTAATACTGTGCCGCGTTTATTCAGTCATTCTTGCCTGTCAATACCGGTGGCGAGCACGAAACGTTAAAGTCGTTTTCGACCATTGCTGAGCAAGTGTCCACCTGTTTATTCACCAACAGTTTATGCTTCCGATTGGCCCGATCGATAATTGTGGACCACGCTGTACTGGTCGCAGCTTTCACCACTGAGCGAAGATTTATATGCGGCCGCCAGCCAGAATGCTTGGAGCACAGAATATGTTCGGTTCAAAGAAGCCTGCTCTCGTACCGAAATCTCCTTATTTTTCGTGGTCGCCACATTTGTTAGTTGCGTTGGGGAATTTTAAATGTTGTCTTTATTTTATTGTTATTTCTGCATATTTTGAGTTTTAAAACATAGCCAGCCTGAACAATCACATGGCCATGTCAAACGCGAAGGTCGGGTTCGAAATTCGGCAGCTGACAAAAAGTTAGTTGGCGCAAATTGATAGCAGTTGGCAGCGGGTTCCTTTGGTATAACATAGCCAAACAAACATTAACACCATATCAGATCATAACCAAAAAGGGTACTATCACAGCAAAAAACAGGTGATAATCATTTCGTGTCATTCTACCATTCTGATTATGTGAGTAGCGAGAGTATACGAGTTTAGTTACGCTCGTCTTCTAGGCGTTTCAGCTCGGTTCTTTGAATTTGTGGCTCTTTGATTTTTGAGGGGGAATCTGAACCCCTGCCTTATCGTTCAGCGGGCGGCGAGGTCGGCTGAGGCTAAGACAAAGCCACCCATGTTTTACGAAAGTCATTTTATCCTGTTTCAGCCAATTCGCACAAGAAAAAGGAAAAGAGCCCGCTTTCTACCGGTTTTGTTGGAGCCGATCTCAGCAGCTTCGTTTAGGTTGCGCACTTATAAAAATAAATATTTATAAGTTTTTTTTTTTTTTTTTTTTTTTTTTTTTTTTTTTTTTTGTTTAATTATTTTCGCGTGAAGAAATACCAGAAACTATTATTTTATTAGTTTAGTTTTGTTGCGTTTAAGTGCCGTACTACTGGTTTTTCAGTTAATTTCAGTTCAGCCACAGGAGTTGCAGGCGCTGAATACAATGAAGACTGCATTTTCAGTACAGATGACGCACGACAGAAACAGATGTCAATTCTTTAGATTTTATATATCGCTCGTAACTTAAATGTGGATCATCTCGTGTTGCAGTTTTTGTTCAATGCGATTTCAAATCGTATCTCATCGTGTCGTTCGAGTTCGTATCAACGATTTATTGGGAATCAGTGGTGAATCGAACTTTTCGGACAGGCTCATTGCATCGAACAGTTCAATAATCGTGAACTGCGACGCCCAGCAACGGTTCACGGAGGGGACCTTCGCGCAGCTGGGTTAACAAATTCACTTCCAGCAGAAAGAATGCCCGTTGGCTCTTTTCACTCCTGGCTGCGCAAGATGATTGAAATTTGTCATACACCCTTGAACGTCTGGCGGTGTCCTTAAGACGGTATTATATCTTTTGCCTGGTAGATCAAAAGAAAAATAAACATGCAGCACCACAAACGATTTTAAATCAGTATGCATTGTCACCAACGATTTAAATAGATATCTGCGTCATGTCGCCGATCATTTTGTTATTTCCGATCTCGTTCATCTCGAAATATTTACCAAACTATAATTGGTTATCGGTGGCCGCCACCAGTTATTAATATTCGCGGGACGTTGGCGTTAGCTGGGATGAAAGAAACATGCAGATTTTGCAATGAAACATGCTTGAATCGAGACGCAATGCCGTCCAGCATGATAAATTATTTGCTAATTTACTGTGTTTGCCGACATCTGAAATTGCGTGTTGTCGCCTTAAACGCAACCAGCAGCACGATTTAGTTTAAACCTTATCCGAGAGAGTTTTATCGTTGCATGGCGCCTAAAGACCTTCCAACAGCGTTGCAATTCGTTACGCAAGAACATAGCTTCCGTGCCTCTTTCAGTACCGGGGGTTGAAGTCCATTCACAAAATAATTTAATCAATATTAAACTAAAATAAAAAAAAAAATATCTTTTTTAATAATTTTAATCATTTTTTTTTTTTTAATTTTAATGAAATAATTGTTGGTATTAGTTTAAAATTACTGCCCTAATTTTAATATCAGCCTAAATCGTTTTCATTAACTGCTGTTTTTTCGAAGACTCCACCAAATAGCAGCTTAACCCAATCAGTCAACAAACCTCACTGTTCCGAGCATTCATTGTAAACAGACCAGTATTAAACCAGCTTTCTAATACGATGTTCCAGTCATTCACCTTCGAAATTGCTGAAGAGCTATAGGTCGTGAACCGATCCAAATCAGTATACAGAAGAATGCGCTTTACCAATTCAGTAGCACAATTGGCGAATGCGATGAAAATTATTCCTGAATATCACCGCACTGCACAATATACGCATTCCGGACGAAAATTTAGAGCGCCCGCACGAACGACGATGATGTAACGCCATCAATAATATCAGTCAACATTGGGGCCGACAAGCGGTTCACATTGTTTTTGAACATAATTTAAAATTTTTATTTCTGTCTGTTAAAATACTTTAGACTATAGCGCATTGGGCTTATTCAAAATTTACACGACCATATTGTAACAACAGATTCTGCATCTGGGGCCGACTTTCGTTCATCGGTGTACTTAAAATTTTATTTATTTGCTCATTGGTCAGCGATGGACTTAGACAGATATTCGTTGCGGTTGCCTGGCCTGATTGTGATGTTTGCCAGCACAAAGATCAGATTATTACCGCGAAAGCCAGTTCATCACGACGAACAGAACAGTTAACAAAACAGCAAACACGCAGATATTATCTCCATAATAAAACCGTAGAATTGTAACATTCAGCGATCGTCGTTGAACGGATTACGCTGTATCCGGCCTTAACAAAATCACCAGTCCAGTAGTCGATTTTTTCCGAGCCGCCGAGGTTCTTGACAAAGATTTGCTGAATTGCCCTTGAAAATTTGTTTTGACTTGACTGGTACTGAACATCACTTAGCCTGGGGAGTGAGGTCCGAAATTACACCTGTGCAGCGAATTTTTCGATTCTTGCCTTATCAGAACAAATTCACTTACATTTTGAACAAAATAAACATCATATCAAAACATTTGATGAAATACCAGTGAGGCATCAAACAGGAGGAGATGGATTCGGTGCCACCACAACAAGGAGAGACGAACATCAAATGTTTTATCATCCGTCATACCTGTGGGAACACCACTCAGGTACCGTGGTAAAAATGGCGAGTCGCCACAATACCGTAGCTTTCAGAGTTACTGACAAGGCGATTTGTTCAGTCATTTTGAGCAATCATCGCCGCGAAAGATTCATCACCAGAGATGAAGAAAAATGATATTGAAAACGCCATCACAAAACGGATACGCGAGTTTTCGAGGTCGGCCGCCAGCTCGCATTATTCCACGGACGCACGTTCGAAGACGACGACATTGCGCTCAACATCACAGTAAGAACAGCAATCGCTTAGTTATTCACAGAGGTTTCACGCAACGAAGCCAGCATCAGTCATACCGGACAGCCACCCGGCCAGTTATCGTTAACTGTCGAACCGACAAGGGATTTTTTAGACTTCTGGGGTACCACAGTGCTCATAATACTCTTGCCGTGCTCGAGAATATTTGTGGCTCGGACATAACCGAGTTCTGTGGATTGCTCTTACTGTAAAATCTGACCACCTAGCCTATTTGGTTAATACCGATTTTTCATCTTCCAGCCGATGTCAGTAATGTTTAGGCGTGAACAGCAGGGTCGATTGGACAGCACGCCCAGCCGCATATGCGCAGTCGCGAACCTGACGACGCTGAATGACATTTACGAAAGAATGTTCGCCGCATAAGCACCCATTGCCCCAGTTTGGTCGAAAATCACGACCATGCTTTCCGCTGAGAGCCTCGAAAGCAGTGTTGGCGTATAAAGATGGAAGAATTCTGACTGCCAAAGATCGCGCAGCGCGTCCGAATATCAACGCAGTATCCAGAATTGGCGGCGAACGACAGCCTGTATTAAGAGATATACGTAGCAGATCGATATCGTCCAGATAGACCACAACAGTAATTTATGTCGAAAATGACGATGGATTCATTCGAATGATTTACAGGATCCAATAGCATTGAACAGCGGCTTGGCGTAAATCGTTTTAAAATGACAGTTCAGCAAAGTAAAAACTAATAGCCCGAAACGCAGGTCTTTGAAAAGGTTTTTGATGCTGATACCTAGCCTCTTATTAAAGAGTGCCGATATCCCCAGACAAACTTAGCCTTCTTTTAGTTTTGAATCACCAGAAATGCAAGAGTTTTCAGAAAACCTTAGTGGGCCATCATTGGCTTAAAAGATGTTTAACCAAACTAATATAACAAAACAGTCTTCAGTCGTGTGTCAATATTTGCAGTTAAACAGCAGAATCGAGTCAAAATAAAGAGGAGTTATTGTCAATTGGCGTTTCAGCAAACATATTAATTTCAGTGTGAGCCGGTACCATCAATATTGGGGTCGAATGTTGAAGCCACTGTACTGAAATGTTCATTTGCATACTGAGCGCTTGTCCAGGACAGTTTTTTCTAAATATGTGCAGCGGTACGGCACGGGCTGTTGACACTATCAACATTTTTCGGTCACGGTATTCATCTAAGAGCGACTGTTGACACGGTACCGGTCTCCAAGAACACAGAACACCATAACTGTTGGCGACCTTGCCGCCGAAATCATCCATTACCTGGTCGAATGAGCATACCGTCCTGTCAGAACATATCTCGACATAAACGTAACCGTGCTCTAATAAAACGATGATAGCAGTTGTCGAAATGATGCTGGCTTTGGCTTACTCCACTGGCTCTGTTGCTGTTGTGCCTGCCACCAAATGACCATTATCTCTGGACATTGATCGCCAGTTATTAATTGTTGAACATAAAGAAATTGTAATTTATTATTCAAATAACGAAGATTTATTAGCAATAAACAAGAGGAATCGGTGAAATGAATGCGTGATTTATCTCGATATTAGAACCGTTTGATGCGTCGTCACCAGTTGCTGGTTTGTCTCATTGTAACAGTAATACCCCGCATTCACGAAGTCAAGAACATGGGAAGTCCGGTTTTCAACAGCCGATATAGTTGATTAGTAAAATTTAACCTGTTGGTCGCATCATTGGCGGTGTCAGTTGTACAGCGTTTCAGAGTAACAATTTTCGCACGCGAGTTCAAAGCAAAAATGTAATGTGAGAGTCGTCGATATCGACTACCATCAAATGAATGCAAAGTAGCCAGCGCCTTAGCCTCATTATTTTGTCGACACACCTGTCAATACAAGAAAACGTAAATAGTCCTTTGAGTATGTCGCTAATTTTGGCTGTCGAGTTAAATATAGTATAAGAGCATTCTGTACACATGTTACTGGCTGTTCTGCAAAGAGCACGCCGAGTCAGAAATTGTTCCCGTTACCAAACAGAACAAAGAGGGCTGCGAGCAGCTCGTTTTGCAACCGGAATTTAGAGGCCAGAGGCGAACGCTGGCACCAATTCGTATCTCTACAGAAATCGAAACAAGTTTAGAGGAAAATATTTTGCTGTGTTCATCTATAGGTGTACTGATACCATTCTGATCGATAACAAATAACCAAATGAAAGATTTGCAGTAAAATATCAAATTGCTGATGGTTACCACTACTTGAGCAAAGATACATCGGCTCAACAGTTATGGGCGAAATCAGTCGACGAGTTTAGCATATCGAAATTATTGTCTTTTTCCAGTCAGGCCGCATTCAGCATAAACAGATGATCTTTCTTTGAGCGTTAAAATAGCGAAGCAGGTTGCAGGTTTGCGTTTTGTGCCTGTTAAGATCGAATACAATATATTATCGATCTTAACAGGCAAAGCCATAAGATTTTCACCTACTTGAGCCTGTATTTTTTAACTCAATAAAGAGATCATCTGTTTTTATTATACTTGGATGCATTATTTTTAATTTGGAAAAAGTTAATGAATTTTCGATATCTTGTAAAATAGAATCGATGGTTTCATACATAATGATTAATTGATTAAATTACTTTTATAAAGTGATAATTCTGAGAATAAGTTGTTGAGTTTATTATCAAAGCAATTTGATCTATTTTGCCTTGCAAAATCTTTTCATTTTGAGTTATTTGTTGTATCGTTAAATTAAATTTTATCAATTACACTCTCTAGATAGATAATTTGCTTTCGAATATTTTCCTCTAAACTGTTTTGCTTTTTCTGTAAATTTTGAATTAGTTTTTCATAACGTTCGCCATCTGAAGCGTCTAAATTTCAAGTTACTGCTTTAAAAACTGAGCCTACAACATTCACTAGCCCTCTTTTTGTTCTGTTTGAATGTGGAATAATTTCTGATATTTTGTTTTCGACTCTCTTTTGCAAAAATTGTAATGCTTTTACATAATGCACAGAATCTTTCTCTCTCTATGTTTGTTTACTAACTCGACAATAGAAATTGTATTTATATAAAGTTTATTTGTTTCTTGTATTATTGGGCGTAAGTCATTAAAATGTATGAGAGTAAAAGTATACTGTTTAACTTTTGCATTCCCTAATTTGATTGGTAGAAGTCTGACATTATCGTTGACTTTCCTGCCATTTATTTTTTGTTGAACCTCGTATGCAGAGGTGATTACTCTGAAACATAATACAACTATTTTATAATGGTCACATTAGCCTAGGTTAAGAATTTTACTAATCAAAGCTATATCGGTATTTAAGTGGGCGTTTAACATTACCCATGTGTACCTTTTCTTGACTTTCAGTAGATACTATTTTTCTTGCAGGGTTGGTACTTACAATTTTGGTAGGGTTAGAGAACTTATTGGCTAATTTTTGACGTACGTGCTTTTTAATATAAACCTTTTGATTTGGTTCTAATATATCAGGGTCATCACGCGATTCATTAATTTTACCGATTATTTTTGTTTTATTTGCTATTAGATCTTCGTTAATTTTGAATAAAGAAGTTTGGTTTTTTCTTTATGTTCCGAAACGTAATTAGTTAATAACAGCTGATCAATGTCCAAGCTAAATGGATCATTTGAAGAGATATGACCACTAATAACGTCAACAGGTTTTAACTTAGTAACAGAGTGAATTGAATTATTGTAAGCCAAAATAGCGTATTTCATTCTTTGATGTATCGGTGTTTTATTAAAATTTTGGTTGTTTAATAATCGAATGTGTTCTGATAAGGTTGAGTGGTAATCGCTCTATAAGACCATTAGATTGTGGATGGTTCGGCGAGCAAAAGTGTATATTAATTTTATGAAGTTGTAAAAGTTCTGTTACTACTGTGTTCTTGAATTCGGTACCATTGTCAACAATTATCTTAGATGGAATACCGTGATGAGAGAAAAATGTTATTAAGTTGTCAACAATTTCCGTGCCGGCCATAGATTTTAACATGTACGCTTGCGCATATTTAGAAAAACTATCTATTATAGTTAGAAATTTAGTCTGCTCTAGTGTATAGGTGTCTAAATGGATTATTTCGAAAGGTCTAACTGCAGTGGGAGTAATATTCATTTTAATATTGATTGGATGACGCTCGTACTTACTTTTTTGGCAAATTTCACACTGGTTAATATATGTTTGTATAGAAGCCTTAATAGTTGGCCAATAATATTTATCTTTAATTTTTGACTCGGTTTCATCTATACCTCTGTGATTTGTTTTGCTCTCGTGGTAGTTTTTGATAATTGTGGGAATTTCGTTTTTATCGGTTATATTCATATTTAAACATCTTTTTTAAAATTCCTAATAGATGGCCACTTAAAGGTTTTCCTTACAATTTCGCAGAAAGGCTCGTACATTTCTGGTGATTCAAAATAAAGAAAATAAGTTTTGTCTGAATTATATTTCTTTTTTGTAATAAAATTTAGAACATCAACATCAAAATTGTTTTCTGTGAAAAGTTGCACCAAAATCTATCGTTTTTCGAATAATATTAGTTTTTTTACTTTTGCTGGACTGTGTAAGACTTTTGTAAAAATAACCTGATTTGCACCAAAATTTTACTGCTGTTTGTGTAGGGACTCTACTATTTGATCCTGCTCGTCATTCGAATGAATGGTTCCATCGTCATTTTCCTCGTATAGATTTTGTTGTGGTTCCTTATCTAGTTGGACTATAATGGAGGCATTATCTAAGTTATCTTCGTCTGTTCTGTCATTTTGCTCACGTATATAATATTTTAATACAGATATGTCGTTCGTATCTTTTGTGTGTATTTCAATTCTGGATAAGGCATCTGCGTTGGTGTTCAGTTTGCCTTTCTTGTAAATGATCTTGTAGTCAAATTCCTCCATCTTTATACGCCAACGCAAGAGTTTACTGCTCGGGTCTTTCAGAGAAAACAGCCATTGCAGAGGCTTATGGTCAGTAATGATGTTGAATTTTCGACCAAATAAATAAGGGCGAAAATATTTCGTTGCCCATATTAAACAAAGACATTCTTTTTCTATCGTAGAGTAATTCATTTCAGAATTATTCAAGGTTCGCGATGCGTATGCGACTGGAAGGTCTTGTCCAATCGGACCCTGTGACAATACCGCGCCTAAGGCTACATTACTGGCATCGGTGGTAAGATTGAAGGGCTGAGAGAAGTCAGGGTATTGTAAAATAGATTCATTGGTCAAAAGATTTTTACAGTATTCAAAGCAATCTACAAATTCAGGGTTACGTTCAATTTTGGCTCCTTTTTTAAGACATTTCGTCAATGGTTTCGTAATTTTGGCAAAATTATTTATGAATTTTCTGTAGTACCCTAGAAGTCCTAAAAAACTCTGTGAATCTGTTTTGGTTGTTTTCTTGGTATGGGGGTAGTTCTTGATAGCTTTAATCTTTTCCGGGTTAGGCTTGACTCCATCCGGTGTCACTATATGGCCTAAGTAAGCAACTTCACGACGCAAAAATTCACTCTGTTGTCGTTGGATTTTTAAATCTTCGATTCTTAGTCTAGTAAAAACAGATCTTAAACGTTCTATATGCTCTTGCAATGATGTTGAATACAAAATAATGTCATCGAGATATACGAGACATTTTTCATTTTGGATTCCACGTAATATGCTGTCCATTATTCTCTGGAATGTCGCAGGCGCATTCTTTAACCCAAACGGCATTCTCAGAAACTCGTAGTGTCCGTTTTCTGTATTGAAGGCTGTTTTCGAAATATCATTTTCGCTCATCTCAATTTGATGAAATCCGCTCGCGAGATCTAAGGTTGTAAAGTATTGACATTTCCCCAATTTGTCAAGCAAATCTGTGATATTGGGAAGCGGATATTTGTCATCAATGGTCTTTTCGTTAAGCTTACGGTAATCAATAACGACTCGCCATTTTTGATTTCCAGAAGCGTCCAACTTTTTGGGCACCACCCAAATTGAAGATGACCACGGCGAATTGCTATGGCGGATGATATTCTGCTTAAGCATTTTATTAATTGTTTCACTTTTGTTTGTGAACAAACGGGTATCTATATGACTTGGTATACACTGGTATTTCATCAGATGTTTTGATATGATGTTTAATTTTATTTTGTAAATGTAAGTGGGGTGTGATAATAAAATACGTCAGAAAATTCAGCACACAAATTAATAATTTCAGATTTTTCCTCTAAATTTAAGTGATCTGTTCGAATTACCGAAGGATCAAATTCAAATTGTCTAAATTTTCTAAAATTATGTAATTCAATATTATTTAAATCTTTTATTAAAAATTTTCGACTTGAATCGGCTCGGAAAAATCTAAAACTACTGGACTAGTGGTTTTATTTAAAATTGTAGTTACAGCGTATCCGTTCTTAGCAACTGATAAACAGGCGGGCTTTCACAATTTGCAGTTTTTGATGGTGGAATGAAATATCACCGTGTTTTATACTTGTTTTTATTCTAATAACTTGTTCTGTTCGTGGAGCTACAGTGATGGAATTTAACTCATGTTTAATTCTGTGAAAAAGTAATCTGATCTTTGAGTATGGCGTTACTAGGTATCCTGTGTCGAAATCAAGGTTGGCTTGTAATAACTTTAAATTATCTAACCCTATAAGTCCATCGAAAACATTGTGAAACTTAAATAATAAAATTTTAAATTTTTGTTGTTAGCAAATTAAAAAATTTTGATGCAGGAATCGATACACTGAATTTATGGGCTGACTGTTGAAATACTGTTGTTACAATAAATGGATCATTAATAATAAATTTTGAATAAAATTTTGAAGCTAAATATGGATCTAAAAATGATTTTGTAGACCCAGAGTCTATTAAAAAATTTTAAATTATGTTCAGGAAAATAACAAGAAAATTCGCTAGCATTATTTGAATTGACTGATATTATTGGTGGCGTTACGTATCCGTGTTCATTACCGGGGCGCTCTGAAAATTTTCGTCAGGTTGCGTATATTGTGCAGATTGCTGTTGATATTCAGAATAATTTTCATCGCACACCTCGTATTGATTTTCATAGTTATTGTATACTGAGATTCAAAATTAAAATTTTCTGATACGTTTCTTCTGTATACTGATTTGGATCAGTTTCCGCATTGTATAGCTCTTCGAAAACGAATTTCGGAGGTGGATGATAAGACGTCGTATTAGGAAAAGCTGGTTTAATATTACTGGTCTGTTTTGTGGAGATACTCATTGGGGTAGGTTTTGGTAGGGTTTGTTGACTATTAGGTTAGGTTTAAAACATTTATATTTGAATTAGGTCTTCGAAAAACTTGTGAGTTAGTAGGAAAACGATTTGGAACATTATTAAAATTAGGGCGAATATTAATAGGTTGAGATGGAAAAGTGGGTCTTGGCATAAGTGAATTATTAGGAGCATGATTGTTAAAATTATTAAAAGGTCTAAATTGAGACAAATTGTGATTGTTATGATTAAAATATTGAGGTTTAAATTTATTTTGTTGAGATGGTTCAATTCTTAGGTACTGGTTTAAGAAATTTTGGAAATATCTTGTATTATGTTCTTGCGTAACGAATTGTAACGCTGTTGGAAGGTCTTAGGCGCCATGCAACGGATTGTGTTGCCTAAAGGTTCTCTTAGTCCGGATAAAAAAGTTTTAAGAGCTAAATCGATATAGTTTGCGTTTGAGAGATTTTGATGTACACATAGTTTCATGAATGTCGACGTAAGAGCACAGTAAATTAAGCAAATGTAAGATTTTATCGTAAAATTGATTTGGAGTTTCGTTTGGCATTTGTCTAAGCATTACCAGATCTCGGTTCAAACATGTTTCGTCTCTTTGATCTGCAAAATGTCTATAAAGTGTTTCTTTTAAATCGTCCCAGGTAGTAACGTTATGAATATTAATAACAATTTTGGCATTACCAGTTAATTTTCCAATTAAATAGTTTAGTAAATAAATATTTCGAAAGTTAGTTGGATCACTCGGAATGTAAAAATGATCAATAAGGCTTTGACATGTTGCAAGATATCTATTTAAATCATTTGGTGTCCCATCGAAGGTTGGCACGCAATTTAAATACTCTAGTTTAAAATCGTTTTGTGAATTACTACTGCTAGTACTTTGCATGTTTATTTTTTTAGTCTACTATAGATAAAGATATAAATATTTTAGAGTCTCTTAAAGGTTTTATAGATAGCGTTTCAAAAAAAAGTGTATGATAAAATTTCACCGTAAAACAAAATTGCACTTACATTAGGGTGAAAATTACTTTGAGCATTCTTCTATAAGGTAGATTTGTCAGGTCTGCAATTTTGTCTTCGCCAACTGTAATCTGCCTTGCGAGGGTGAGGGATGCTTGCTTCACACTCCGATGAACTGTTCTTTGGGGCACGTCACTAGTTCACGATTGAATGGGCTGTTCGATTTTTGAATGTGCCACTCCAGCGACTGTCCGAAAAGTTCGATTCACCACTGATTCCCAATAAATCGTTGATACGAACTCGAACGACACGATGCGATACGATTTGGGAATCCTACCGACTGCGCCACTATTAACTTATTGAATAAAGTCACCTTTTCTTTAAAAACTACTTTTATTTTTTGAATGAATTACATTTAAGTTTTATTTAATTATATAAAATCTAAAAAATTGACATCTGTTTTAAAAACTAACTAGCTTGAAGAGCTCGTGCGACAGAGTGTAAAAATAGAATCTGTACTTGGAAAAATGCTAGTCTATTGTTGTCTATTCAGCACTTATACACACACACACACACAATATAACTCCTGTAAAACAGATGCTTTTTGCTTAATTAAATATGTTGGAAAATATTATCCAGTAGGTACAAATACACAACACTTAAACACAACAAAATAAACTAATAAAATAATAGTTTCTAATCCAAATTTCACAAATACTGTTTATGTTTCTTCGCGAAGGACGAAAAAACTGAATTTTTAATTACTCAGATATGCATTAAGGTATATTTCAATTCAAGCTTATAAATATTTATTTTTATAAGACATAACCTAAACGAAACGAAATTACAAGTCGAGAAAGATCAACAAAACTGCCGAATTTAGAAGCGAATATAACTTTTTTCCTTTTTTCTTGTCACAGTTGAAACAAACAAGGATAAAGCTATTTTCGTAAAACATGGGTGAAACGTGCTAATAAGTAGCCCAATAGATGTGACCTCGCGCCCTTCCATTTTTGAACGATGGGCGGGTTTAACGGATTCCCCTCAAAGAAAATCGTAGGGGAATACAAAAATTCAGAACGGGCAAGGCGCTACCTAGAAGACGGGCTTGTACTAAGCCCTCATTGTACATCTATTTATACATAATCAAGGATATTATGTTAAAATTAATTTTGAAGTATTGTATCACCTGTTTTTATGTAATAGTATACCCTTTTTTTTAGTTCTATGATCTGATATGTTATGATTTGTTAATGTTTGTTTAACAATGTTATACCAAAGAGGTTATACTTAATATATCAATTTGCATAGCCTAACTTTTTTATCAATAAACTTTGTAGATTTTCAGATTATTTAATTCCTTTTGTTTGACATATTATGTGATTGTTTCAGATAATATGTTTTAAAAATAAAATTGCAAATAGCGAATAAAAATAAAATAAAAAAAGTGTATTTTACAATTCCCCCCGGCCCCGCACCCCTTTGGCTAACCTGTAAATGTCAACTATGTCGAGAGATGGCGTTACGAAAATGGAACCGATTTATTACAAGGAACTTGGGCTTCTTTTTCGTTAGTATATTCTGTGCTCCAAACTGCATTCTGTGAAGCCGAGACAGTCTATGGCCGAGCCGGTGAAATGGGTATATAAATCTTCGCTCAGTTAGTGAAGCACAAGCGTTGTGCGCAAGCGTGAATTTTTAATTATCGATCGGATAACTAAACCAATCAGAGCATAAGCTGTTGGTGGATAAACAGGTGGATGACACTTCTTATGGGAGAACTGGCAATGGTTCGAAACTTGACTACAAGCGATTTTCTAGGAATCTTCCTTACCGATAAATTATTGACAAGAGTGACAGATAAAACCTTGACGTTCTTTGAGTATTACAGTTCATCTCTTTTTCTTTCTAAAGTGTACGTTGAAAGGAGACAAAAACCACACCACTTTTCTCCTTGACGGGTCGTTGACTTTGACAGCGTTGACTTGTCGCCCAATTGTCGCCATTTTATTTCTTTTGTTTACACGCTGCAGTTTGCTTTTGTTTGCTTTGCAAATTTAATACATTAATTATTTAGGCAAATATAGGTTTTTGATAAAACTTCTCGGATTAACGTGTAGGTAAAAGTGTTGATAAATAATTTTTTTTCATCTTAACATGCTCATTGTCATTCTCCTGATTTAGGTGACAGAAAAAGATCATCAAATCAAATTGAATTTTATATTTTTTCATCCCAGGACCGATAGTAAAATATATATTTTATGGATACCTTCCTAAATATCAACGAGATGAGCCATAGGAAGAAAGGGACCATAGTACAAAACAGAAAGGTGATATTTTTTCTTTCCACTTAGGATATTGAAATTATTATATACTGTAGTTGTGTTTGGCATTATGCTCTGAGAAATATAGAACAACAGATGTAAAGCATCCCAGAGGAAAAGAGAGGCAATACCTACCTGTACTCTCTCTGATATTTGTGAAAGTTACGGCAAAGTATTGTTGTAAATGTCATCTTTTTGATCGACCTGAAAACTTGAAACGAGCAAAAAGATGACACTTTCAACAATACCCTGACAGATATCAGAGACGATACAGGTTTTTCCTCTCTTTTCCCTTGGAATACTTTTAATTTATTATTCTTTGTATATCTAGATTCCTCAGAGCACTATGAACGAACTCAGCTTGTATGTTTGAAATAATCGTCCAGTTGGCTTAAAAATGATGATCGATGGCATTTCCCATATAATTTTACTTTCAAAATTATGATATATATCTTCATTTCTAAGCCATCTATGACGCCATTTTTTTCAGTTTTGTTATAATTAATTTTGTCTCTTGATCTACTTGTAACATTATTCTTTTAATTTTATTAATTTATTGTGGTGAAATTAATTTCTGTTGTATATTTGATATTGATATTAAACATATTTTTAAAAAATGGTGTATTTTTTGTGTATGTCATAATTAAAAATAAATGAAAAAATAAAAAATTTTATTTTTTTAAACTTCCCGCCATGCGTGACAATTTAGTCCGTAGTTCCTACAGGCGAAATTGGGGGCGCTAGTAGCAGTAGACTTGTCAACAGTGTCAAATTTAAACGTCAATTTCACTTTCCAATATTTAGCAAGGCGCTCGCACTTCTTGTGTATGTGTTTTGTGGGTTGGAACCTTTGGTGTTACACAGCAAAATAAAAACACTAAATCATCACAATACACCAAAACACTTTGACTTTTACACTGGACGCGCGTTTCGCTAACCATGTTAGCATCATCAGCAGATGATTATAAAACTAATGATGTGCTAATGATTCTGAAGTATGAACTTTGAAAGTATGAAGGATTTTATACAAATACAAGGTGTGGAATAAACACAGAGGAATAAGAAAGCGGAGTCGCTACTACACGTATTTCTGTAGGATAAAAACAGTCTCACTTCGTTGTTTGGGCGGGGCCAAAAGTGTACCCTTTGGACAGGACCTGATTAAGTAAAACTTCAAATAATAAAAACAAACGATGAAAATTTGCCTTGAGCTAATGTAAAATCATTGTGTAATATTAATCGTGTGTATCGCAATGAACAAATTACTTGGCATTACTACACCAAACTTAAAATAGGCATAAAATACTAATTAATGTTCCTTCGTTAATTCGGTCATTACGGACCTGCACACTGTTTATCTAACCTGTGAAATGTTACGCGGGTGAGTTTCTTCGAGTGGATACCTTTCCTGCTCCTACAACTGCGTACAGCACATAACACCATGGTTTTAAATGTTTTTGTAATAGAAAACACTCAAATTATCGATGAAAAACATTAAATTTCGAGAAAAAGGCACAAATTACAAAAAGTACCACAATCTAAGATGGCGGGCGGCTAGGTGAACCTCTTTTTGCAACAGCTGTAGCATCTCCCCTCCCTTATTCCTCCGTGGGAATAAATAAAACAAAAAGGTTTTAGTTTAATAGCTGGACCGGATAAGATCCCGCGAGCATCTTTATTCTTTTTTTGTCTCTTTGTTTCATTATTTCTTACACATATGTACCTAGTTTATATACAAATTATACACATTTAGATTTGCTAATGAAAAAAACCCTAACGCCTTCGCGCGGGATTTTACGATTTCTTCTTTTAAATATTATTTTACAGTTAAAGACCCGTATAGAGAATTATCGCATTATTTTTTTAATATTACTATTTTACTTATATTCACCACATTCTAAAGATTATAAACTTGCTCATCGCACGAAATTCGGTCGACCAGAAGCCAGACAGTTAAAAATTGAAGCGTATATTTTTTTCTGGTGGGTGGTCACCGGTATCCCCGATAAAAGCGACCGAACAACTAGGAAAAAATATTAAAACACATTTTATCGAAAATCTCAGTGACCAGTCAAAAAATCAAAAATTTACAATATAAATAAGTTAAATTTTATACACTAAGCTAGCTCAATCACATTTTTTCTTTTATAATGTACAAAAAAGAAGGGGGAAGGTCTTAAGAGTGCAGAACCCACCGACCTATCCTATATCTATAAACGGTGGCTCAAAAAATACAGGCTTTACAGATGGATTTTTGAGCCACCCTGTAAAACGCCGGGAACGGTTTTTAGACGTCTAAATATTTTTTTTGTGTACGGTATTTGCACCATTGATTCTCTTGGGGTACCACAAATCCTTTAGAAACATTATCTTAGCGACTTGTATAATTTTAACACTCAACACAATATAAAGATCTAATATGCAGAGTTAATTAATTAATTAGGCGTCTTAAAAGACTTGAGAATAGTAAATATTTAATACACACTGCAAGATATGGGTGATCTCGAGTGACTGAAAAGCTAGATATACATTGTATGAACTTACTGTTTAGATCTATATACTGTGAATATATACAAATATAATTTGCATGACATTTGTTTATAAAGTCTGTCCAGCGATAGAAACAATGATTTCAACAGATATGTAAAAATGACAGACAACTGCCACTGTCAAATATTCTCTCGTTGGACAAAACTAAAAATAAATGTTTGTTTGGAAATATAAGTACCTTTAGCTCTAGAAATAACTTAAAACAATTAAGAGAATTTCGGTTTTTGCCGAACAATTTACTTAAAATTAAACTTGTTGGATTTTTACCATTAACAGCCTTTTTTATGCATTTTCATTACTCTATTTTTAATTTCCTTCAGGATTAGAACTACTGTACAAATTACAATCTTATTTAATAGATATTACATATTACAAAAGTCGGGGCTACGTAATATTAGTAGATATTGTTGTTTAGATTTCTTCTGACACCTAATAAATTGATAATAACAAAAACAAGTGTTTCTAATAAGGTGTTTTTTTTTCTGTCATAAACTCTGAGGCTAAAGAAGTTCTATAGTAAGCGAGTAAAACCATAAATTATAAATAACTGTGTGTCCTTTCAGAGGATTTTCGATTTTTCTCTAGAGTTTAACAAAAAAATAGAGAAAAGTTAATTTAAAAGTTGATTTCTTTTGAACACATTACTACCAAGCGTATCTTTTTTTTAATCTCCAAAGCCCAATTATGTAGACTTTGTATATATTTTTTGTTGTCTAAAATTTTGCTTATATTTTTTCATATTTAGTGTTATTATTATAATAGAGTGTGACACTGACTTGAAAAAGTTAAATTTATATATAAATACGTACGTAGGCGATATATTCCAAATTTAGCTACAAAAAATGGATTTAAGTTTTACTGATATTGAAGTTCTTTTTAAAATGTTTAAGACAATCATTTTTATTTTTTTAGCTAGAATACAGGCTTTCTTAGAAATTCCCTATGTTATCAATATCTTCGAACACGCTGTATATTGATCCACTTTTTTGCGGCTAAATTCACCAATATGCTCACAAAAATTGTTCCATTTCCTATCAAACACTTCTCTATCTCTTAACAAAGCTTATCTCAAAACAACCGCGATCTCAGCTACCGGCTCTTAAATGTCTCCTCTAATCCACTTTAGCCACTCCTCTTGCTGTTAGGGGGCGGGGACTAACCTTTCTCAGCCGTCCCATTGACGGGACATCACGTCACCTCCATCACCAGGCCGCTTTTGTTGTTCCTGACGCCGCCGTTGGGTGTTTTGGGGGCGCTTCCTGTACTCCCCTGCGCCGGAGCTCCGTCTTCGACCTCGACGTCCACAGCGGCCGTCAGGGGGATCTCTAGAATATTGTTGGCACTGGAAAATATTTATTTTTAGGTCAGTTGTTCTGAGGGTGCTGAGAGTTTTTTTACCTATGACTATTAAGCGTAACAGATTGTGCTGATGTAAGCAGACTGACTGGGGGGACTCCGTATGTGTATGAGGGACGTTTGTTGTTTCTTAGCCGGTTAGAATTTGGAACTGTTTGAAAAATAAGGCGATAATTAACATATTGAAGAAACAGACTAAATATAAACATGTCAAGAAACTTGATTGACATAAAAAAAGATTGAAAAAAATACACTTTCTTTATAACTTGCCTTCGGCAGAGAACCCAATCTGCTGTATGATCCCATTTGAATTCCCCACCTCCCTGTCAAACCCCTCCCCCTCCTCTTCCACGACCTCATCCGATTTCTCTAATTCCATACATTCATCATCCCTCTCTTCCTCCAGTTCACAACAGTTTGTGACTGCCATCTCCCCGCCCGCGTCCCTCAACGTAAATGTTGATACGCCGACTGTCTTGCTACTACAGGCCCCACCACCTTCGTCATCTGTCCTGTCGTTGCTCACCTCGAACAACTGCGCGGGCGGACCCTGACTAGAAACCATGCCCTCCATCCACCGCCTATCCAATTCGAACAGTTCAGAAATAAAGGGGGTGTGGTCTAGAAGTAGCCCGCTGTCGCTTTGAGAGTCCAGGGGCCGGACCTCCACATGGAAAGGTGGCAGCTGGTCGTGAGAGAACGGCGGCGACGGGGGCGGGAGCAGGTCAACGGGCGGGGCGTAGTCGGGAGGCGGCGTTTTAGGCCGAAAGTGCAACCTAAAAAGGAAAAAAATAGTAAAATACAGATAGCTCTGTTAACAGTAGTGGTGCACAAACCCGTTATTTTTAAATAACAGTTGAAACTGTTACCGTTATTTATATTTAACAGCTTAAAATAACGGGTTTCTGTAATTCTTTGACTTAATGTTAAACATCTAAAATAACATACACATTGTCCAAATTGTAGGACAGCAACTGCTTAAGCAAGAAAGTAGCAACTGCTTATTTTCTATACGTTATTCTCCAACCTGTTTCTAGCTCAACATCGACAATCGACCGGTGCAGCAGCGTTACTTTCCCACTCCGGTTATCTCGACTGCTACGAGTTATACTCGCAACAGTCGCAAATGTTTAAAAAAAGCTGCTTATTTTATATACTGTTATTTTTAAGATGTTACTTAGTATGCCACGACCGCACATGCGGCAGTCGGCGATTTCCAAGCGCTCGTCATCGGACTTGGCCTTTCAGTCCACACATGCGGGCATCGCCGAGCTCTGATCGAAAGGGTCCATCAACAACATAAAACGAGCGCTCGTGCTCGTTGCTGATCGCGTCGCAGAACTCCAACTTTCCCGTCCACACTGATCGGAGATCGGCGAAGACCCGCTGACGAGCATACGAAAATCCCGAAATGCCGCAGTGTGCGGTCGCGGCAGTAGAGGAAAAATTATACTCACCAATCCCTCCTGAGAGCCCTGAGGAACTCCACAGCGTTGTCTTCCTTTGTCTCGTCCGCCTTGACCTTCGACAAATCGCCGCTCCCAACACCACTGTCACTACTAACGAAAGACAAGCCGTCGCGGTTACTCGCGGCCATACTGTCACTCCACTGTCCGTCCGAACCAGAAAAAATACCCGAACTCAATCTCAAAGGATCAGGCGCAGGTTCTGCATCTATAGTCACGGTCTCTTGCTTAACGACGGCTGGTACTGTCGTTGTAGGTTCGATAATGGAGAAATCTAACCTAAAAAATGATAAACAAGAGTAAACTTGCTGTTTAAATCAGTATACCATGCTAGTACCATAAGGAAGGGCTAAAAATAGGTCAAAATAAGACTTACCCTCGCCAGAAATCGTCGTAATCGGTAGACACCCTGTCTAATATAATCCTACCCCCTCTACCAACCCTTCGTCTAGCAAATCCTATACACCTTCGAGGGTTGGACAGTGAGGTTAGTGTGAACCGAAACCGTTTGTCCGCAGTGCCGTTGTCTTCAGACGAGCACCAAGGCCAATTGCCCATCGTAGGTAAGGGCTGTAAAAAACATATGTTCAGCTTAAATCATATAACTCTATATAGATTATCGCCTAACACACAATAGATCTGTAGGTCGCGGTGATTAATTCCCCTCCTAAACATCGCTGCAATGTGTTGGAGTTGAAGCCGAGTCAGAGACAACTACACTCAGATGCAAAAAAAACGCAACGGAGAAATTTTTCCTCAAATTTAAAGTGTTATATTTTTGTTATTTTTACCCCTATTTTCATGATTTTTTTAGCAAGCTGTACATAATTATATCAACTTTAATTCGTAAACTAAGTTTTTTATAAACTTTAGTATTTGGCATATTATACAGGTTTAATTGAGGGATTGTTTTTTTACCCTAACTTTAAAACACCCTGTGCAATAATTTCATGTGCAAATTTTCCTAAAATATAATTTTACGGTCAGAACCATGTCTCCTGAGCATTTTGTTTTTTGGATCATGTCAATACATGCTTTAGTTAAATTTTAAGAGCGAAATGAACTTGCCACTAACAATTTGCAATTTTTTCAATGATTATCTTCATCTTCTTCTTGAAGTAATTTTTCAATATGACAAGGCCGCTTTGGTGATTATTGTGAACTATATGCTACTATGAACTGACCATCATGTTCGACGATTGGGAAATGCTTGGCAGGAGGATTAGACGTCGCGCAGCGGTACCAGCTTCATTAAATGAACTTCGTTAGTTTCTTAAAGAAGGATGAGAAAGCATAATGCAATATGGTATATGCAGCCTCAATGACAGTGTGATCCGACGTATACAGACAATTATATCAGCCTTATACTGTTTGTATACCATATCAGTTTGTATACTTGAGTATTACAGATATTTTCTTTAATACCGTTAGTTCTGTTATCGTTATTAATGTTTATTAAAACCAAGACAGTATCGTTAGTTTTTAACATTTTTTTTAGTTTAGTAGAGTATCCAATGCAGCGTAATACGACGTTACGACAATAGTCACCAAAACCATCTCGTCATCAAATTACATCAAAAAGTAATGATAATTGAAAAAATTGCAAATTGATCGTGATCAGTTCATTTTGCTCTTAAAAATTGACCAAAACATGTATTGACATGAATCAAAAAACAAAATGCTCAGGAGTCATGGTTCTGGCCGTAAAATTATATTTTAGGAAAATTCACACACGAAATTATTGCACAGGGTGTTTTAAAGTTAAGGTAAAAAACAAATCCCCTGATTAACCCTGTATAATATGCCAAATACTAAAGTTTATAAAAAAATAGTTTACGAATTAAACTTGATATAATAATATTGTCAAGGTGTATGTGGCGCTAAACTGTATTACTGGTTGCCTACCGTTTCGCAACGTGCCTACGTGTCAAGAAAAACGGCGAATTCACCAGAAAGTGAAAAAAAAAATTACAGAATGCTATAGAAGTTTCGAGAAACCGTCAGTATAGGTATAGGGTATATAGGTCAGGGAAAGAGGTCAGGGTATATAAAGGCCCACGCTTGGCGGTTGGACAGTTTGAAGTTTGATAATACCGTGTTTTAAATTGTGAATTAATTGTCGAAGGTGCCAGTACTGTTAGAGTAATAGTAGTTGCATAAATTGTGTTGTAAAATAATATAAATTGTGTGTACAGAGTGAGAGAAAATAAATTCGTTAAGTATTTTATCGTGAGTTTAAATTAGTGGACCCACGGAATCCATAACAATTGGTGTCGGAAGTGCGATTTAAGTGGATTTTGAAGATTTTACACCGGATTTGGGAATTTTTATGGTTGGTACAAGAGAGCAAGTGAAGAAAATGGAGGAAGTAAGCAAATTATTGGGCGATTTTATGGAGAATATGAGAAGAGAGAAAGAAGAGGAACAAGACCGCCTACAGAAAATACTTATGGAAAATCAAGAAAAAATATTAGAAGGTTTAGAAGCGCGTCAAAAGAAAGAAAAACAAGAAGAACAGGACCGGCTCGTTAATTTCTTTTTGGATAATAGTTTTCTTTGGACAATAGATATTTATATTTTTTAAGGTTTGATTCTTGGGATTATGCTCCATAACAAAAATAATTTAAGTCAAAAGCATTGAATCATTGTTAACGTTTCGATCTTTATAAGATTTTTAACAAAACATAATTATGTATCCTACAAAGTGCATACATCACGAATTTTAACATAATAAATAAAAACTTTTCAAATTTTGTGAATTTCTCATAAATAAAAAAACTTACCATGTGATAGGAACAGAGTCTGTTCCTTCTGAATGCAAAGGGTCCATCATCTTGTTCGTCTTGCTCTGGGGTACCGCTTCTGCCCATACCCCCCAAAGAACCATCCTCGTCTGAAGATAGGCCATCGCCGCGGCCGCCCAAATATTTGTGCTTCCTCTTCTTGTATTGACGTTTTCCACGTGGTGGTAAAATCTGATAAAAAGAAATAATTCCTATCAAAGTGAACCCTCAAATTAGAAAGTAGGGTGAATTAGCCAGTGAACAGATAAAACGTATTTATTGGGAAATATGTTAAAAACATGACTTCAAATAATTAAAAACCCAATTATTCTACTTTGCTCTATAACATTTTCTTTGCTTAAATTGTCACCCTGAAACCCTTTAAAATGTAGGAAAGTGACCACATGTTGATGCTTCCTATTTTTTGCCTCTTAAAGATTGAGGTGAGATAGTTTGTAAGGAAAGTTAAAAAATTTGTATCTAATTTATGAAGTACTTATAAATTTAGACTGTGCTACATACACGTATCATAGTCTAAATTTTTATTTTAAAGAACAAAAAATAGGATACTTTTTAATATTTTAATGTTCAATTTACGTGTCCGATAAACTCGTATATAATTATGTTTTAAGTCCAGTAGTCGGACACGTCGGACGAGTGTCGGACTACTAAAAAAAAATCTTTTCTTTTTGCCTTTTTTTTTTGATAACCGATATGTAATATCTTTGTATATATCTACCGTCTTATCTACTTTGAGATATAACGAAACATGAGTTTTTGGTACAGTTTAGTGGTCGGACAGTAAAAACTCAATACAAACGCGGATTAAAGGAAATAAAATTTGTCCGACCACCGGTTAAATTTAATATATTTGAAAGGTCAGAGAGTAGCAAGATCTACAGACTCCTATAGGTTGCCTCAAGCAGCACCTCTCGGGCGGCGTAAACAGTTTCCATACAACGGTACAGCGGAGCCTCCCGCTGCATCACTGTAAAAAATGTAGTTTTGAAGCGCGTATTTTAATACTTTATTCCTTACCGCGATACAGCGAAGCGTTCTGTTACGGTTGATAGGAGCACGTTTGTGCCTGGTAAAAATGCCTACTAGAGTTTCCTCCAGTACTGACAAAAATATTTTTTATACATTCTTTTTGTATACATGGCCAATACGGGTGCAATTCGACAAAAATTGGGAATTGTGTTGAAGACAGCTCCGACTTTTGCCTTGGAAGATAAACTTTTTTCCTCACGTTTTTTCATTAAACAGAAAAGGATTTTGCTAAAATAGCCCTTGGCGATGATTGGCGAGAACTTCTTTGATAGTATGGCCACAGATGACATTCAAGAGAAGCAGAATGAACAAGAGAAATTGTAATCTGGCGAAAATGGAAAAATCTAATTTTTTAAAATGGAGAAATTCTCCAAACTTAGGCGATATATCCAATTCCGATAATAACCTAAATGGGGAACACTCGAGTGCAGTAGCTGGATTCTCACAGCAATTCCAGCGAATAACTATCTAATATCGCTGCTAATTGTAATTCAGTTGATATGACAAATACTGCTATAAAATTAACAAGAGAGCATTGAAATGTATAGAAATACCTGCTAATTTATTACATTTCTTTCATTCGATTCTCCCGTCTAGAAAAAGGCAAATAAGGTGTTCAACCTACTCCAATTTCTAGAAGAAAAATTCGACCTCGACTTCGTTAGGGGCAAAAAAGAGTTCAAGCAAGCAGACCTTCGAAGCACGAGTGAAATTCGCAGAAAAAAAAAGAATATATCTACAAGCAAATGTAAATAAGAATATAACAAACGCCAAACCGCATTAACAACAAAATATAAACGTAGTTGTTTAATAAACGATTTTGCGTTCTTTTTTGTTTTTGTTCTGTAGTAGGTATAGTCTATGAGAAGTCAATTGGCAAAAATAATAATTGAATTAAAATTTCAACCTGTGTTTGATAAATTCATAGAAAAATTTCAAATTTATTTCTTAGTACCTATTCTTTTAATATTTAATACTATAAGCATTAACATCCGTACATAATATACCAGTATTTCCTTACGGCTGCTTCATTTGCATTGCTTACTATGGATCAGAGGCATCCTATCTTGGTCCAGAGCCAGTACTGGGAATACCCAAATGTATGGTCCGTAGTGCACTAAAACTCTGGATCAGAGAAAAGCCGAATGTCCACTGGAGAAACAGACAAGCAAGGGCACAGGCACAGCAAGGCTTTTATCCAAGAACCTAGCTCTAAAATCGCAAAATAACTGCTTATGCTTAGCAGGAATAAAGTGCGGATTGCAACAGGCCTCTTGACGGGACACATGGCTGTCAAGTGTTACCTGAACAAGCTCAACCTGTATCAAGGAAGTCTTTGCTGCAGACTCTGCGATAAAGATCCTGAAACAGCGGAGCACATAATATATCACTTCGAGGCTCTGGATCGTAGGCCTCACAGGACGCAGTGTTTTCGGCAGAGGACGGCCCATTGTTTTTTTCATAAAAAATGGATCAGAGGCAACATCTGCCGTAGCACAGTAAAGAATATTGGTGAGGGTATCGATGAGTAACAAGTACTCGAGTAACAAGTAGTTACTTTTTCAACATCTTTATTTTACACCAATAAGCAAAAACATTTTAGAAATTTTTGTTACCTTGGAAGTCGGAAAGGATTATTTATTATATTTTCATAAGCTTTTTTGTTTAGCTCGGCTTTCATCGCCTCTTAAGGTGCGTTTAGACTTGAGCACGCACGAGCTGAGTGTGCACGCACGGCATTCGTTCGCGCTCTCGACTCCGTTTAAATTTAAAACTAATTTTTCGACGAATGAAGTGATCCACTTGTGCGCGCACAGCAGAGTTCTGTTGGCGAATATAATGGACGACCAAGAAATAGTTGTGGTTGCAGTCATTGTTATGCACAGCTTAATTATTAAAAAAAATGGCGAGCATTGTACTGACCATTTCTTTATTTATACTCGTTATTACTGCTAGCATAAACCGATAGACCTAAATTTTGAATATGTTGTAACTAAATGTATAACTAATTAAACGATAGTATCCATATCTGTCAGTTTTAAAATTTATAACAGAGATTTTTATCTCAAAGTTATAATATGCTCGGGCAATGTAAACACATCGAAAATATAAAAAATAATCCAGTTATTTAGGCTTGTCGGAAGCGCTAAAGACTCGTGAGTATTTCTATGCAAAAATCAACACGATACGATAATCATTAACGAAATGACGGCAGGTTTAAAATTATTTATTTTGTTAAATCGGCGCGCCGCTGTCTCGCTTGCCTACTGGGCTGCCCGCGGCCACGCGCTAAGGTCGTTGTGCAATCCGGACGCTCAATTGTAAATTATTTAAAGAGTTGAATTTTAACATTACTATCCAAAAAATAAGTAAATATTGTTTAGATCCTCAGTTAAAGTTATCTCATTACGTAGATTACATGTGTAGGAAATTGGGCAAAAAAATTGGGTACTTTAATAGGATATCATCTCGATTGTTTGGATGGTGTACAACTCAATAATATGTCCTCAGTTTTCATACTGTATATCTTTGTTGAGCTATTGTAATAAAGAAGATATACACTGAATACAGATATTGCAGAATAGGGCGATGAGAATATTATTGGCTTGTAACAGATATACTCCAGTTCGAGTTATGTGTTGCGAGCTTGGCTTCCTGAACGTTGACCAATTGGTCTTGGAAGCTAATTTGATGTTCATTTATAAAATTCTAAATGACTTGACACCGACATTTTTCAAGGAACAGTTGGTTAAAAGAGGGGACATGATGTCATATAATTTGAGAAAAGGAAATGAATACCATGTACCAAAGTTTAAAAGTAACTTTCTAATGAAGTCATTATTTATCAGTGGTGTGATGTCATAGAATAGCTTACCAACTAATGTAAAACGTTCCGCTAATGTAAAAGAATTTAAATATAATATAAGACTTTACGAGATTTATTTATTATTTTATCTTTAAAAAAAAAATCTTTTCTCAGTTTGGAGAAAAATTGATTTACCTGCTTTTTTCCCCCAACCCTTCAAATGTTTACCTCATCTTTTAAAGCTGATTTAGTTGCCTGCCCTGCAACTTGAGCCTGCGTAGCCACTGTATCTGCCCAACTCTGGTTTGTGTAATGATTATGAAAAATAGGCGTAAAAGCTGGCCGTTGAGGCGCGGACGCCGCTTTAAGCGCCGCAGCCTCCGCTGCCAGAGCTCCACTAAAGTCCCGCACCTGAAACCGCTTCTCAAACACTTCCACTGTAAGATGAACAAACTCCCTAAAAGAGAATTCAGAATAAAGTAATTGGCATTATCAAGGATATTTAACAAACCTCTTGCATTTTTCCCGTCTTTTCACCAGATCTAACAGAGTGACAGCCCTTACTAGGTCCCTTTTGAGTTTTAACATCTTCTCATATGAAACTTCGTCGTTTTTACGATTTTTTCTTGTTTGCATCTTTTCTGTACGTCTTCTGAAGGCCAGATAAGGGTTGTTATCTGCTAAACCTGCTCTGTGTTCAGTACGAACTGATAATATCAAGGGATGTTGCTAAAAAATAGTAATATACTTAATTCAGAAGTCTATCAATATTTTAAAAGCATTTTAATGCCTTCTGAAGCTTAAAATATTAATAAAACCACACCAATTCACTATATTTGACGTTTCAGTAACAAATACACTGTAAACTAATACATTTTTTACCATTTTAAGTCTTTTGTTCAGCCAATAATCAAAAACTGCAATTGTGAGTTCACGGTCTTCCTTTAAAAGGGCTTGTGCTTCAGTTAACTTTACTACAGTCTGTCCGCTGCTCTTTTCCAACCTATCCATCATCTCTTCAAACTTAAATATAAATACTTAGGTAAAAACTGTTTAAATAAAAGAGAAAAAATTGAATATTAAATTTCTTAAAGTATCAGAAGAATTATATTGTAAATATAAAGAAATGATATGTAGAATAATATTGTCATTTACCTTAAGGGGGCTTAAGTCAAGTCTAGGTTTTTGTGCCTGCAACCATCTCTCATCGTCAGAGTCCATGTCATAATCAGGTATATCTTGTTCCATAGTAAGTGCTAAATTTTATTATTGTTTTATAAAATATACAAAAACGAATTCCTTTGATATTGTTAGACTATTATTAAGTACATTTTAATTTTAAAATTATTGAAATTATCTGTAAATTACTTAAATATCATGATTTAATACAACATAACCTAAATATTAGTTGTCAACAATAAACAATAAACATTATTTGTAAGTGTATTATGAAGAAGAAAATAATATTAGAAAAATTAAAATTTAACAAAATATGGTAATCCAGAAAAAGCTTACGTTGCATGTGAATAAGTTGACGGGGTTGTTTGTAGTTTGATGGACAAACCATATCGTAGAAGTCCTTGAGGGGCACGTCTGTAACTTCAGGAGTGGGAATGATGAGGCCAGCGCATATGGCCCTTTGCAAGTGGTGTTCCTGTTAATGGGGAACATTGTTTTTGTGTTTATCAGACCAGATTTGGAGGGCAAAAAGTGGCGTGACAGCTCGTGTACCCTGTTCCAGACGACTCAATTTTAAATTTTGGCCAGTAAAATTGTGTTTTTTTTTGTTAAAAATCTTTATAAATCCTCCAACAGCATTTAATATTGAGCTCGCCGGTTCAGCATTCGGCGCGAATTGCGTCAATATGGCGGCCGAGCTGCCAACCATCGCCCGGAACGTCAACTTACGCATTCCTCCTCCTTCTGCATTCCGGAGGGCATCTGGGGCACAGCCCTGTTAATTGCCGAGAAATCCGGAAGGTCCGGGAGCTCCTCGGCCATGTAAATGGGCATGGGCTTGCTTGCGTCCAGGGCCCTCGCCCTGAAGGAAAGCTTGGACATATTTGTTGACGGATCGAAGCGCGCGACGAGGCCAACATAAAAACAGCTAAATGCGGGATTTTCGCCGCTCGGACCGTCCGAGTCGGGCACTAAACGACGATACGTGTTCTTTAATGCGTTCCCATCTTGATTATTTACACACACTCAGTCACAAATACAATAAAACAACTTCGAAACTTTCCATGTCGAGCGTGTAATACAATAAGCCATCATGGCGGCTCTGCCATGGAGCCATATAAATTTACGAGGAACGTGTTCTGCGCGAATGCGTCGTACGCAGGTTCCCTCAGTCTTTCATTCATTCAATATCCAAAACACGCTTCACATATTTTTTATAGAAAGTACCTCAGACTATCTTGTAAATTTTCAGATTAAAAATTGTGCAGCAATATTAAAATTAATTAATAACTGAATATATAGTATGATTATTTCTGGCAGTTTCTGGTCGAAAGACACTAGACTGACTAAACGAGTGCGTCGGCTTGTACTGTGCTGATGACAAATTTTCCCAAATTCAAAAAAATATCCATTTATTAGGACAGGCGAATCATTCTAGCACAAGAGAAACCTGATATTCTTTGACAACGACAATTCATAAAAATTTTCTGACAAACGAGGGGAAAAATAAACGTTCAATTTCGTGATAATACTCATTCATTTGACTCAGAAGACAATTCCTTTTTAAATGAAAAAAGTGGGGAGTGGGGATTGACAAGCAAAATGCCGGAAGTGACGTAATTGTACGTGTTATTTGTGGGTAGCTTAGACATGGAAAGAGAGGGGACAGGTAACACGCATATATATTCTCCAGTGAAAATTTTTTGAGGCCAAAATTTGATCGGCGGCCATACTTTGGTGACAAGATTTCCAGGTGACACCAAGCGAATTTATATGTTTTTTGTGATTATTTTGTTTAAAATTTATAAACTGTGTTGTTTAGTATGGTGAGATGTTCAGCGTATGGCTGCAAACGCCGAAGCGAGAAAAAATGGCTGGAATTACATTTCACAGGTAAATATTGATACACAACTTTTGTTATGTAGTCATAAAATGTACATTTTTTACATTATAGCAGTAAAAATATGTAAAATGCTTTTAATATGTCTTGTACCACATCCAAACCTAACTATTTTTAATAATTCCCAGTAGTATTTTCAATATCCTGTATTATAATTAATGTTTGAAACTATAAAATAATGCCAATCAGATTGGATTCCTCCAGTGGCGTAGGGAATTATAATCAGAGAAATACAATTTCTGCAATATACATTTTTATATATTTTACAAGACTACTTGTTACTATATTTTTTTAAATATCCTTTCAGAAAATTTGCTAATTTAGGTGTATAATAATAGTTTCGGTGAGTAATTAATAAAAATTTAAAAATAAATAAAATAACACAAATCTTCTAGAATTGTTTATTTTTTTGTTGAAAATTAGGGTATTCTTATGATTAGGTAACAAATATAAAAAATTACATTATTCATTGAATCCGTAAGCAAGTGTGAAGGGGATTGGCTAGATTCATTATTATACCGTATGATCGAAAAAAAAACGGCGTCCAGTTGGCTTGTAAATGACCATCGATGGCATTTCCCATATAATTTTACATATAAAATGACAGCGATCTTCATTTCATAGCCATCGCTGACGCCGTCTTCTTTCGATGTCGTTTTATATAGTTTTTATGTCATTTTATATGTAGTATTATTTGGGGAATGTCATCGATCATTTCCAAACAAACAGGACCCCGTTTTTTTCGATTGTACGTTATGTATGTACATACACGTTTAAAACATATATATTTACATTATTTTTTGGTAAAGGTGTGGATCCGGTGGCTGACCTTGAAGCCCATATTTGCTGCATTTGATCATCGATACTACGCAAGCGCACATCGTCGATGTTGCCAAATTGCAGTTTATTTTCGAATTATTTGCAGTTGAAAATTTTCTTTTGAGTGTTAATCAATAATAATAAATTCTCTAATTAATTTTATAATTTCAGATTTATCTTGATATCCAAACTTAAGGAATGATATATAAAATTGAATATATAAAATTGTAATATTAATAACATTTATTTATATATTTACATTAGAATTAAAAATTATCATTTACGGATTTTTTCTTAATGGTTTTAAACTTATTAGAATTATTTAATTTCTTTTAAATTATTTAATTTCTAGTTATTTACAGGCAACAATAGTTCTGATTATATGTATTGATGTATTGAAGTACTACCATGACGAGTCTTATAGAACAATATACGTCAATGGGAGATAGAGGTAACATTTTACCTATAATGTTACTAATATAATATACTTTGATTATAATGTTTGTATCATAATTTCTTATAAATATCAAGTTAGTGGATTAATAGTAATTTTAGACATATATTTTATCGAAGAGTGTGGTGATAAGACTAAAATAAGCTTTATGTTTTATCTTTTTCTCTTTAGAAGGGAGATGGTTTGTGTCGTAGAATACATTACAGTATTTAATACCGTGTAGTTTGATATTCTTTTCTTAATTTACTGTAATTTTTTGTTTCCTATAATGCCAAATCTTGACAATATGGTGAAGGTTGAGGATTGATCTTATTAGTTTTATACCTGTGTTTATACAAGACCAAATTAACACTTAGTTTGTGATTTATATTAAGATCTTTCTTATAATATTTGTTATGTCTTAATCTTAATGCTATATTATGCTTTGTCTGGAAAATAAATGTTAAATATCTTAATTTTGCATATCCTATTCCATCTTTCCATTAGAAAAAATATGGTTTATAGTAGTTCTCCGTAGTTTTGATGGAATGATAAAAAAAACTATTATAAACATGACATGAAGCTACAGCATTTAAAAATTAAAAAGAAAGAAAAAACTTGGACACATCCCTTTTAATTTCCCGAATTTTTAATAAAGCCATAAAGCCCTTTTTAAACGTAGCATAATAATCTACAGCAATTAGATTAATTATAGGAATCTAGAGTTTTATTTCTATTTAATTTTATTGACTATGAAAATACATAATAAGCGTTCACGTGTTGTGCGAAATATTAAAATAATAATATAAATAATACCGCGTACTATGATTGAAAAAAAATAGCGGCAGCGATGACTATGAAATGAAGATCGCTGTCATTTTATATGGGAAATGTCCTGAATCGTCATTTCCCAGCCAACTGGACGCCGTTTTTTCGATCATACGGTATATATTGTCAAAAAAACACTGAAAAGTACATATTTGTTTTCTACTGAAAATAATTCCAAAATAACTTGCAATCTGGCAACATCGAAGATATGCGCATGCGTAGTGTCTGTGACTATATGCAGCAAAAACTCGTTTCAAGGTCAGCCACCGGATCCACACCATTACCTATTTTTTATTTAATTATACATTATACACACGTTAATAAATAAATAATTGTCTTGATGAGTCAGTCCACTGTGACTGTTAAATAGATTTTGCATTATCGACTTAGATATTCTAATATTATAAAGGTGAGACTATAAAATACAAAATTGTATATGCATTACTCAAAAATAAACGATATATTAGTTTACGTTTTAATAAATATTTTGTATCGTCTAGGTACAAGGTAATTTCTGATGCTACGCCATTGGAGAATTTCGAGTGGTGACAAGTTGCCTCATTTTCAGCTGCCGTGTTACCTGTCCCCTCTCTTTCCTAGAATACATTAAAATACGCGAGGTGGCGGTATTCGTCCTACGGGGTATTTGTCCTACCCACAGGGGAACTGTTTACATTTTATGCGAATGCCAACATCCTATTGTTATTGTTTGGTATGTTGCCCAGTATTTCTCCGCTTTTGTTTATTTTTAATTTTGTATACGTATACTTTGGGGAAATCTTAAGAAAATAATAATATAATTAGCTTACTACTTTTCAAAATTTCGACATTTATAATTTTATTTAGTACTAATTTTATTTAGTACTATTAGTACTTTACTACTACTAATATTAAGATTCACTCAAGATTACAAGAAAAATAAACTTGAAATATTTGTAAATTTCGTCATTTTTCATCCGCCGTTAGGATTAATTTTTAATCTGTCAACGCCGCTCTGTTGTTATAGTATTTTCTATTGTAGGGGAATTGAACGCGGTCAACAGTGTCAATCATGTGTCAATACTGTCGATAAACAGCTGATTGGCATGATCAGCTGTTTGCCGTGCTTTTTTATTTTTCCATATTTCTTAACTATTAATAAACTATTAATGTATAATTGTTTCATTTTATATAAAAGACCAAAATTAGCATTTAAAATGGGTCTACACTGGCAAAATGTGTGAGAATAAAAGAATTTAAACATCGTCATTTCAAAAGTAAGTACTGTTCTGTGGTAATACAACATCTCGTTTTATTTTTACCTAAAAATATTTACCATATTTGTTAAAATTTGTTGGTTTGTTTTATAATATATTTTGCAATATAATATATTATGTATATTATTAGAAGTAATGTTTATATTTTTGTTACAATATTGTCCGATTTAAAATCGTATATTTGTATTTTAATTATGAATACAAATAATTTGTATGTTTAAGCATAAATTATAATTGGTATTACATTTGTAAAAATACTATTTACGTTTTCTATTACTAAGATAAATATTTTATTTAATAAAACAAGTATAGAAACAGTGTGAGAGAAAAATTAAATAGTTTCTCTGTTAGATTTATTCATAGCATAATATTAGAAAGTCGAGCAAAAGAGAACCTGAACAGCTTATTCTTTTTATAAGGAATTGAAGAAATATTTAAAAAGCTTTTTTTTTTTTTTATATATAGCCATTTATGTCGCGATTTGTGGTCTTTCAGTTGTTTCAACATCACCTAGGAAATTAACATTAAGATATCAGGATCTTGCATATAACGAGATAAGAACTATGATCTTGTTAGGATACCGTCACAATATGTAAGTACATATATATTTACAGTTTAATTTTTTAATATAAAATATTAATATATACTCATATGTATACACAGATTCAAAGTGTACAGGGTGGTGCCTTTCATACAATATGAAGGTTTCAAGGATTTTTGTTGATGGAAGTTTGTATTGAAAGAACAAATGGAGGGTTTAGAAATCAATCAAGTCATACAAATTCACTTTCATTTTCCTTGGCGCCTTTGCGTCCTATGAGAGGTGTTACCCTATATGTATATAGATTTGTATATATATATATTATATTAATATTATTTTACTGTACCACACTATAGTTGTATAAGATCTCACCATCGAAAAAAAAACAGCGTTTAGGTTGGCTTTCTTTGAAAGCAAGATTTATGTAATTTTATAAAATGTAAATTTATGTGGTGAATGTCAATGATTGTCAATTTTGCTCAAGCCAATGTATACTAATGTAGATATTTATATTCACCAACTTCATGTTTATATTTTGTTTTAGGAAGTGAAGATATTCATGGTGTGGAAGTCGTTACTTTAATTACATAGTGCATATGAAATTGGTCCTTTACATCATGTTTAAAATTGACGTATCTCTAAATTGATGTTTAAAATCTCTCAATATTTTGCATAGTAGCATTACTATGCAAAATATTGAGAGATGTGAACCCTAGGCAGAGCTACAGAATTACTTTTGTTGAGAGACAAATTATGATAGTGATTAGAATCGCATATTCTAGACTTTTACTTAAAAAATGATTTGTTCGGAATGAACTTTTATAGTGTGGAGGAATACCTGCAAATTATAATATGAGGCTTACGTATATGATAATTTTATTATGATCTGTTGTGTTTGATTTTTATATTTTGTATTATATATTTGTGTTAGCTTTAAGAATTTATTGACTATTCATTTACAATTGTACATTGTTTTATGGAAATAAATAAATGATTGATTGATTGAATAAGTTAGGAAACCATACGATCGAGAAAAACGGCTTCAAAGGCGACTGGGGAATGAAAATATGATACTTCAGTGAGGTCAAGCCCTAGAAGTCATTTTCTTGGCTCGCATCATTTTTTAATGGCGCCTAAGGTTGTAATTTATTTTTACATTAAGTAAATATTATTTTTTAAATGGTAGTTAAGATTGACCTCGCTAAATTATCAATCGTCATTCCTCAGCCGCCTTGACGCCGTTTTTTAGACTATTTGCTATAACTATATCTGTTATGCAAATACATATGTCAACAAGTAAAAAGCCAATGAGAAATTAGTTTCTGCTTGGATCCTTACAGTGGCATTTCTAACAAAATATATATTTTTTCAGGTTACAATATTTTATTTAATATGAACCTGTAAATGTAAGAATATTATACATATATTATATTTTTACTCAGTCCCTAAATATTATTAAAATACAACACTTGTGTTTTTTATTAATATCGTGTTATGATTAATATCTAATTAATGTAAAATTATATGGTATGTAAATATCCTTACACTGAGAATTCGTTTGGTCAAAATATTACTCTCTTACTAATATGAATTTGAAAACTACAGAACATTTTTTTTTTTTTTTGTTTTTTTTTGTGCTAATATTTCCACTTAAAATTACCGAATATATTTATGGTATAGGTAAGAAAAGATGAATTTTGTGCTTTTAATTATACATTATATTAATTATATTATTATTGTAAAATAATATCTACTGATATTTAATATAAAAAAATAGTTATTCACATGCATCTATTTTTCTTTTGTAATTAATACTATCTAAATAACAAGACATCTTATATAATAGATCCATTAACATTTTAGTTTATCAATTATCAATCACTATACGATATACATACGTATAATATCTTTAATTATATCTAACTTTAATTATTGAATATTTAATAAACAAATTTTTTATAGTGTTTGTTAAATATTTTATAGCATATACTATTATGTATTTATAATAATTTATTAGTTTTGATTAGAACATATTTTTAAAATTTATTATTAAAAAATATTTTATCTTTTGCCTCTAACCACCTACTTCTATATCTCTGGCTTTTACTTTACTATCATCAATGAATCTCAAGGTTAAATTCTGTTTTGATGCTCTTCCGCTGTAAACTCCCCTACCACTTTCCTCTTTACCCCGCTGTCCATAAACTATAGTAGTGGGGGCACTCACCGATAAAACGATGTAGGCACCTCGATTTTGTGAATTTATGAATGACTTGCTCTATCTATTTTACCCATAAAATAATTAACTAGAAAGAAGTGTCAACTCTGTGTTAAATCGTGGAAACACGATACGCCACCGAAAGCCTTCGTTGTCGTCTGGAGAACTAATTTTCAATTGACAAGTTGACATAATGGCTTTATTTTTATTTCCGTTTCCGGTTATTCAATGGCGGGCACCTCTTCCAGTTTAAATGTATTTTGTACTCTTTCTTATCATAAATAAAACAAAAAATAAAAATTTATTCAAACATATTTATTTGAAATGTGAGACAACGTGATCAAATTTAAATATAAAAAATAAAAGAATTGAAATGGATTTCCATATCAATTACTTAATTATATGCAGTTTTAACGTAAATTAGTAAGGTATAAGCATGACTTACAGTAATTTGTAAACAAATACACGTATTCACAGCCTTCAGAAACAGAAAACGGGGGCAGGAACATGAAAACGGGAGCCTTATACCATAACAAACCAAACCTGAAAACAGAAAACACATTTTTTATACTAAAATTAACAATGAAAATATCATAGGTATAAAATATAAATATACTAATTAAAAAGCCCATTATCCCCAAAGAGACCTGGTTTATGAATCCAAAAGAAGTAAAAAGAGACTTTTAATCGGATAACAATCAGATTGTATCAGACAGATTTATTGTATTATTGACACTAAATCGCACATACTGGAGATAACTAATATTGGCTATAGTTAAAAATGATCTACCTTGCTGTAAATTGTTTCCATTTTCAATAAAATCGCCGATCATAAACATATAACAAAATTTTCTTGCATCTAAAAAACATGGAAATAGTGTTTATTTACTACCTATTTTTAATATACATGGGACATACCTAGTACTGCAGAAACGTCTTTTTCTCCAGGATTTTTCATGTAATATATATTTTATATCATAGATTTAGTAAGAACAGATATCACATTATGCATTTTAACCCGATCAAACATTCGGAGGTTGACTACGTACTGTAAAAATCAACTGAGATAGAGAAGGCGACATTGCCACATATCAAATTTGCGCCTATCTACTTGCAGAAAAGGTGACTTTAAAACCTTCACCGGATATCAATAAATTTCACTTCTTAATCAAATTAATAGTTTATTTTTAAAGCATGCGTAATAATATGTTATTAACCAGAGGATATATGCGTTACTATTAAAAGACATGTTTACTGTTTAATGTGCTGAAACGTCTAGAACTACTGGCAACGTCGCTGCTAGTCTTCCAGAATGAAATGAGCCGTCCGTCCCACCACCCCTCGCGACGGCCCTTGGTCCGTTATAGCGTACTACGTTTAGCAGGCGGATGAAACTGCCATTTGAATTTTGGAAACACGGCGGAGTTTCTGCCAGTAGAGGGATAGATGGCGCTGCGTAGAAATTTCATCTAAAGTCCCTAGATATTCATCTAGGGACTTTAATTTCATCATGATTTTATCAAGTCATCCACAGAGTAGTTTAATTAACAATTCGTTTGATTCTCTGTGGAGTAATTGAGTAGTTGAAAATATAAATATTTATATAAAAAAAAATGTTGATAATTTAACAGTGATGTGCTTTGTTACCCCATGAATAAACATTGATATGAAGTTTATGAACAATTATAATTAAATAATTTAATAAAAAAATTTAATTTCTAAGTGACCCGGATCAGTTAGATCAGTAAAATAAATTGAAAAATAAACGTCATTCCATATTTGGCAATGTCTGTCAGTTTCTGTGAAGTGGAAGTGAATTGTGATTTGTTTTATGGGGAATATTTTTAGGATTTTTGCGAATTTAGAGTATTTTGGACGATAGGATTGTGAAATTTAAAAGCCAAGTAGTTTAATATATAAGATTAATTAATCCCTGTGATAATTTTATGAAATTTCAATCAAAACAAATTCTTTCAATAAAATGGCTGTCTCAGAAATTTGGAAGATCATTAATTTTAAAGTTTTATTTTATGTATTTATATCGAATCAAGAATTTGTATAACATATTAAAGCTTAATTTTAAAGGTTGTGCAGTAATTTATGTAAGTGTACGCTGTTAGATAAATATTAAATATACAAATTTGCAAAGACAAACAAGTAATTTTAAAAAGATCATTTATTTAAACGAGTATAATCATTAATCATTAGGTTGAAAATATATTTGTATTTACTTATTTATATATTTTCTATACCCTTGTATTATTTATAAGCCCTATATGTCCTGTTTTATTTGAAAAAAAAAATGCTTCGAGTCATCGAGAATAGATTTAATAAATAATTTTGTCCCTTGGCTTCGTGTATTATATAATATGAATTGTAAGATGTTTCTATTTGAATAGGTCATTAAAGTTGAGATTAAAGTTATACCAAATTATATTCACGGTAACTATACGTCTTTTATATAATGAATTATTTATTTATAATTTATAACCTTTTTTATAATTACTTATAACTGATTGTATAAATTTTGGATAACTTCTTTTATATATACTTGTATAGTGTTGAATGTGTTATATGTAATTTTATTAACAATGTTATAAAATAAAATAAATCAAGTTACAAATTTTTCGTGTTTTTATTCTAATTTTCAGGGACATTAACCTAGATTATTAATTTATTTGTATCAAAAATACATTATTTTTATTTTGTAAAATGTTTCTTTGTTAAGCAAATAAGTTTATAATCTAGATTGAAATTACCAAATATAAGTAAAAAACTTATGAACTGGCAGTAAAGGTCCATTTAAAAATATGGCGCGAACTTTTAGTTCTGCCAGTAGCCCGCTTGGATCGCGTCGAGCGCGTGTTTCCAGGCTTTAACATAGGAGTTTTCATTTCTTTCAGTTAGTTATTCTATGACGTTTAGCTTACGGTGTGTTTGAAGTCGGAATGAAGTCCGAAGTGAACTTTTCAGTGTTTTTCAGTAGTTTTTGTTTTTGTTTAATGTACTTTTGAATCTGCGAATTTTCAATATGGTACGACAGTGCCAAATGTGTGGACAAATAAGCTCAAATTACCCGAATTTGTCTTTTCACAGGTTTGATTTGGTATTGTTTCCGCCGCGCCGTAATCGTACATAGGCGTCCCACAAGGGAGCCTCTCACAATTAAAATAATTTCTAATTATATTTGTTGAATTTTGATCTATTAAAACAAGAACATAGTAGCCGGTAATTGAATTATAATTCGTCTCAATTACTACCTAACTGTTGTAGATTATAAAAAATTTGAATATAAACGGTACATTTGAAACTTTATTATAAGCCAGAAAGTGACATTTTTTCTTAAAATTGCGTCCTATTTGGTCATTATATACGATATTCTAAGGAATTTTGCTCAATAAATAAACAAAGGTGTTTACCCGACCTTTTTACATTTTATTGCTTTATTATATCTGCCCCTTCGGCCTTGTTTAGACATTTTACCACTGTACAAATACATCTTCCTAGAGTTATTTGTACGGTGTGTTTAACTTTTTTAGAATATGGGGACGAACTGTAAACAATTCTTAGGCTACTAGTTTTATACATATCTGTATAGAGAGCGACCCAGGCCTCCAAAAAGCTTTTTACCTATTATTTTGGCTTCCGTGATTTTTATTTCACTCTTACATAAGATGGGGGCCATTGTAACGCACATTTTCAAAAAATTTTGTCAACATACAGGGTGACTCAAACCGCAATACATATGCTTAATACAGTTCATGAAGATTAGGACATTTAATCCAAAATTTGATTATCTGATGAAGCTACCTTTAAAAGTAATGGATTTGTAAATAAACGTAATAGGTATTCATTATTATGTGACAGAAATCCCATACTGTAGCACACAGATTTTATACTTTTAATGATAAATGGCTTCTATTGCGAGACTAAAAGGTAATTGCCTCGTATCAGAGCCATCATAATACAAGAACAAGACCGAAAGTCAAATCTTGTCTTATATTTTCAAAAAACACAATTTTCTCATTAAATATTGATTTTAGGTATAGGAAGTTATTAATAATACAAGATTAAACAACTATTACACAGTAGTTCACAGGAAGCTATCGATTGCAAACTAACTAAATCGTTACTAATTAGGTACTAATTTTGAAAATCTTTTAAGATAAAAATAAAACTAAAATCTAAACTATCATTTGAGATTAAAACGGGAGGTTCTAAATAATGTTGCCTATTCTAAACAAGAAAAATTTATTTATAAGTTAAGTTTTATAACATTCCTAATTAAATTTAGGCGAAAAGAATATTTGCTTGCTCTAGGTAATTTTTCTCAGGATAAATGTAATAAAAAATGACCTTTAAGTCAAAAAGTCAAAAGGATAAGTTATTCCAAAAAAGGACAAGTGGCAACCCTAGGTATTTCTGGAATGGAAATTTAATGGCAAATCTACAACTTTGGCTTGAAACTATGTTCCGCCCACTTATGTTTACAAAAATGTCTAAAATGTGCCTAAATGTCTCCATTTTCTGAAAAAAAATTGAAAGAAGTCACCAACCACAAACCTAATATAGAACTGTTTCGAAAGCTCTGAAATTCTGTAAATATTCAAAAGTAACTGAAAGTTTATACATATAGAAGTAACTGAAAGTTTAAATTGAAAATCGACGTTGGAGTGATTTTCGAAAACTACTAACGTTTCAACATAAGTATATGTGGGATATTAATTGTATTATTATATTAGATCTTATAACAAAATTCATCTGACGAAAAAATGTTAATGTAGTATATTAATATGGAGTAAAAATTTTACCAATTACTTTACTTTACTTTACTAATTAAATTCGTTCCAAAAAACGACACGCCACTGGCCATTAGAACAATCCCAAATGCGCCTAGTTGCCGGGGTCGGAAATTTTAGACTTCTCTGTCTCTTCTGTCCTTGTTTGACACATTGGAATGTTTGATACACTACCAACGAGTATTTATGAATGAGATGTTCGGTCTATCTTTATAATGTCTTTGTTTTATATGCTTTATTACCTTTATATTGTTGCGAGCCGGTGTGGACTCGACCTAACCTCACAATATGGCCCGCCCTCGGATGACCGTAACATCGCATAGACACCGCAATGATTCATTCGTTCGAGAAGAATCGAGACCCACTAGAATGGACGCGTACATACGAGAACATTCGAAAACCTTCTCTATGCGCCTAACGATCTTTGGACTATTCTAGAGTTCTTTACCTGCCGGTATATAAAAAGCCGGCGGCCGGCCTACAGGGGCAGTTATAAATATACAGTTGACGCGCTAAAATTCAAAATAAATTCTAAAGTTATAAATGTTTGTAAATAGTTCTATAAGTCTTTTATCGTTATTATTTTTGTTAATTAGTGTTAAATAAATAGTGCTTAAATAAATTAGACTTTCTATCCACACGGAACCGACGAAAAACGTAACAATTGGTGTCAAGTGTGGCGTGTGAGATAGACAAGAAAAATAAAAAGTTGACCATGGCTCTGAAAAATTGTTGAAAAGACTTGAAAGTGTCGGAATTAAATGCGTACTGGAAGAGAGGGAATGCGAAACAGATGGAAGAAAAGCATTTTGCAAGCTAGACTGAGAGACGTTTTGGTGGAGGAAGGTGAGAATCCTGACACATTTTGCTTTGAGTTCGAAGGTGACCTTGACTCCTCGTGCCTCACAAAAAATTAGAAAATAGAATGACAGAGAATTCTCAAAAATTAGACGACAACTTGAACAATTTGAATAGTAAAATAATTCACTTGGAATTTAATTTAGAAGAGAAAATCAGTGATAAAATTATGGAAAATTCCCAGGATTTAATCAATACATTAGAAGATAAAGCAATACGTAACTGAACGCTACTTGAT
>NW_022147140.1:470731-605731 GCF_002938485.1 Sitophilus oryzae
AGAGGGAGATGCCGAAAATAGTAGAAAATTGAGAAACCTAAATAATCAAAGTATCAAGAATACGTGTTTGATAAAGGAGAAGCAGGAGATAGAGGTCGTACCTATTTAGTACAACATAAAATTGACACCGGGGATGCACGACCAATCAAACAAAATCCGAGAAGACTTCCGCTCGCCAAACGTGAAGAAGCTAACAAAATCCTTCGAGAAATGAAAGAAGAGGGTGTCATCGAAACATCTAACAGCCCGTGGACATCGCCGGTAGTACTAGTAAAGAAGAAAGACGGTACCACCAGGTTCTTTGTTGATTATCGGCAGCTCAATAATGTTACCAAGGAGGATAGCTATCCCCTGCCGAGGATAGACGATACTCTAGACACATTGGCGGGGTCAACGATATTCTCTACGTTAGATCTGAAGAGTGGATATTGGCAAGTCGACATGGCGCCGAAGACAGAGAGAAGACAGCGTTCTCGGTGGGCTCTGGACTGTGGCAATTTACCGTAATGCCTTTTGGATTGTGCAACGCGCCAGCTACCTTTGAGAGACTAATGGAGTCTGTGTTAAAGGGACTATCCTGGACTACTTGTTTAGTGTACCTGGATGACATCAAAGTGGTTGGGAAATCCTTTAACGATCATCTGAAGAATTTTGAAGAAGTTTTCAAGCGAATAGGGAGCTCTGGTTTGAATCTTAGCCCCAAGAAATGTTATCTGTGTCAAAAAAAGGTACACTACTTGAGCCATGTAGTCTCCTCCCAAGGAGTTGCGGTAGATCCTCAGAAGACCAAGACAGTGGAAGAATGGCGATACCTAAAAAAAAAGAAAAAAAAAAAAAATTTAAAACCAAAAAAAAAAAAAAAAAAAAAAAAAAAAAAAAAAAAGGGGGAAAAAAAAAAAAGCTTTTGGGACTATGCACATACTATCACCGTTATGTACAGGGTTTCGCCACCATCGCCAAACCATTGACCAGACTTACCGAAGGCGAGAGGCGTTTTTCTTGGGACTCAGATTCTGACGAGGCATTCCGAAAATTGAAGAGGGCCCTGACTAGTGCGCCTATACTTAGCTATCCTCTTGGCAACGGAAACTTTATATTGGATACCGACGCTAGGCAATGTTGCGTTAGGCGCTGTTCTGTCTCAGATCCAGGATGGTCAAGAAAAAGTCATTGGTTATTTTAGTAAGACCTTGTCCAAACCGGAAAGGAACTACTGTGTAACCAGACGAGAATTACTAGCAGTAGTTAAAGCAGTGGATCACTTCTACAAGTATCTCAATGGAAGAAAGTTCTTGTTAAGAACAGACCATGCTGCTTTGAAATGGCTGTTGCAATTTAAGAATCCTGAAGGGCAGGTAACTAGATGGATTGAACAATTACAAGAATTTGACTTCGACACAGAACATCGAGCTGGGGCAATCCATCTGAATGCCGACGCACTTTCCAGATGACCTTGCGCTAAGGACTGTAAGCCTTGTTCCCGAGCTGAAGAGAAAGAAGTGAAAATCCTAAGAACAACTGTGGTTAATGATATTTGGCAACCCGAAGATCTTGCAGATGACCAAACCAGTGACCCCGAATTAGGTTTAGTAATTAACTGGAAAAAACACAGGCCAAAGACCAACGTGGGAAGAAGTTTGCAGATATTCGCCGAACGTAAAGTCGTACTGGGCCCAGTGGAATTCCTTGGTAATAGATAACGGACTACTTCGTCGTGTGATCGAGAGACCGGAGGGACAAGAAGAGAGAAGGCAGATCGTCATTCCAAAAAAGAGGGTCCCGGAAGTCTTGGAGCAAGTTCACAATGGAACCAGCGGAGGCCATCTTGGTGTTACCAAGACACTGGGCAAGCTGCGTGAACGGTTCTTCTGGGTAGAACTGCAAAAAAAGATGTGAGGGCCTGGTGTAAGAAATGTGACGTTTGCGCAGCCATTAATGGGCCACAAAAGCGTGTTAAAGCCCCTATGCGCCAGTACAATGTTGGTAGTCCTTTCGAACGAATAGCGATCGACGTGGCTGGTCCTTTTCCCGGAGACGAACGATGGCAACAAATACATTGTGGTATTAATGGATTACTTCAGCAAATGGGGTCGAGGCCTACGCGTTGCCAAATCAAGAAGCGTCCACGATTGCTGATGCCCTTGTTAAAAAATGGATCTGCAGGTTTGGTGTTCCCATGGAGCTTCATTCAGATCACCCAGGGAAGAACTTTGGAGTCCAATCTGTTCAAGGCGTCTGTGAAAGTCCTGAAGAAGCATCCGCAAGACCAGGACGACTGCTCTACATCCACAATCCGATGGGATGGTTGAACGCATGAACAGAACTATCATCCGTTATCTGGCCAAAGTAGTCTCTGACAACCAAAGAGACTGGGACAAATTTCTTCACCTGTTCCTTTTGGCCTACCGTTCATCCGTTCAAGAATCTACAGGGCAAACTCCGGCCAGCATCGTTATGGGACCGGAAGTGCGCCTACCCTGTGATCTGAAATTTGGTTGCCGACCGGGTGAAGAAGTCGCCGGAGAAGATTATGTCCACACCCTACGTCAAAGGATGGACGACATTCATCAGAGAGAGTCCGCCTAAATATTCTAAGCGCTAGTGACCGAATTAAGGAGCACTACGACATTAAAGCTGAGCATGGAGGATACCAACCAGGTAAGTTGGTGTGGCTATATAAACCGCAGAGACGTCGTGGGTTATCTCCGAAGCTACAATCCTCGTGGGAAGGGCCATACGAATTCATGGATAGAATTAATGACGTCGTATACCGAATCAGAAAATTGCCAAAAGGAAAATCGAGGGTAGTCCATTTCAACCGTTTGAGACCCTACCAAGGCGAAATAGAAGATCGTGCTGGAACCGTGAGAACCTGCAGCATTGATCCCCCTGATTCGGAGATGTCCTTAGACGATTTCATGGCCCGATACAATAGCAGTGAGAAGGCTCGCTATGGTGTAACCAAAGAAGATCACCGAGACCTCTTTTCCGTGCCTCCTGATTATTCGCTGGCTCATTGTGTGGCTCGAGATTTACGGATGTCCAGAGGAATCGCTGCGACGTTCAATGAGAAGTTTGGGCTTGTCGGAGAACTACGCCGCCAGGATCCAGAGGTTGGAAGTCTTGAGGCTAACCGACAATGCACATTGTCAAGCAAGGCACATCTCTACCTGGTCACCAAGGAATGGTCCCCTAGTAAGCCGACTTATCTCCATCTATGGAAGACCCTGATTGAACTGAGAGAAGCCCTGCTAAACAACAACATTGCACGATTCGCCATTCCGAAGCTGGCGTGTGGACTTGATGGTTTGAGTGGCGTACAATCCGGAACATGATTGAAGCCTTGTTCAGATTTACGGGCATCGAGATCCTCGTTTGCTGCTACAACCCAAAGCTGAGATCGGGAGAGGAAACTGTAGACTGCTATTTCTGCCAGACTTCGCAATGTACTAGGGGCCAGCTTTGCAAATACTTTCATTCACCGTATACATCTCGGGACGAGCATGTGCCTAAGAAGGGGGCAGTGTTGCGAGTCGGTGTGGACTCGACCTAAACCTTCAACAATAGGCCCCCCTCGGATGACCGTAACATCGCATAGACACCGCAATGATTCATTCGTTCGAGAAGATTCGAGACCCACTAGAATGGACGCGTACATACGAGAACATTCGAAAACTTTCTCTATGCGCCTAACGATCTTTGGACTATTCTAGAGTTCTTTACTTGCCGGTATAAAAGCCGGCGGCCGTGGCCTACAGGGTGCAGTTATAAATATACAGTGCAGTTGACGCGCTAAAATTCAAAATAAATTCTTAGTTTATAAAATCGTTTGTAAATAGTTCTATAAGTCTTTTATCGTTATTATTTTTGTTAATTAGTGTTAAATAAATAGTGTTTAAATAAATTGTGACTTTCTATCCACACGGAACCGACGAAAAACGTAACAATATTTATAAATTTCAGGCGAAATATCAAATTGAATTTACAAAACAAAACTAAACGGAGAGAATTAAAATGGCGTCGAAATTTGTTCGATTTATATTTTTTAGTTCGTTTAATTTAATAATTACTAAAACCAGTAGTTCGAAAGATATATTTAAAAATAAAAGATAAAAATCCAAAAAATTAATCATCTATTAACGTGGATTTGGACGACAATAGGTAAGAACACTAAATTTATTTCTATATTCGATATAAACTTGTTTATTAGGTTTTAGTTTGTGATGTTTCATGTGTTGATCATTTTCATGTTCATGGGGCGTCCTTTGAATTGACAATGAGGATATCTATGGAAAAGTAAATAATCTGAAAGTAAGCCAACATATCGTTTGTCCTTTGTGTGCTAAAGAAAAGATTTTTTTTTCGCATCGTGAGGAAGTATTACAATCAATTAGAAAATGTTAGGAAGTTGATTACTTGTCATGGAAAATTATACCAATGGAAATTATTTGTTAAAGAAGTAATAATTCTAAAGGGGTATTTTATTCCATAATTAGTAACTCTGTCTATTTTTTAATATGTAGATGTTTCAGGTTTTAAGAATAAATTAGTTGAACCCAAAATCTGGAGGAAGTATCTACTATATATCCATACACAGAATATGCCCATTAAGAATACTAGTCCAAATTTGCTTTAATGGTAGGCAATTATTCAATACAAAAATTAAAAAAAAAAAAAAAAAAAAAAAATAGTTAAATAGTTTTTTTTTTTTTTTTTTTAATGTAAAAAAATACTATTTTCAGGAACGATTAGGGCCCAATATATTTGAAACTCATGTTGGAACATAGTATTGAGTTTGGGTAGAATAATTATTCTACGTTAAGTGAGGATATCAGATACCTATTATTGTACTGTATTTTAATATATACATTAGATGTTGGATTTTTTCATATTTTGTTTTATTTATTATTTACTTACAAGTTATATAAAGTTTACACTAAAATTCTACTTTTTGACTTATATAAGTTAGTCTCTGTGGTTTAATGCGTGATTACATCCCATTATGAATTTCAAGTTTTTAAATAATATAAATGATTATAACTGGCTTTAAAAAACTCCATTTAAAGCTGTTAAAAGTGTAATTTATTCAAAAAATAATATACATTTTTTTTTTTTTTTTTTTTTTTTTTTAATATCGAAAAAATATATATTATATCGAAAGACATTTTTTAATTTCCTTAACACCAATTTAATCATCACATACATATGTATAAACATTTATTTACGTTATTTCAAATGGAGACCACAGGAAAAACCAGCTTTGTTTTATTTTAATGGAGCTGAGAAAATGCAATTACGAGTGAACTACTCTGGTTTTTCTCCTGTGGGGCAAAATAACTAAGCTGTAATATCTCTGGGACTAAGTCATAATTAATAAATGCTTCTTTTAGATGGCCTCGAATCACAATGGCTAAACAGAGGCCCTATAAATTGGTGGCTCGCTGTCACATGTCTATATGTATATATTGTCGATATATCTGGATTTTTTTTCTCTGTATGGTCTCAAAATGAATCCTAATTCAGCAGGAATAATCCATTATGCAGCAAACACACTGATGTTGAATCATTGGAAGTTTTTTTGTGGGCATTTCACAAATAAAATCAAATGTCTGATCAACAAACTGAAATGCAAAACAGATAGTAAGCTTTATAAATACAGTATCATATATGAAAATAAATCATACCTACATCTATTTATGTCATACAATCCAACCGATATTTTAATATCCTAGCCCAAGTAAATAATCAAAAATGCACTTTTTTATATCAAAAGCATAATGTTATCAAAGGGTTCCAATTAATATCCAGGATTTAAAAAAAACACGATCTAATTCCTTATTATTTTTCTAATACGTATTGTCTGATAGGCAATTACAAAATATAAATCTGATGTAAATAGAAAAATAAAGTAAAAACTGTAAAAACAGGTAAAAACTCTTCGGTAAAAACAACAACAAAAATTCTAACCAAAGATTTAACCGTCATACGACATGAGCATCACGTGATTGCACAATACCCAACGATAGGGTACGTACAGGGCCCAGTCACTCTTATGGAGCATTAAATTACAAATTGACGATTCGGCCCACTATAGATGGTGCTAATTTACGTCGTGTATATATGGTTGCAGAACAGTTCTTCGTGTATGTATGGTTGCTTCAAACGTTACGATTGGCTCGGTCTTCAAATTCATTTTATGAATTTTGCGATTAATTTCCCTCTTCCATCCACACAGTACTTCAAATAAAAATAAAAAAAAAAAAAAAAAAAAAAAAAAAAAAAAAAAAACTTTATTTGTTTTTAAATACAATAATGTTTAATACAAAATTTCTACGTGCTTTTTATTGTAGTCCGACTCAACTTTTTCAATATTATATGTATTCAAAGGTAAGCCATATTTAGTGCTTCTTGAATTATACAACTGTGATGAACTGCAACGAGATGAATTTTCAAGGTATAAGCAGCCTCTAGGATAAATTTTACATATCCGTTGTAACAGGCTGAATTCATAATTATTACTATAAAGATATAATTCTCGCCAAGATATCTGGTGGTGTAGGGGATAAGGCTCTCGTCTAGCAACACGAAGGTAGCCGGTTCGAGTCGTGCCGCCGACACGACTTTTTTATTTAATAAATAATTATTTTGACCTTGAAGCCCTGAGCCGCACTCGGCCCGCTATAGATGGCAGCAAAAATTTTGTTCGCTTTTTTATTACATTGACTGATCGTTCTGTAGTTATTCTGTGGGTACGTACTTCTTTCATCTGATTGGACGGTTGGTTGGTTGCGTACACAGAACACACTAGTTGCGTATTAATGTATCCTCTCTTTCCTTGTCTAAGGTGGGTAGTGTTGCCCAAGTGTTGCCAACAAAAAGAACCCAAGGACAAATAAATTGTTACCATGTCACCAAACAGTGCCGTGGGACATATTTTTTTTAACTTATCTGTTTGAAGCTTTGAATAAGAATACTAAGGAAGGAGCATAATGCTATCCATGTATTCATGGATGGTGGGCGGAAAAAGCTCTCTAGGTTGGGGATCCTTGACAGTTCTGTTTGACGATTCATTTGACACATTTGAATTTGATTTGAAATTTTGTGGATTTGTCAGTCTTTACGGAGCTTATTTTATGTTATTTAAGTTATGTTATTCTACTACGGATAGTTGTAGAGGAAGGTAGGTGAAACTAGATGGAAATTTGGTTAGGCAGACTCTAAATGGAACACCAGTGACATTATCAGACTGATTTATCGAAGAAGTTACTCTAAAATAGTTTGTTGTGTAGCGTGCGGTAGATCTCAGGCAAAAATTGAGTCAAATAATGGAACACTTTTTCGCTAGTAAAGTGACTTATATAATATAACATACGTGTAGTAAACCGATCATTTATGAAATTCACTTAAAATTAAACTAAAATTATATATTTTTCCTTGCATTTTAGGTTAATTTTACTACTTGTCAAAGATCAGATGTCAAAGAATTTATATACGTTAATTTGACTTACCTGCTTTCAGTAGCGTATCGGATGTTTAATGTTTAATAAATACTATGAGTAACTATCTATTTTTATTAGAATTATATATTTAATAACAATTTTTAATAATACCAACATTTATTCACAACGTAAAATAAAAATAACAAATTAATTGAGTCTACCCACGGTCCTACCCTACATCATTAGGTTTTTATCATTTTTTAAATAAAATTAGAACGGCACTGATAAACCGGAATTTAAGTCGGCCATATTTGAGGCCCATCGCGGTGTACCTAAGATTTTTGATATGCTCCTTCCTTAGTCTTCTTATTCAAAGGTTTGAAGAGATATTAGGTCTGTTCGTTTTCCTGTTATTATCGATTCTGAATCGTCCTAGAACCATAGCCTAGAACTCTCCAGCGCATGCGCAAATGAAATAATGTCTTCATATTTCCTTCTGCGCAGACGCATCACAATTCTAGGACGGGTCAGAATCGGTAATAACGGAAAACGAAAAAAGCTATTTATATTTTTTGATAAATGTTTGGACAACGCCTATGGTGTTACGGTAGTATTATTGGTGGTATCATACTTAAGTAATTACGAAAAAACGTATTAAATAAAATTGTGTAGGCCAAAAAATCGCCAAAATTGTCGCCGATAACTCATTCGTTGCCATCAAAAAAATGGCGTCTAATGTGTAAACTCTTTAGTCATTGGTTGCCAATCAATGACTAAAGAATATAAGGACATATAACGCCCCTATACGGGCTGCAGGAGAATTTGTGACCTTTTTTTTTGTTTTGGTGGCAAACAATGAGTCATCATTGGTCACTAGCGACAATTTTAGTGATTTTTAATAGTTTGTGTGTAGCAGAGATATGGAAGTGGGAGAATGAGCTTCGACGAGTGCGCATCCAAATTTTTGTCGACGGCAAGATGGCAGACATCTTCCAGGTCTCGCTGTCACTTCCCCTCTTTAATTGACATCTGTTTGTTTTGTTTTTTTTTTCGTTTGTGTTGCTTATCTAGTATAAATTTATTATTTATCTCAATTAATCTAAACACTAATTCAAAGATTGTTGTAATATTGGTCAGTAGTCCATTCTAAGAAAGCTAATACGCTGGAAAAAATGATTAGTTTTCATGTGTAAGTTATACAACATAATCGTGTTTACAATGAGTGATCCCAAAACTGTTTTATTTTTAGTTTCCGTAAAAGGCGATTTGTAAAAATCGGAATTGTAATTGGAAATGGTCAAAAATAAGTGAATGATGTGGCCATTTAAAGAGGATGTTTTTATTACGTGTGGAGGAAGAAGATACTTGGAATCAATGTTAGTGCTTCTGTAAAACAGTCCACTCTTATAGTGTCCATGAAAGCACGAGAGGCGAGAGCCGCGAGAAACATGTCAAATAAGATTGGTCCTTACTTGACAAAAATTATTTGGAGAAAAGAAATCATAAGATAGGGTATTTTAATCGAACAGCGAAAATTAAACATTTTTTATTGTAAAGTTGGTTGTAGGTAGTTGTAGTTTTGTGCCTAAATATTTCTAAACATTAGCAGCAACAGTGTTCAGAGTGTCAAGAGGAAGAGAATTCAGTTAATTAGATTTATGCACAGTTACCAGTATGAAGGATTTTTCAAACATAGTATCGAGTTCTATAGTCAACATTTTTAGTATTCCTACACACAACTGTAAAAACAGGAAAACATTGGACTGAAAAAAATGGCAAGATTTTATATAGGAAGAAAGGGTATTATGGCCAATAAGAAAATTAAATTTTTTTTATAATTATGTCAAAAGAAGTTTCTTTATTTAAAACTGTTATGGGGCATATATTAATTTGAATCAGTGCCACAATCACTGGAAGAAATAATCAACTATAAGGTATTCGAGTAATTGTTAATAGATTGAATATTTAAAAAAAAAAAGTGTTAAAAAGTGAGGACTATTAGTCATGAAGCTTACAATGTTACTTTTTTTCAATATTACACTTTTATTCTGTGGTTAAAACTATGGATGAAAGTTCAAAAGCATTTTGCAATGGCCTTAAATTGTGAGCCAGGATTTATAGCAAGGTATTTGATGCAATGAAACTTAATCGGTACCTTCCAGTATTATTTTAGTAAGGGGATTGTCAATCCCATGTTTTAAAATAGATAAAAATACAGGCCAAAGATGACAATATTACAGTTGAGAAGAAACTATTTTTAATCTTGAAAAAAAAATTTTCTTAAAATTCTGAGATCATATAATCTAATTTCTTAATAATAAATTAGGTTATATTGTAATGTTGTACATACAGAATTTGGTTATGGACAAATAAGGATCGACATGCTTCTTTTGTGCAAAAATAAATGATTTTTTCCTAGTATTAAGACAAACCATAATGTTTTTTAAACTTACCCGGTAAACAGGTTTTTTTTTATATATAATATTAGGAAAATTTGTGTTGTTTATCAGTATATTAATGAACTTAATTTTGACAAAGAATGTTCTATTACAAGATTTTGAGTTTTTATTGTCGACTAAAACCGCAGATAAATACAATAATAATACCCTTAAATAAGAACAATGAATGTTTATGTATTAATTGAAAATATTGTTAGAGGACATGTTATGTAACAGTTTTTGTAACACAATTTGAAGGGACGAAATAAAAAAAATAACAAAAAACATATTTTTTCTGGGTTTATATTAAAAATACAAGGTAGTAATTCAATCAAAAAATAATATGAACCAAATGTTTTTTATGAATAAGGCAAATTGAACAAAAAAGTTGTTTAAACAATTTTTACCCAATTTGCAAAAATTTTAAATTGAAACGCGTAAATCAGTACAAGTAAACATGAAATATTGTAAATACTTATTTTAATATCATTTCGAGTGTTTTAACGACGAAAAGGTCATCTATCCGTAGCGTCTTTTGTCAGAATATTTGTATATTTAGTGTATTATATACCAATATTGTACGCAGTTTTGAAACTGATAAAATTAAATAAATCATATTAATGTTAACTAACCATAAAATGATTAGATATTCACTAATGTAAATTGCCCCCCGTATGATTGAAAACAGCAAATTGATATTTGATTACTTATAGATTACCACCTATATACAAAATGACACGAAGACCTGGAATATGGCGCCCCACTTGATTAGACCTTCTGCGCATGTTGACGCTCATTCTCTATCCCTTCTATTTCTCTGGTGTGTAGTAAACTTTGTATAAACTTTAGTACAATGGTGATTAGTTGTTCAGCTTTCAAGTGTAAAAGCAGCAGCGATAAGAAAGAGCCAGGAGTTACGTTTCATAGGTAAATAAACAGTCCACTCCAACTTTTTAGCGTTTTTTTTTTTTTTTTTTTTTTATTATTCTTCAATTTCAAATTAACCATCTAATAATGTACTTGATATGTGCTATACGTCGATTGTATCTAGTTTTGTACCTTTTGTTAACAATTTTTAATACGTTTTTTTCGTAATTAATTAATTAAAATATCAGGATGATACACCATAGGCGTAGTCAAAACAATTATCAAAAAATATAAATATTGCTCAAACAGCTAGGTTAAGAAAAATATGTGCTACGGCACTGTTTGATGGCATCGTCACAATTTGCTCTCGGGTGTTATTTGTCCTTGGATTCTTTAAGCCGGAGTCTCATGCACCCGAAATCCGATGGTACGACATCCGAAATTTGAAGTTATCCTGTGAAATAAAAAAAGCCTGTCACATACATCCGAAAGTTCGTTCCGAAATTTGACAGTTTTGACATTTAGACCTGTCATTTCCTATCAACAGTATCAATCATATATTACAATGTAATTATTGCAGGAAACACTTATAAAAAAATAAACTTCCTCGCCAAATATCCCGAAATTGTCCCCTTCCCACTAAACTTGTTTTTAAAAACCAATGTTTTCAAAAAAAGTGAGGTTTAAAAAACACACGATATCGTACAAAAGTTAAACAAAAATTTAACTTTATACGACGTCGGACCATTAGTTAAAAATATCGGATAAAAATTGTGTCAAAATATTTCGACCAACAGGAGCACCGTCGGATCGTCGTGTCATTGGATTTCGGATGCATGAGAATCCGGCTTTAAGCCGGAGTCTCATGCATCCGAAATCGAATGGTACGACATCCGAAATTTAAAGTTATCGTGTGAAATAATAAAAGCCTGTCACATACATACGAAAGTTCGTTCCGAAATTTGACAGTTTTAACATTTTTCTGCTGCGCTGAATAGAGATTCATGTAATGTTTTATTGGAGAAACACTTAATAAAAATAACTTCCTCGCCAAATATCCCGAAAATGCCCACTTCCCACTAAACTTGTTTTTAAAAATCAAATGTTTTTCAAAAAAAGTGAGGTTTAAAAACAACACGATATCGTAAAAAAGTTTTAAACCAAAATTTAAACTTTTATACGACGTCGGATGATTAGTTAAAATTATCGGATAAAAATTGTTGTCAAAATATTTCGACCAATAGGAGCACCGTCGGATCGTCGTGTCATCGGATTTCGGATGCATGAGACTCCGGCTTTAGTCATTGTTGCCAATCATGACTTGCGTCTAGCCCAGAGATATAGAGGCTATATCTCTGGTCTAGCCGTACCGTGCAACTCTCCTAATGCTCTCCAACTTCAACCCACTATTTACCTGCGTCATGCTGATTGGTTGGGTTTTGGGTTCAAAAAATTAACAGTTTAATATACGATTTTTATTTGAATTATTCTATAAGAGGTACAATTAATCAGTCTGATTTAGTTGTTTCATTAATAAAAAAATATCGCTCATAAATTATTAATTACAATTTTATAACTAAAAGAACTCTATAACATTAATTTACTAAAGGTAACAGCACACAAATTACGCTTTACGAAAACCTAACAACAGAATTTCTAGTTTTTAAATAATTACGCTACGTTTTGAGGTATTTCTTCTCCGTTACTATCGAACTGTGAGGCGACCCAAGCCAGGCCCCATTTTAAATTTGTCAACATGTATTTCAAGGCCTTGGTCCACTGCTCTTCAGATATAATAGTAGCTCTGAAAAAAAAAACAATGACATGACCGAGATTGGAAAAATAACAGAGCAACATACCTAAGTGAGTACTTTACATTATCTGAGTCTTCAATCTTTCCATTACTTATACGATAAGGAAATCTGAAAACTTTATTATTTCTTTCCAATTCTTCAATTTTTTCAGTAAACTGTTGTACACAATCCAAGAAGGCCATCATGCCTGCATCAAATTTAGTGTCCCAAAGATATTTGGGCCCTCCTGAACCATAGAGAGGAATTCTCTTATTTTCTCCTATAACCTCAACATATGAGTGACTGCCATATGGGACAGGTCGAAATTTTATGAAAGTTAGATTGATTTTTCTGGCCAGTGCACAGAATAAAAGAGTGGTTTGTCCGAAAGCAGTGTTTATTTCAGCCCAGCCTACTGGGGCAGATGGTAATGTGCCAAGACAAAAATTATTGATGGTGCCAAAATGTCCTTTGTGCCAAATGTGAAAAGTTGCATTAAACACATTCGTTCTTTTTAATTTGTCCAATTGTGTGTTTGCAGAGTTTAATTGACACTCCAGACTAAAATCAAATGATATTATAGAAATTTTTAATCATAATAATTCATTTTCAATATACCTTCTACCATCATCTTCAGCCATAAGCCACTCCCTTTTATGTCTGACATACTCTTTCCAATACCTATCTTCCTCTTGAGATATTTTTCTTGAAATATCTTCTTGTTCTTCAATAGCCTAATTAAAAAAATACAAACATTTATAAATTCTATAAAATGTAATTAAAAACCTTCAAAGTTTCCTCTTCATCATTTTGTAAACCTTGTAATTCATCTAATAATTTGTTTTCTTCATCAGTGACGTCCTGTAACATTTTTTCTAGTTCAGATAATTTTGGTTCATCTCTTTCCATTTGAAGACTACAAAAATCAGTCTCGACATAAAGGTTAAACAATTCCCATTAAACTTACACTTTATAATATTTACAATAATCATCATAATCATTTTGTGTGATCTCTAATTGCTGTTCTAAGAGTTCAATAAGATAATCTGTGCATTCATCGCAAAGAGGATGATCTATATCACAGCTGCCAGAAAGATGATCAAATAATGATGCATTCCTCTACAAAAAAATGTCCTACAGGTATAACACAAATTTAAATAAACATATTTTACCTTGTACTGGCTACTCAACAGATCTACTTCATTTTCATCTGAAATAAGCATAAACCCATTGGCCCCATTGCCAGAATCAGAAAGCCTACATGGAGGCACATACTGGTCAAAACTAGTGGTTTCTGATTCCAAATCGACATCTGTGTTAGAATATATGGGCACTAAAAACATAGGTAAAATAGTTGTAGACATGGCTAGTAAACAAAGAACCTTGAAATTTAAAACTCACAATTTAACTCCGCTGAAATGTGTTCGCTGAATGAGTTTAGGGATTCGTCAAGCCTTAAGCTCTGCGAACATCTTTGGCAGGTAAATGAGACGAAAGCTTTATCGTCACCCATGATTTCTAACAAAGTATTTTTTTCTACATTTTGTGAAAGAACCATATATCAGATTATACAAACCATAGATTTGATTTGATAAAAACCATTGACATTGAAACGTCACATGTCACAACCACGTCACAACAGTGTTATAGATGTCAGCAAATGTCAGCATTGGATGTCAGCATGTCAGACAGGGAGTAGTTAAAGTCCCTAGATATATAAAGTACCGCAATTGGTTTGTTCAATGTTATTGGCGCCAAAATGGCGGATTTTTGGGGTATTTCCAGAGAAATAGAAGGGATAGAGAATGAGCGTCAACATGCGCAAAAGGTCTAATCAAGTTGGGCGCCATATTCCAGGTCTTCGTGTCATTTTGTATATAGGTGGTAATCTATAAGTAATCAAATATCAATTTGCTGTTTTCAACCATACGGGGGGCAATTTAAATTTAGTGAAATTCTATCATTTATTATCGTTAGTTAACATTAATATGATTTATTTAATTATCAGTTTCAAAACTGCGTACAATATTGGTATATAATACACTAAATATACGAATATTCTGACAAAAGACGCTACGGACAGATGACCTTTTCGTCGTAAAACACTCGAAATGATATTAAATAAGTATTTACAATATTTCATGTTTACTTGTACTGAATTACGCGTTTCAATTTAAAATTTTTGCAAATTTGGTAAAAATTGTTCTAAACAACTTTTTGTTCAAGTTGTATATTCATAAAAAACATTTGGTTCATAATTATTTTTGATGATTACCTACCTTGTATTTTTAATATAAACCTAGAAAAAATATGTTTTTGTTTTATTTTTTTTATTCGTCCCTTCAAATTATGTTTCAAAAACTGTTACATAACATGTCCTCTAACAAATATTTTCATAATACATAAACATCATTGATTTTATTAAGGGTATTATTATTAGTATTTATCCTGGTTTTTGTCGACAATAAAAACTCAATCTTGTAATAGAACATCAATTTTATATTTCGTAAAATTATTTTGATACAAATTCGATTTGTCAAAATTCAAGTCATTAATATATTGATAAACAACCCAAATTATTCCTAAATATTTTATTATAAACAAAAACTGTTACCGGTAAGTTTGTAAAACACATTATGGTTTGTCGTAATACTAGAAAAAATCATTTATTTTTTGCACAAAAGAAGCTTGTCGATCCTTATTTGTCCATAACAAAATTCTGTATGTACATATACCTAATTTATTATTAAGAAAATTAGATTATATGATCTCAGAATTTTAAGAAATTTTTTTTTAAGATAAAATAGTTTCTTCTCAACTGTAATATTGTCAACTTTGGCCTGTATTTTATCTATTTAAAAACATGGGATTGACAATCTCCTTACTAAAATACATACTGGAAGGTACCGATTAAGTTTCATTGCATCAAATACCTTTGCTATAAATCCTGGCTCACAATTTAAGGCCATTGCAAAATGCTTTTGAACTTCATCATAGATTTTACAAGAATAAAAGTGTAATATTGAAACAAAGTAACATTGTAAGCTTCATGACTAATAGTCTCATTTTTAACACTCTTTAAATATCTCGTTAACAATTATGAATATTATATGATTTTTCTCAGTGATTTGTGGTACAGATACAAATTAATATATGCCCCATAACAGTTTTTAAATAAGAAACTTCTGCCCACAGATTTAATTTTCTTATTGGCATAATACCCTTTCTTCCTATATAAATCTTGCCATTTTTTCAGTCCAATGTTCCTTGTTTTTACAGTTGTAGGAATACTAAAAATGTTGACTATAGAACTCGATACTATGTTTGAAAAAGCCTTCATACCTGTAACTGAGCATACATCTAATTAACTGAATTCTTCTGCTCTTGACACTCTGAACACTGCTGCTGCTAATGTTAGAAATATTTAGCACAAAACTACAACTGCCTACAACAAACTTTACAGTAAAAAATGTTAAATTTTTGCTGTTCGATTAAAATACCCTATCTTATGTTTTCTTTTCCTCCAAATAATCTTCTTGTCAAGTAAGGACCAATCTGTTTGCCTAAGTGATACACTTCTGGTACACTTGAACTTGTGCTTTCATGGACACTATAACAGTGCACTGTTTTACAGAAGCACGAACATTGATTCCAAGTATCTTCTTCCTCCACATGTAATAAAAACATCCTCTTCAAATGGCCACATCACACTTGGTTTTTGACCATTCCCAATTACAATCACGATTTTTACAAATGGCCTTTAGGAAAACTAAAAATAAACAGTTTTGGATCATCTGTAAACACGATTATGTTGTATAAACTTACACATGAAAACTAATCATTTTTCCCGGCGTATTAGCTTTCTTAGAATGACTATGACAATATACAACAAGCCTTTTTGAATTAGTGTGTAGAATAATTGAGATAATAATAAATTTTAACTAGATAACACAAACGAAAAAAAAACAAAACAAACAGATGTCAATTAAAGAGGGGAAGTGACAGCGAGACCTGGAAGATGTCTGCCATCTTGCCGTCGACAAAAATTTGGATGCGCACTCGTCGAAGCTCATTCTCCCACTTCCATATCTCTGGGTATTTCTGGGAAAACTGTAGTGGTAGGACTGTTTAAATGTCACATTTGTCTGAAGTTGTCATCAGGGGGGTGACAGTAAACCGGAAAATTGGAAACAGTTGTGGCGCGGTTCTACCCAGGCAGAAAGCATGGCCTTCTAGACTGTCCTAGACAAAAATCTGAATATTTCTATATGATTTCTGTCAATTTCTGCTACGGAACATTTTTATGCACGTTGGCGTCCTCTTCTTTTGTCTGTGTGTCAGCCATGTGTCAACTCCCGAGGCCTCTGGCAAGGTCGGGCGCCATTTTAATTTTTGCCGTTTTAGATTTGAAAGGAAGTTTGTTTATGATATTTCGGCTGAAATTTATAAGTACAAAGATGTTTTTTGATATAAGTTCCTTGTTAACACTCTAATAAAGTATATATGATATTAATTACATGAAGAAAATGATGAAATCGACGTTTCTGCGTGTAATAGGTATGGGCCATATTATATGTAAAAATAGATAATATGTTAACTGTTTTTATATTTTTTTAGCTTTAAACCCAAGGATTTTGGGATATTCTTTGCCAAGGATTTTTCCGTATCTCTCCTTTAAAGACTGATCGGTGATTTGAAAGCAATTGAAAGCAAGTTATACAAGGTAAATTATGATTATTGAACTATTATTAGCCTATATTAATTTTCTACAAGATGAACAGAAATGCGTGATTACATATCACATAGGTACCTATTATGTATTTTCATAGCAATAATGCTATAAATCTATGTATGTAGATTATTTTTAAAATACAAATGAGGTATTAGATGTATATGTATTATATTTTTTATTCATTTTATTTTCATTCAAGTCCTGTTTGATTTAATTCACAAAAGTCTTATGTACCTATATTTATATTTTTTACATATTTTTTTGATTCCAGGTTTTGTGTGGGTTCCGGATGCCTTTTTCCTGCTTCCAGTTATTTAGTTTTATGCCCGTGAAGCTGTGAAAACATTTATTTATCTTCAAGTTTCTGTAAGTCAATGCACTGTTACTTTACTAATTCAGTTTAACACAGCATCTCTGATATTATTTAAATATTTGATATTGATCAGTAGTTTATTGGTTTATAGCTCTTTAATTGTGTTGATTTGCATATTTACATTGTTCTAAATTCCAAATAAATATTTTTGAGTAATTTTGTTGTATTATTTACTACTAGAAAGAGTAAAAAGTATATTAACCCTCATTTAAACCTCCTGAACAGCCCGCCATTAAAAACCGGAAACGGAAATAAATTTCATAAAATTGAAATTGTCATGTCTATGTCATGTCAAATGTCCCAGCCGCCATATCTGAAAATTAGTTACCCAGGCAGCCACGCTGTTTCCATAATTTAACATTGACTTGACACTTCTTCTTGTATTTATTATTTTATGGTTGTCATGTCAAATGTTGAGAAGCTGTCAATTTCAGAATAAAAATATTTATCCACATATTTTAAAATAATTATAAAGCCACTAAAATGCTACAAATTTATTAGTTAATAATGTATAGGCGTCGATATCTTTAGTGAAGAAATGTGTATTACAAGAAAAGGCCGCCATTTGATGTGTTTTCTAACATCGTCGATATTCAATACACGTTAGGTAGTGGATTGAATTTATTTATGCTCCAGTGAATATTTTTAACAATCTTATTTGTAGTATAACCTATTGGTACATAAAACTTCATTGTAGAACAAGACAAGATCACAATAGATCTGGGAAGGTCGCAGTGGGTCAGGCCCAGATCCACCTCTAGAAATCTAATATAGAACAAGACAAAGACCTTACTTGCAAACTACCATACATATCTTTTAAAAAGGATGCTAAGTGTAGTGTAAGTGAAATCTTTACGTAATCATTCCCTAAAATGTTTAGTGTAGTTTAGTTTTCAACATTTTGCAGTAAGAAGTTTAGATAAATCTACAATATATTATCATCAGACCAAAGGCAGGATAATTACTTAATAGAATAAGTTATGTTATGATACATATACAGATTTGTATGACATCGCTTCAGGTGGTTTTACCAGTCAGGACTAACAGGGATATTAACCAAAACAATGAAAAAAAGCTCAAATAAATTTGATCCTAATAACAAGAATGTTGTTTATGCATATGCTAACTATATAGTTATTTTCATGGACTTAAATAGATTAGTTTTTATGTATTTATTGATAGTAATTAATATTTTTTGTTCATATTGTAATTACTAATAAAAAGTAAAGAATATAATGTAAGCATGTAAAGTTATATTTAAAAATTTGGTCTTATACTGTCAGTTATAAATAAAAGTGTGTGATTTAAATTTGATTTTTATACATGGCATAAAATTGTTAAGATTCGTTTGAAGTTTTACATATTGTCGAGGTAAAATTATGCCTACTTAATTTATGTATAACAATAATTACAGTTATTTCAATGTTAAATTTATAGCAGTATAACTTTTTTATAATAATGATACTTAAACATTATGACTATGACACTTGTTGTTTTAAAAATATAACATTAAATTGCAGAGCAAAATATATTTTAATTGAATTATGTGGTATTAACTTGCTTTTATTCAACTAATAATAAATTTGTTGTATAAAAATGACTCCATAACATACAAACCTTAATTATACAGCACACATAAAGAGCCCCTATGCGTTTCAAGCTTCTTTCTAAGTTATTTATAAAATAAGTGCACAATTACATACCTAAAATGCTGAAACTACCTGAAGTCATACTAACTGAAACAATCTTTCTATCAATATATTAATATATTTCAAAAATAGCAGGTATGTATCATATCAATTTAATTATTACATTTATTTGTTTCAACCATGGTTCAAAATTTTCTCATATAAAAGCCGGCCTTCAAATTTAAGTTTGTAGCTTATTCATAGTTCCAAAGACTTTCGTTACATCATGCTTATTTGTCAAAACTAACTACAGCATAACTGGTATAATAGGAAAGGTTTACTTATGGTATAGGTAGCCCGTTCTTATCAACAAACAAAGTTTTTCCAATTGTTTGACTGAATTAAGTACTAAAATGCTAAATGTTATTCTAACTTTATTTCTTCTTACCTATTAACTTACTTCTGTTGGCGTACTTTGCGCTAAAAGGTAACATAAAATAAAATGCTAATACAACTGAAAACACTTGTACGGAAACCATTCGTTTATAACCTCTTAACACATATAATTTCAAATTTAATTTATGAAATTGAATGTTAATATACAACCTGATATTACGTTAAAAGGCTGAAATTAAATTGTAGATAATAAGAAACGTAATTGTACCACCAATTAATAAAGTATTTTATTTTACGGCTTGCCTGTCAATGTTGGTCAGGCCAGATGTTAGCAATGGCTCGGACCGAACAATATAAAATAATTAACTGAAAGAAGTCAACTCTGTGTTAAATCCCGATGGAAACACGATACGCCACCGAAAGCCTTCGTTGTCGTCTGGAGAACTATTTTTCCAATTGACAGGTTGACATGATAAGGACATGATGGCTTAATTTTCACTTCCGTTTCCGGTTATTTAATGGCGGGCCCTCTTTCAGTTCAAATGTATTTTGTATTTTTTCTTTTCATAAATAAAACCAAAAAATAATTTATTCACATATATTTATTTGAAGTATGGAACAACGTGACTAAATAAACATAAAAATATAGAGGATTGTATTGTTTCAATACCAATTAGTTAATTATATGTACTTTTAACGTAAATTAGTTAAGGTATAAGCATGACTTACAGTAATTTGTAAATAAACACACGTATTCGCAGACTTCAAGGACAGAAAACGGACACAGGGACATGAAAACGGGAGCCTTATACAAAAACCTGAAAACAGAAAAACAAATTTTTTTATACTAAAATTAACAATGTAAAAATATCAATAGGTATAAAATATAAATATACTGTTTAAAAAAGCGTCCATTATTCCCAAAGAGACCTGGCTTATAAATCAAAAAGAAGCAAAAAGAGACTTTTAGTCGGATAACATAATCAGATTATCAGTCCGATTTATTGCATTATTGACAATAAATCGCACATATTGGAGATAAATGATGTTGGCTATAGTTAAAAATGATCTTACCTTGCTGTAAATTGTTTCCATTTTCAAAAAAATCGCCGATCAAAGAGATTATAACACCATTTTCTTGCATCTAAAAAATGTAAAAACAGTGTTTATTTACTACCTATTTTTCATATACATGGGACATACCTACTACGGCAGAAACGTCATTTTCTCCAGGATTCTTCATGTAATATATATTTTATATACTTTATTACCTTTATAATTATAAATTTCAGCCGAAATATTAAATTGAACTTCCAAAACGAAACTAAACGGAATGAATTAAAATGGCGTCGAATATTTTCGACACAATTTTCGAATTTGTTCTAGAACAAATCTGAAGTTGTCTCTGAAACTGATATTAAATTCCTAAACTGTGAGTTAGACAATAGTTAGACAAAAACAATGCTGTCCTTGTCTAGGCATATGTCATTAGGAGAATGGCAAGAATGACACCATGGGAATGGGCACTCCTGCGATTTGACAGGTCTTTATTTTTAGTACCTGCCCGCACCGCAGAGTGTGCTGTGGTCGCTTTCAGACGTCACCCCACTCCCCAAACTGTCGATCGGACACAATTTTCGCGTCGCACGTGGGATACGCGGTCGGTTATTTGTATCCTGCTCTCCGTGCTGTTTGTTTCGTTTTGGTTTCGTTACTGTAGTGGTGTGATTCGGTATTTTTCCCAATATATTTGTCCAAAATGGTATTCCGTTGTTGTGTTCCTGGCTGTAGAAATACTAACAAAGATGTGAAAACACATTGCCTACCAAAAGACTCTGAGGTAAGAATCTACCTTTAATTTTTATGTTATTATATCTTAATTCAGTCCATTTCAATTAAAAGTTACCAAAGTTTGTCTTAGAATCTCATTTTAAAAATATTAAATTCTACTAAAGTGTAGTTTTTCCATTATTTTGTTTTAGTAAATATTCTATATTCTGTTATTTTATACTAGGTACTTTAAAAATTTTTTTATTGTTTTTATAGATGAGAAGAATGTGGTGCCAAGCAGTAAATTGACTTGATTTGGTAGATATTTTGTTTATATTTTTTATTTAATTCTAAATAAAATAATATAAAAGTAATCTCTGTTTTTTATTAACATATAATTTTACATTAAATACATAGTATTTAAAATATATGTTTTAAAATATATACATACAATAATTCAAAGCAATAAAGTAGGTTGCAAACTATTTATATTTGATGAAATAGTAATCAAAACAATAGTTGCAACTTGCTTTATAGTTTTAGATATTCAAGATCATTGAAAATGAGTGTAATTATTCCCGATTTGAATATATCGGCAAATGGAAACAGTACTGCAGCTCCGAGCGTCGCTGCAAAACATGTTTTTGTGGGAGATAGAGTCCTTAATCTAAATTAGTTCTATTATCTATGAATGACACTAATGACTGTTTCCAATTTTTTCCTATTTTACTGTCACCCCTGCAGACAGCTGCTTAAAAAGCCAAAACAGTGCCCAATACCTATTAAAGATCAGCTACGGGCGGACTTTGTTTACTTCATCAGCTGTACAGCCACTTAGATGTGGGTTAGATTCCGTTTCATATTTTTTGTCCAAGGTTGATTTTGGACAACTCTTTGATTTTAGGTATTGTATTATTGTAGTGCAAAGCAATTTATTTTGGTGTTGAAGTGAGGCATAAAACTACTACTAAGATATATGGGTCACTCGGTTTCCACTTGTATAAAAATAGAATTTTAAAATTACACGTTGTGTAAAAGTGATTTAACCCTAAGTGCTGCTTTATTTTTACTTATCGTGATTTTTGTGTGTGTTTTTGAGATACTTTCAATTCATCAATAAAGCTTAAGTGGGGTGTGTTTTTGGTGCTATGCCTCATCTTTGTTGTGTTCCTGGTGGAAAGGATGATTACTAAGGATGGTTATTACTAGAGCAGCCTAAAGTGTCGGAAGAGCAAGAAGAGTGGGTTTTGAGTTATAAATCAGAGAATTTTAGTAGAAAATATTTTGACAAATTTAAAATAATATTCTCCCATGGTGGTATTAATGAAAACTGGACAATTATGTTTTATTTTATTCATATTGTGGATTCTTCCTCCAAGATGTTGCTGAAGTTCAGCTTGATGAGTTAAAACACGTAAGTAGGTATTATGATCTAGGAAAATAAAGAATATGTGTATTAGAGATCATGAAAAGATTATTATTTTGAGTTCAAATTTACTACAAAAAGATTTTTGTAAAACAAAGGGCTAATTACAGTTTAAAAAGAAGAATGTGTTTTTGTTTGATAATATATAATGTATGTTAAGCATAACATATATTTGTTCAGTAATTTTTAATGAATAGTATTGATTATTTATAATATGAAATTAATATCAAATATTTAGAGTGATGGCTGGAATACAAATATGAATAAAATAACAATAAAATTGGTATATTTGCATAATACAAAGAATTAAGTTTTAAGAATAAGGTGTTACTAATGCACTAAAATTCATATTTCTTTGTTTTAGTGGTCTAATGTTATTTACATTTTACGTAAGAATTATACCGTATCATCAGAAAAATCGGCGTCTAGTTGACGGAAATGAACATCATTAGCATTCCTAAATAACTGTACACATAAGGAAAATAATTAACTAGGGTACAATCTTGGAAAATTTGATGATTCTTAGTCTTGATTTCTAAATATTCTAAATTTTTTGATTTTCTTGGAATTTAGGTTCAGGAGAAAAACGCTAATTGATTTTTCATTTGGTTTCATTATTTTTATTTGGTTTAAAAAAAAAAAACAGTTCAGCTAACATTGGCCTCCATCAGTGTTGTGTCCTTATGAACAAAATAGTGTCGAATATAATCCAAAAAATTGCATATAAAATATTCACACCACGCACATAATGTTTACTGCGTACTCCATAGTCAATGTAGATAATTTTAGTGTTAAGAATGTAATTTTAAAAATATGTATTCAACTTTTTGATAAGTTTATATTAGTTTATTAATTTGAGTAAAACATTTATGAGGTGTGAATTATATTGTATATGTAATTTTTTTGGATTATATTCGATACTATTATGACACAACACTATGAAAACTATAGTTAGCCGAAGACGTTACAAATAAATAAAAATAATGAAAACAAATGAAAACTTAATCAACGTTTTTCAAACCTCTCAAGAAAATCAAAATTACAAAATAATTTAACATATAAAATGCCAGCGATCTTCATTCTTAGCCATCACTTGAACGCCTTTTTAGATAATATTGTATTATTTGTAAATATAATTTTCAGAACATTGATACTTGCAAAATACATATAAATTTTGTGAATGCAAATAATATTACATCACTGTGAGTAGATATTAAATGTTTTGTTAAATTAGATCATTTTCAAACCCCAAAATTTAAAATATATTTACATTTTACCCATTATCTATGTACCTATACATTATTTGTACATTTAGCAAAACATTTGCTGCATTTGTATGGTTCATAGTTTGTTGCCAAAGTATTTATTACTATAAATGGAGTATATATGTTGTAGTTATTAGCTGTATTATGTATATTTCATTGAAACTATATCATTTTTAAAATACAAACCAAAAATCTGAGGAATAATTATGTTTTCCATGTATTCTACAACATATTTATTAATCCGTTATATCTAACTAGCGTGACGTCATAAATCTCGCCAGTAGGCTGATCTTTTAATAGAAGGCACTGGCCGAAACAGCGAAATGTTGAGGCACTGCCGTTCTTTAAAAGATCAGCCTGGGGGCGGACTTTTGTTTACTTCATCAGCTGTACATACTTAGATATTGGGTTAGATTCCGTTTCAATATTTTGTCGGTTGATTTTTGGTTTTAACTCTTTGATTTTTGGTATTATTTATTGTGTAGTGCAAAACTAATTATTTTTGGTGTTTAAAGTGACATAAGAAACTACTACCAGATATATGGTCACTCGGTTTCGCATAAAAATAGAAAAAATTACACGTTGTGTAAGTGATTTAACCTAAAAGTGCCCATACATTTTTTACTTATCGTGATTTTTGTGTGTTTTTTAAGACTCTAACAATTCATCAATAAAGCTTAAGTGGAGTGTGTTTTTGGTGCTATGCCTCATCTTTGTTGTGTTCTTGGTGGAAAGGATAGTTATACTAGGCAGCCTAAAGTGTCCAGAAGAGCAAGAAAAGTGGGTACGAGTTATAAATCAAGAGAATTCTATTGAAAATATCTTTAATAAATTTAAAAATAATATTCTCCCATGATGGTATTAATGAAAACTGGACAATTATGTTTATTTTATTCATATTGTTGAATCTCCACTCCAAGTGTTGATGGTTCAGCTTCGATAGATTCAAACACGTAAGTTGGTATTATGATCTAGGGAAAAATAAAGAATATGTGTATTAAAGATCATGAAAAAGATTATTATTTTGAGTTCAAATTTTAAAAAAGATTATTGTAAAGTATATATATAATGTATGTCAAGCATAACATATATTTGTTCAGTAATTTTTAATGAATAGTGTTGATTATTTATAATACCAAATTAATATCAAATATTTAAGTGATGGCTGGATACAATATGAATAAAATAACAATAAAATTGGTGTATTTGCATAATACAAAATTAAGTTTTAAGAATAAAGGTGTTACTAAAAATTCTAAAGTTGTATTTCTTTGTATTAGTGGTCTAACGTTATTTGTTTATGTAAGAATTATACCATATCATCGAAAAAATCGGCGTCTAGTTGTGGCTTGGAAATGAACATCGATGACATTCCCTAAATAACTGTACACAAAATAATTAACTAGAATTTTACAATCTTGGAAAATTTATTCTTGAACCTTGTTTCTAAATATTCTAAATTTTTTGTTGATTTTCTTGGGGATTTAGGTTCGGGAAAAACGCTGATTAAGTTTTCATTGGTTTTCGTTATTTTTATTTGGTTTTAAAAAAACGTTTCAATTAACATTTATAGCCTTCATGAGTGTTCATATGTGAAAAAATAATTAATGAATATAATCCAAAAATTACATATAAAATATTCTACACATAATGTTTACTGCATTACTCCACAGATCAATGTAGATAATTTTAGTGTTTAAGGAATAATGTAATTTTAAAAATATGTGGTCATCTTTTGATAAGTTTATATTAGTTTAGTAATTACAGTAAACATTATGAGGTGTGAATTATATATTGTATATTCTTAATTTTTGGATTATATTCGACACTATTTTTTCTCCTATGACACAACACTGATAGAAACCCTCATTCAAAGAAACGTTTTTAAACAAATCAAAAATAATAAACAAAAACAAATCAGCAGTACTAGTCAAATCTGAAAATCAAAATTTCAATCATTTTCCACTGGAAATACCAGCGATCTTCATTTCATAGCCATCGCTGACGCCTTTTTAGATAATATTGTATTATTTGTAAATATAATTTTTTCGAACATTGATACTTACAAATATACATATAAATTTTGTGAAGATACAAATAATAAATACATGCCTTACTATTAGTAGATATTGAATGTTTTTGTTAAAATTTAGATCGATTTTCAAACACCAAAATTTAAAATATATTTACATTTTACCCATTATCTTATGTACGTATACATTGTTTAACATTGTAAAACATTTTGCTGCATTTGTATGGTTCATAGTTTATTTGCCAAAGTATTTATTACTATAAATAGGTATATATGTTGTAGTTATTAACTGTATATTATGTATATTTCATGTAAACTATATCATTTTAAAATACAAACCAAAAATCTGAGGAATAATTATGTTTTCCATGTATTCTACAACATGACAGCGTGACGTCATAAATCTCGCCCGGAGGCTGATCTTTTAATAGAAGGCACTGGTTGAGGATACATTTAAAATACGCTATTAACGTGGATTTGGACGACAATAGGTAAGAACACTAAATTTATTTCTATATTCGATATAAACTTGTTTATTAGGTTTTTAGTTTGTGATGTTTCATGTGATGATCATTTTCATGTTCATCGTCTTTGAATTGACATGAGGATATCTATGGAAAAGTAACTAATCTGAAAGTAAGCCAACATATCGTTTGTCCTTTGTGTGCTAAAGAAAAGATTTTCTTTTCGCATCATGAGGAAGTATTACATCAATTAAAAAATGTTAGGAAGTTGATTACTTGTCATGGAAAAGTATACCAATGGAAATTATTTGTTAAAGAAGTATAATTCTAAGGGTAAATTTTATTATAATTAGTAACCTGTCTATTTTTTATACGTAGATGTTTCAGGTTTTAAGAATAAATTGGTTGAACCCAAAATCTGGAGGAAGTACCTATATCCATACACAGAATATGCCCATTAAAAATACTAGTCCAAATTTGCTTTAATGGTAGACAATTATTCAATACAAATTAACTTTTTAAGTGACTGAAATATTAAATAGTTTAGAATATGGTATAACAATGTAAAAAAATATTATTTTCAGGAACGATTAGGGCCCGATATATTTGAAACTCATGTTGGACATAGTATTGAGTTGGGTAGAATATTATTCTACGTTAAGTGAGGGTATCAGATACCTATTATTGTACTGTATTTTAATATATACATTAGAATTGTTGGTTTTTTCATATTTGTTTTATTTATTATTTTACTTACAAGTTATATAAAGTTAACACTAAAATCTACTTTTTGACTTATATAAGTTAGTCTGTGGTTTAATGCGTGATTACATCCACATGATTTCAAGTTTTTAAAATATAAATATTATAACTGGCTTTAAAAACTCCATTAAACTGTTAAAAGTGTAATTTATTTCAAAATAAATATACATATATAGGTATATATTAATATCGAAAAACATTTTTATTTCCTTAACACCAATTTAATCATCACATACATATGTATAAACATTTATTTACGTTATTTCAAATGAAGACCACAGGAAAAACCAGCTTTGTTCATTTTAACTGGAGCCGAGAAAATGCAATTACGAGTGAACTACTCTGGTTTTTCTCCTGTAGGGCAAAATAACTAAGCTGTAATATCTCTGGGACTAAGCATATTATTATTGCTTTCTTTGATGGTGCCTCGAATAATGCTAACACTTGCCTATAAAATTGTCTCGCTATCAATTTCTATGAAAATGTAACATATTATCTGGTTTTTTCCATGTAGTCTTCAAATGATCTAAAAATTCAGCAGGAATGATCCATTATGCAGCAAACACACTGATGTTGAATCATGGGAAGCTTTTTTGTGGGCATTTCACAAATAAAATGAAATGTCTGATCAAAAACTGAAAATGCAAAACAGATAGTAAGCTTTATAAATACATACATATATATAAATAATCATACCTACATCTATTTATGTCATTACAATGGTACAATCCAACCGATATTTTAATATACAACCCAAGTAAATAATCAAAATGCACTTTTATATCAAAAGCAAAGCAAGTAATGTTATCAAGGGTTCCAATTAATATCAGGATTTAAAAAAATGCAGTCTAATTCTTATTATTTTTCTAAATACGTATTGTCTGATGAGCAATTACAAAATATAAATCTGATGTAAATAGAAAAATAAAGTAAAAACTGTAAAAACAGGTAAAAACAACAACAAAAATTCTAACCAAAGATTTAACCGTCATACGACATGAGTATCACGTGATTGCACAATACCCAACGATAGGGTACGTACCTCTTTCATCTGATTGGACGGTTGGTTGCGTATTTTAATGTATCCTCATTTGCCTGCGCGTCGTATGTCTTCTGGCAGTCTTTTAATTTTTCTGTTTGTCTATGGCGTTTACTATACTGAGGTACCCAATGCCGACAACAAGTTTGTTGGGTAATGGTGTGGATCCGGTGGCTGACCTTGAAACGAGTTTTTGCTGCATATAGTCACAGACACTACGCATGCGCACATCTTCGATGTTGCCAGATTGCAAGTTATTTTGGAATTATTTTCAATAGAAAACAAATTTGTGCTTTTCAGTGTTTTTTTGTCAATATATACCGTATGATCGAAAAAACGTCGTCCAGTTGGCTGGGAAATGACGATTGAGGACATTTCCCATGTAAAATGACAGCGATCTTCATTTCATAGTCATCGGTGACGCTATTTTTTTTTATAGTATGCGGTATATTATTTATATTATTATTTTAATATTTCGCACAACACGTGAACGCTTATTATGTATTTTCATAGTCAATAAAATTATATAGAAATAAAACTCTAGATTCCTATCTAGATTATTATGTTACGTTTAAAAAGTGCTTTATTAAAAATTCGGGAAATTAAAAGGGATGTGTCCAAGTTTTTTCTTTTTTTTAAGCTGTAGCTCCATGTCATGTTCATAATAGGTTTTTTTTAACATTTCATCAAAACTACGGAGGCCTTAAAAGGCCTTTTAGCCTCCGTAACTAAAATTGTAGAATCAGCTTCAGCAACATTAACATCATCAGTTACCTTGTTTAATTCTGCTTATACATATATTGCATTAATTTTTTTGCTACCTTAAAATTTCTCTATTCTTACACCTAATTTATGTGATTTTCTTAGCATATATGATCTATAAACCATATTTTTCCTAATGGAAAGATGGAATAGGATATGCAAAATTAAGATATTTAACATTTATTTTCCAGACAAAGCATAATATAGTATTAAGATTAAGACATAACAAATATTATAAGAAAGATCTTAATATAAATCACAAACTAACCAAGTCTTAATTTGGTCTTGTATAAACACAGGTATAAAAATAATAAGATCAAAACTCAACCTTCACCATATTGTCAAGATTTGGCATTATAGGAAACAAAAAATTAGAGTAAATTAAGAAAAGACTATCAAACTACACGATATTAAATACTGTAATGTATTCTACGACACAAACCATCTCCCTTCTAAAGAGAAAAAGACATAAATAAAGCTTATTTTAGTCTTATCACCACACTCTTCGATAAAATATATGTCTAAAATTGCTATTAATCCGCTAACTTGATATTTTTAAGAAATTATGATACAAACATATTATAATCAAAGTATATATTATATTAGTAACATCAGAGAGTAACATTATAGGTAAAACGTTACCTCTATCTCCCATTGACTTGTATTGTTCTATAAGACTCGTCATGGTAGTACTTCAATACATCAATACATATAATCAGAACTATTGTTGCCTGTAAATAACTAGAAATTAAATAACTTGAAAGAAATAAAATAATTCTAATAAGTTTAAACCATTAAGAAAAAATCCGTAAATGATAATTTTTAATTCTAATGTAAATATATAAATAAATTTTATTAACATTACAATTTTATATATTCAACTTTATATATCATTCCTTAAGTTTGGATATCAAGATAAATCTGAAATTATAAAATTATTTAGAGAATTTGTATTATTATTGATTAACACTCAAAAGAAAATTTTCAACTGCAAATAATTCGAAAATAAACCGCAATTTGGCAACATCGACGATGTGCGCTTGCGTAATATTGATGATCAAATGCTGCAAATATGGGCTTCAAGGTCAGCCACCGGATCCACACCTTTACCGTTTGTTGTTTATTTTGGTAAAGACAAGGTAAAGATGTGGAGCAGGGGGGTGACAGTGAAATAGGAAAATTGGAAACAGTCATTAGTGTCATTCCTGTCATCTCCTGACGACAAGTATGGCCGCCTAGACAAGGACAGCATTGTTTTTGTCCAACTATTATCTAACTTCACAGTTAAGAATTGACAGATTTCAGTTTCAGAGACAACTTCAGATTTGTTCTAGAACAAATTCGAAAATATTCGACGCCATTTTAATTCATTCCGTTTAGTTTCGTTTTGGAAGTTCATTTAATATTTCGGCTGGAATTTATATAAATATAAAGGTAATAAAGTAATATAAAATATATATTACATGAAGAATCCTGGAGAAAATGACGTTTCTAAGTAGTAGGTATATCCCATGAATATGAAAATGGGTAGTAAATAAACCTGTTTTACATTTTTTAGATCACAAGAAACAGTGCCTTCTATTAAAGATCAATACAGGCGGACTTGTTCACTTCATCAACTGTACATACCCAGATATTGGGTTAGATTCCGTTTCATATTTTGTCGGTTGATTTTTAGTTTTAACTCTTTGATTTTTGGTATTATTTATTATTGTAGTGCAAAAAACTAATTATTTTGGTGTTTAAGTGACATAAACTACTACTAGATATATGGTCACTCTCGGTTTCGCATAAAAAATAGAAAAATTGAAAAATTACACGTTGTGTAAGTGATTTAACCTAAAAGTGCCCATACATTTTTTACTTATCGTGATTTTTGTGTGTGTTTTTTAAGACTCTAACAATTCATCAAAAAAACTTAAGTGGAGTGTGTTTTTGGTGCTATATATATCTTTGTTGTGTTCCTGGTGGAAAGGATAGTTATTCTAGGCAGCCTAAAGTGTCCGGAAGAGCAAAAAAAGTGGGTACGAGTTATAAATCAAGAGAATTCTATTGAAAATATCTTTAATAAATTTAAAAATAATATTCTCCCATGATGGTATTAATGAAAACTGGACAATTATGTTTATTTTATTCATAATGTGGAATCTCCACTCCAAGTGTTGTTGGTTCAGCTTCGATAGATTCAAACACGTACAGTACGTCTGTCCGTTCTGTAGCTACGGGGTATCCGTGGGAGGGGAAACGATATTTTCTCGATGTTTTTCGGAAAAAATTAGACGACGCGTCCCATCAATAAAAATTCGACAAATTTGCAAGTAGCCAATAAAATGAGTGGGCGGAGCGATTTGCGGTGACGTACTCGTCAAGTCGACGTATAAAATATATTGCTGTTTATTTAAATGTTTTTTGTCCGCATTCCTTTCATAGACGCAGATCCAGCAGACGTACTGTAAGTGGGAATAAATAAAGAATATGTGTATTAAAGATCATGAAAAAGATTATTATTTTGAGTTCAAATTTTAAAAAAGATTTTTGTAAAGACAAGACTGATACAGTTTAAAAGAAGAATGTGTTCTTGTTTGATAATATATAATGTATGTCAAGCACAACATTTGTTCAGTAATTTTTATTGAATAGTGTTGATTATTTATAATACCAAATTAATATCAAATATTTAAGTGATGGCTGAATACAATATGAATAAAATAACAGTAAAATTGGTATATTTGCATAATACAAAATTAAGTTTTAAGAATAAAGGTGTTACTAAAAATACTAAGAAATTCATATATCTTTGTTTTAATTGGTCTAATGTTATTTACATTTTACGTAAGAATTATACCGTATCATCGAAAAAAATCGGCGTCTAGTTGGCTTGGAAATGAACATTGATGACATTCCCTAAATAACTGTACACATAAAATAATTAACTAGAATTTTATAATCTTGGAAAATTTGATATTCTTGAACCTTGTTTCTAAATATTCTAAATTTTTTGATTTTGTTGGGATTTAGGTTCGGGAAAACGCTGATTAAGTTTTCATTTGGGTTTTCATTATTTTTATTTGGTTTAAAAAAAAACGTTTCGGCTAACATTATAGCCTTCATCAGTGTTGTGTCATATGAAAAAAATAGTGTCGAATATAATCCAAAAAATTACATATAAAATATTCACACCACGCACATAATGTTTACTGCGTACTGCGTACTCCATAGTCAATGTAGATAATTTTAGTGTTAAGAATAATAATTTTAAAAAATATGTGGTCATCTTTTGATAAGTTTATATTAGTTTATTAATTGCAGTAACATTATGAGGTGTGAATTATATTTATATGTAATTTTTTGGATTATATTTGACATTATTTTTCTCATATGACACAACACTGATGAAGGCTATAATGTTAGCCGAAACGTTTTTTTTTAACCAAAAAAAAATAATGAAAAACCAAATGAAAACTTATTCAGCGTTTTTCCCGAACCTAAATCCCAAGAAACTCAAAAATTTTAGAATAATTTTACATTATAAAATGACAGCTATCTTTATTTCATAGCCATCGCTGACGCATTTTTTTCTATGATATTGTATTATTTGTAAATATAATTTTTCGAACATTGATACTTGCAAAATATATGTACATATAAATTTTGTGAATGCAAATAATAATACATTACTATTAGTATATATTGAATGTTTTTTGTTAAATTAGATCGAATTTCAAACCCCAAAATTTAAAATATATTTTACATTTTACCCATTATCTTATGTACCTAGTCATTATTTGTATATTGTAAAACATTTGCTGCATTTGTATGGTTCATAGTTTATTTGCCAAAGTATTTATTACTATAAATAGGTATATATATTATATTTATTAACTGTATATTATGTATATTTCATGTAAACTATATCATTTTTAAAATACAAACCAAAAATCTGAGGAATAATTATGTTTTCCATGTATTCTACAACATATTTATTAATCCGTTATATCTAACTAGCGTGACGTCATAAATCTCGCCCGCAGGCTGATCTTATAATAGAAGGCACTGCAAGAAAATGGTGTTATAATCTCTTTGATCGGCGATTTTTTTGAAAATGGAAACAATTTACAGCAAGGTAAGATCATTTTTAACTATAGCCAACATTAGTTATCCCCAGTATGTGCGATTTATTGTCAATAATGCAATAAATCGGACTGATAATCTGATTATGTTATCCGACTAAAAATCTCTTTTTGCATCTTTTTGATTTATAAGCCAGGTTCTTTGGGAATAATGGACGCTTTTTTAAACAGTATATTTATATTTTATACCTATTGATATTTTTACATTGTTAATTTTAGTATAAAAAAATTGTTTTTCTGTTTTCAGGTTTTTGTATAAGGCTCCCGTTTTCATGTTCCTGTGTCCGTTTTCTGTCCTTTAAGTTGAAACAATACAATCTTCTATATTTTCATATTTATTTAGTCACGTTGTTCCATATTTCAAATAAATATATGCGAATAAATTATTTTTTGGTTTTATAATAATAATAATTATAATAATAATTTATTTCCAGAAACAAAAATTACAAAATAATAATACTACATTGTAACTCCTACAGAGATAAATAAATTATCTGTGTGTAGGGCTGGATGTACCTATATAATAATTAACAAACTACTAATACATAACAACAATAATTAATACTAACCTAACCTAGTGTGCCAAACATGACTACAAATGATAACAGCGGGGTTGCTGTATTCACTTGTTATATGACTCATGAAACCATAAAAACCACAAAAAAAAATTCTATAACATAATTATCTTTTAAATCAAACATTAATTCTAACCCAATTTTTTATTTTAGTTTTAATATTATGTTTTGATGCTGTTAGTGATTTTAACTCATTTGGTAACCTATTATATAATTTTATTGCTAAATTATAATTATTTTTATTGCTTACTCTTTTAATCATTTTGGGTAACGGTATACTTTTGTTTCTTGTTATACTTTCTGATTGTAAATATATTGTTTTAAGACTATTGTAGTGATAAATTAAAGATTCTAAAGAAAAAAGTTGTTCTAAATTAAGTGGTAAGTTTGTTGTAAATAAAGTGTTTTTACTGATCATTTTTATTAATTTTTTCTGTAGATTATTCACAACATTCAAGTTATTCATATAAGCACCTCCCCATGCTATAATTCCATAGCTTACAACACTATGGAAAAAAGCATAGTAAATTAACATTAGTGTTTTAGTGGTCATAATTTGTTTTAGTTTATAAAAAATTATTGTTAAGTATTTTGTTTTGCCTATAACATGATTTATGTGCTCAGCCCAGCTAAGTCTATAATCAAAAATTACGCCCAAATATTTATAACTATTTACACGTTTTAGGCACTTATTATTAATTTTTATTTCTACCCGGTCTGGCACACTATCACAGTAATTTCCAAAGGTGATAAAAACAGTTTTATCTATATTCAATGACAACTTATTCAATGCTAACAATCTTGAAATTTTCTCCAAATAAAGATTCATGTTTTTTATTGTTTCCTCCCAAGTTTTTGCTGCAGAAATAACTGCTGTGTCATCTGCATATGACATTATTGTATTTTTTGATAAAGACTCCAAGATGTCATTCACATAAATTATAAACAAAAGGGGTCCAAGTATTGTACCTTGTGGAACTCCTACTTTTACCTCTCGATAAGAACTTATAGTATGATTGACTTTAACTCTCTGTTTTCTGTTGTTTAGATAACTATTTAACAATCTATGTGCACTTCCCCTTATCCCATACTGATATAATTTATCTAATAGCAACCTGTGATTGACCGTGTCAAAAGCTTTAGCCAAATCTAGGAAAGCTACAATTATTGGGATTCCTTTATCCAGATTATTATAAACTATATTCGTTATGTTTGAAAATGCATCTCTAGTTCCCATATTCTTAAGAAAACCATATTGATTCTCTGAGATTATTTTGTTATTTATTATAAAGTTATATAACCTACTATGGATTATTTTTTCAAGAATTTTTGCAATGTTTGAAATTAAAGAGATGGGCCTATAATTATGTGTTTTATTTTTCTCATTTGCCTTATATATGGGAACTATTTCTGCACTTTTCAAGGAATCCGGCCAAAAAGAAAATTCAATGCATTTATTAAAAACATGCATTAATGGTTCTGCAATATTCTCAGACAACACTTTTAGTGTAGTAGCATGGATATTATCTACCCCACCCGATTTATTTTTTAAATTATTTATTATTGTTTTAATTTCGTCTGTGCTAGTTGGTTTAAGAAAAATAGTTTTTGGATTCATTGGTGGAAGATTTATTTTTTCATCTGAGAATTTTTGAATTTTTTTACTTAATATGTCACCGATCTCACTGAAATAACCATTCATAGCTTCAGCTATGTGTTCCGCGTTTGTTATTTTTGTATTATTGTCATCTATAATATGTTCTATTTTGTTATTTTCTTTTTTTCTTTTTCCTATTTTATTATTTATTATTTTCCAGAGATTTTTTGGATTATTACAATTTGCTTCAACCAGTTTTTTTTCATGTTTAACTTTAGCATCTTTTATAACTTTATCAAGTATTTTTATGTAAGTTTTATAATCTTTTTTTAGTTGTTCATTTTTTTTATCTAGTTTCCACAAGTTGTAAAGATGTTCTTTTTTATTGCATGATATTATTATTCCTTTTGTAATCCAATTTTTTCTAGGCAATTTTTTGCCATTTTTATTTGTTTTTTTACTTTCTTTTGATTTACATATACAATTTTGTATATTTTCAATTATTAAGTCAATGCTCACATTAGGATCTTCCAACAAAAAATTATTCCAATTTATTTTATTAGCTACATTTTTAAGTTTTTTATAATTTATTCTATTTGGGTTATAATTACTTTCTTTATTCATTAGAGTTGTATCTATATTAACAAATAGTGGATAATGATCTGTAAAAGTTTGAGTAATTTTAATTGCTTTATATGCTATAGTGTTTGTTTTAAAGAAAAAATTATCAATGCAGGTTCCTTCCTGATTACATTCTGCTGGCCTTGTTACTCCCTGGAAACAAGGCATATAGCCATCCTCCAGAAAGTTACTCAGATATTCCTGGCTAACAGTGTTGTGCTCCAACAGATCAATATTGAAATCTCCTACAGGCTTTATTTATGAAAAGAAAAAATACAAAATACATTTGAACTGAAAGAGGGCCCGCCATTGAATAACCGGAAACGAAAATGAAAATTAAGCCATCATGTCCTTATCATGTCAACCTGTCAATTGGAAAGTTAGTTCTCCAGACGACAACGAAGGCTTTCGGTGGCGTATCGTGTTTCCACGATTTAACACAGAGTTGACACTTCTTTCTAGTTAATTATTTTATGATGTGTAGCACAATGTGAAGTGTGGATCTGACCGTGAAGCCCATATTTGCTGCATTTGATCATCGACACTACGCAAGCGCACAACGCACTAAACAAGCGCACTATGGAGTGTAGAGGTAAGGAGAAACAACTCCGTGCATTAAAATATGGTCAAAAAAAGGGAAGAATTAGGATGGCGCTGCTGTAGCAAAAACCTAAAATTTAAGACATGCGCCGAACATTTTTAGAACAGCTGATTCAAAAGACATTTGACGTGAATCATATACGTGAAGCCGCGGGTTTCAAAAATACAAATTTATTTTTATGTCACATGAAATAAATTACAGATTTTTATTCAGCAGCAATAGACTAGGCCCTTTTTTTATTGTTTCTCATAAGTTATTTCGCAAATGTCATTCAAGACGACGAAAAAATATTCTGATCGTTTTAGCTTAAAATTAATGGTAATTATAATTAAGAAAAATTTTATTTAAAGGAATAATTTGTGATGGGTTTAAAATAAATATAATGCAGCTTTAAAATAACTTCATACCTACATTTATTTAGTATAAAAGTAAGTCAATATGTGGTTTTTTTATCGATTATTCAGAAGCAATAGACTGAGCATCTTTTTATTGTTTCTCATAAGTTATTTCGTAAATCTCATTCGAGATGAAAAAGCTTTAGTTTAAAATTAATGTTAATTATAATTAGGAAAACTTTATTTGAAGTTTAATTGATTATATGGGATTTAAATAAATATAATGCAGGTCAAAAATAACGTAATACATTTTATTTATTATAAAAATTAAGCCAATATTATGTAATTTTATACTGTACAAGTATTTATTTACTTTTTGCCCCATCGTAGTTGCCATTCATTCAGAATAGTGGATTTTAAATGTTCGATAGTCGGATGGCTTAACTACCTTAATATCAACTATTTCTAGACAAGAATCGTGTGCAGTATTATCTTCTTTTTCACTCCCAGCTATTCCAACATGGCTTGGGACGTGGAATAATATAATTTTATAGCCCTTCCAGATCCTCATGTCTTCCTTGTAGTTCACCCAATAGAATCGTTCTCGCAGCTTCCTCCCAATTGGTAGTTGCTATTCATTCAGAATAGTGGATTTTAAATATATTTGGTAGTCGGATGGTTTAACTATCATAACTATAACTACTTTTAATAATTCTTTTTCTCAATTCTTTGCACTATAATTTGCATCCCACGTATTGTAATATTTTCCTTTGAATTTCGTTTCCTATTGTTCCATGGCTTGAGACGTAATGTTATAGCCCTTCCAGATCCTCATGTATATGTCCCTTTTTCTTGTAGTCCACCCAATAGAACCTTTCTCTTAGCTTCCTCTCAAGTTGGTTCATTAAGAATAGTGGATTTTAAATATGTTTTGTATTCGGATGGTTTAACTACTGTAACATCATAAATAAATTGTATACCAACACATAATGGCCAAACTTCAACAGACTTTAATATTCATAAGCCTCATCAGAAGAAAATATTTTTTGATCCAAAGTTTCTTTTTCATTATTAGAATAAATTACCTGCAATTTGTTAATTCATTACAACATTGAATAAAAGATGCAAAGTGTTTATACATACTATAATAGATAAATCTTCATTTTAAATTATGTGATAGATCTGCTTGCTTGTAGGATCTAGACTCATAAACTCAATAATTTCTTTTATTGATATAACCAATAAAGTGGTAATGATGAAATTTTGTTTTTGATTTGAGCAGTAGGGTCCATTATTTCCATTATTTGATGCTGTTATTGCTCTACAAAATGTTGATCTTTATCAAGGGATGTTTATGTGTATAATATTATTATTTATGTGTATAATAATACTGTATGATCGAAAAAACACGGCGTCCAGTGGGCTTGGAAATGAACATCTCGATGACATTCTCCATATCATTTTACATATAAAATGACAGCAATCTTCATTTCATAGGCATCGCTGACGCCGTTTTTTATTCGATCAAATTGTACTTTTTTATTCTGTTGTTGCTCTCATTTAATGGTTCCTGTTTTAGTTGCTGTTGTTCATATTTTGGTTTTTTATTCTGTTGTTGCTCTACAAAATGTTATTATTTATGTGTATAACATTACTTTTTGTGTGTATAATAATACTTATGGGTATAATATTCATTTAATGGTGCCCTTCTTGCTTGTTGCAACTCAGAATTTAAATTAACTTGAGGCAGTAGGTAGAACTTCATCCTCCAATATTTTCCTATGTAAATACTGCAAGTGGACTGTATTTCTGATGACAATTTTATCATAAACTTTAACATCTTGTTCTTTAAAATGAAACCTTATCTGTAGATTTCAAAGCAATATCTAAATGCTTTTGACCATCGCTGTAATGTAATTCTTGTCTGAAAATCAATACCTCATGTCAATTATCATCATGTCTATTATCCTAATGATTTTGATTTTGATAGATTATTAAAATACAGCACTTACAGTTAACTAGTTCTTGAAAGTACCTACAATTTTATTTATTTCCTACTTTTACTTGTTTAAAAAAATGCCAACAATTTGTGCATGTCTGTCAAACTTTAAAATCATTAATAATAAATTTTATTCAGGTTGTAACTTTATAAAAAGGATTGTAAAAATATACTTTGTAACATGTATGTCAATAATCTTACGAAAAATGTTTACTACACTTTTGATTGACTCTAATTTTTGCATATAATACAAATAATACAATACTGAATTATATTATGTATTTTACATACCGTAGGCTTTGCCTTTGCTCTTTATTTTTCCATCAGCTATTCAATCAACTTCGCACCACACACACTTTAACCATTGTTAAATAATAAATAAAGCACAAAATATTGTAAACAATAATTATTTTATATTCACAAAAATAAAACAAAACTTTTTTGGGTGTGTTTGAAGTTTATATTTATTTTTTTATTCTCTGATCTATGGATTTACTTTTCATTTTTTTTTTAGATTTATGCGTTTTTAGCGCCACTGTGGTCATTTGGCGAACCCTTATTCTTCCCATTTTGTGACCACTTTTTCAATAAAAGTCCCATAAGAGTTATTTCTCCTTACCTCTACACTCCATAAAGCGCACTAAACAGCAATTTGGCAACATCATCGATGTTGCCAAATTGCTGTTTATTGTTTATTTTCTAATTCTTTGCAGTTGAAACCAGGGGGGTGACAGTAAACCGGAAAATTGGAAACAGTTGTGGCGCGGTTCTACCCAGGCAGAAAGCATCATAAAATAATAAATACAAGAAGAAGTGTCAAGTCAATGTTAAATTATGGAAACAGCGTGGCTGCCTGGGTAACTAATTTTCAGATATGGCGGCTGGGACATTTGACATGACATAGACATGACAATTTCAATTTTATGAAATTTATTTCCGTTTCCGGTTTTTAATGGCGGGCTGTTCAGGAGGTTTAAATGAGGGTTAATATACTTTTTACTCTTTCTAGTAGTAAATAATACAACAAAATTACTCAAAAATATTTATTTGGAATTTAGAACAATGTAAATATGCAAATCAACACAATTAAAGAGCTATAAACCAATAAACTACTGTATCAATATTAAATATTTAAATAATATCAGAGATGCTGTGTTAAAGCGAATTAGTAAAGTAACAGTGCATTGACTTACAGAAACTTGAAGATAAATAAATGTTTTCACAGCTTCACGGATAAATAACTGGAAGCAGGAAAAAGGCAACCGGAACCCACACAAAACCTGGAATCAAAAAAAATATGTAAAAAATATAAATATAGGTACCTACATAAGACTTTTGTGAATTAAATCAAACAGGACTTGAATGAAAATAAAATGAATAAAAAATATGATACATATACATCTAATACCTCATTTGTATTTTAAAAATAATCTACATACATAGATTTATAGCATTATTGCTATGAAAATACATAATAGGTACCTATGTGATATGTAATTACGCATTTCTGTTCATCTTGTAGAAATTTAACGTAGGCTAATAATAGTTCAATAATCATAATTTACCTTGTATAACTTGCTTTCAATTGCTCAAAATCACCGATCAGTCTTTAAAGTAGAGATACGGAAAAATCCTTGAAAGAATATCCCAAGATCCTTGGGTTTAAAGCTAAAAAAATATAAAAACAGTTAATATATTACCTATTTTTACCTATAATATGGCCATACTACCTACCAGGGTTCCGGTAGTTAATTAAGACGTAATTTACCTGATTAACTACATTAGTAGTTTTCTTCAAAAAACTACGTCTTTTCATTCATTATCTACATGAGAAACTACGTTAATAAACTATGTATTGATATTGCTGATCATTTCCCTTTGTATGAGGTGTTATAGAGATAATATGATGTAAATATTATATTTAAAAGCCATATTTCTTCTGTTTTCTTAAATTCATTATGTTTTACAAAGCTTCAACTTGTTATAACCCTCACCTCAAACCTTTGATGACTGACATAGGTTACATAAACTACACCCACTACATACATCACATTAACTACATGTAATGCTTAGTTTATATGAATTTTAAAATATTTATGTAGTTTTTCCGAACCTGCCTACTACACGCAAGAAACGTCGATTTCATCATTTTCTTCATGTAATTAATATGTATATACTTTATTAAAGAAGTGTTAACAAGGAACTTTATATCCAAAACATATTTGTACTTATAAATTTCCGTGAAATATCAGAGCAAGCTTGATAAAATCTAAACGGCAAAAGTGAAATGGCGCCCGACCTTGCAGAGGCCTCGGGGCTGACACGTTGACTACACAGACAAAGAGACAAAGAACAGGACATGACGTGCATAAAAATGTTCCGTAGCAGAGAGTGACAGAAATCATATAGAAATATTCAGATTTTGTCTGGGACGATCCTAAGGGCCACATGCTTTCACCGCCTGGGTAGAACCGCGCCACAACTGTTTTGAATTTTCCGGTTTACTGTCACTTACTGGAAGCATGGCCTTCTAGACTGTCCTGGAAACAAAAATCTGAATATTCTATATTCTATCCAGTACAAATTATTTATACGATGTCTTTGTCTTTATTAATCATGACTCCAGACCTCTAGATCGAGCATATTAATTTTGCCATCTCATTGGAGATTTGTTTCTGATATATATTTCTGATATTTCGGCTGAAATTTATAAATTTAGATATTTTTGATATAAAAGTTCCTTAATTGACTGTAATAAAGTATATATGACATATTAATTACATGAAGAAAAATGATGAAATCTTTTAATTTCTACGTGTAATATGGAAACAATAAGGCCATATTATAAAAATAGGTAATATATTAACTTCGACACCTCGACACCTTTAAACAAAGATCGCAAGGATGTCCGCCAGAACCCTATCTCTTTAAAGGCAATCGTGACACAACAATTAACAGAGATGATAGAATATGATTATTGAGCTTATTAATAACCTACGATGAAACCTACGGGGTATTTCGAAAATATGATTATCACATGTATTTTCATAGCAATAGTATAAATCTATATGTAGATTATTTTTTGAAATGCAAGTGAGGGTATTGAATGTATTATGTATCATATTTTTATTCATTTTATTTTCACATTTCCAAGTCCTGTTTGATTTGAGAATTCACGAAATCTTATATATATTTATGTTTTTGCCTGTTTGATTCAGGTGCATGAGTTCAATTACCCTTCCTACTTCAGTGTTAGTTTTATGCCAGTAATATTGTTATGCATCTTCAGAGTTTCTGTAAAGTCAGCTCACTAATTACTTTACTAATTCACACAACACAACATCTCTGATATTATTTAAATATTTGATATTGATAAATAGTTTATTGGTTATATGCTGGTGTGTTGATTCACATATTTATTGTTCAATTAAATCATATTTTTGTTGTCATTATACTGAAAAGGTAGCTCTCTTCATTTACAACTCCTAATTCAACTCGTCGCTCGGAAACGGAAATAAATTTCAGCAAAATGAGGCAATCTTGTCTATCGTAATCCAAATAATCTGGCTCCTCTATATCAAAAAGAAATATTCGTTCTCACTTCTCTTAACTATTCAGAGACCATGTAAAGTGAAATATTAAAATAGTTCCAATAAAGTTTCCCAGGTATGACGGATGATGGCGCTGATCGTCAAAATTTTTGGACAGGGATTTTGCTTACCGACAATACGACGTGAGCTACGACCGGACCAGGACCAATCAGAATGATCAGTCTGTGGATCAGTCTTTCTTGGACATTTGCCGCGGAAGTGTGTGTTAATTTCTGTTGTGATAAGTGTGGTTGTGTTTGCAGTTTGATTTTTCGGTTTTGATATTATGTTAAAATTAATTTTGAAGTATTGTATCACCTGTTTTTATGCAATAGTACTTTTCTTAGTTCTATGATCTGATATGTTATGATTTGTTAATGTTTGTTTAACAATGTTATACCAAAGAGGTTATACTTAATATACTTATCAATTTGCATAGCCTAACTTTTTTATCAATAAACTTTGTAGATTTTCAGATTATTTAATTCCTTTTGTTTCTGTTTGTAATTTTATTTTTAAGACATATTATGTGCTTGTTTCACATAATATTTTCACTAAAAATAAAATTGCAAATAGTGAATAAAAATAAAATAAAAAAGTGTATTTTACAATTCCCCCCGGCCCCGCACCCCTTTGGCTAACCTATAATGTCAGCTATGTCGAGAGATGGCGTTACGAAAATGGAACCGATTTATTACAAGGAACTTGGGCTTCTTTTTCGTTAGTATATTCTGTGTTGTATTTATTATTTTATGGTTGAAACTGTGAGTTGAAAACATTTTTTTTTGAGTGTTAATCAGTAATAGCTCTGGTAATAATACAAATTCTATAATTAATTTTATAATTTCAGACTTGATATCCAAAATTAAGGTAAGAAGGATAATGAAGATTGTGAAATGAAAGTATTATGAGTATATAAAATTGTAATAATAATAACATTTATTTATATATTTACATTAGAATTAAAAATTATCATTTACGGATTTTTACGGAAAGTACAAAATTCGGAGGGTGTTATATCTGAAAAGCATCCAAATTTTTATGATAAAGGTCGAGTTTACCCCAGTTTTTCCAATAATTACCATTATTTTAAATACCCATCCTAAGAAAAAATGATAGAAGTTACTGCTAAACTTATTAGAGGACATGTATTCTTACAAGGCGAAGTAGTAGAATGCCTGATTTCCTTTAGCCATCCTGTATCGCCTACTCACAAGGTATTTGTTTATACTTGTACTTCCCTACTATGCTTGCATTACCTAAATTATTTTCAGGTCTCTCAAAGCCATGCAGATGTTTTTGAAAGTCTTGCTTGGGCTTCAGCTCAAATACAATGCCAGTGCTTCACGGATTCAAAAATTTCAAAATATAAAGAGGGTTTAAAAATTAAGCAGATTGTTTCAGGAGATACAGCATTGAGTACAGTAGGGGGTGATAATTCAAGGGTTGAACAATTTACAAAGCCCAAAATACTCTTCTGTGATTTGAGATTATCACCTGGACAGTCCAAGACATGTAAAGGGATATAATTGACTTATAACAATCATTACTTTAAAATACATTGTTTTAGTTGTTTACAGAGAGAAAATTCTTACTGATTCACCTCCTTCATATCGAGGACAGTTAGTAAAGTACTCATACAAGATTATAATTGGTACTCAGCGAGTAAATAATCCAGTTAAACTGTTGAGAGTACCAATAAGAGTACTGCCTTTAGCTGAAGCTATATTAAATGAGGCTGGAGCGTTGTGTAATGAAACGACTGAGGAACTAACTCCAACAAACCCATTTTTAGAGATAAGACAAAAAGAGAAACCAATAGATTTGGCATTGCAAAGTTTACAAGTAGGTCAAAGTCAAATAACTTGAATTTTTAATTTTTTTTATTATTTTAGAATATAACTGCAAGAAGAAATCCTAATTTTTATATGATATCAAATATTTGGGGTAAAGTTGCTAGATTTTGTTTATTTAAACCTGCTTATAAACTTGGAGAAGATATTATTGGTAATAGTCGAATATTTTTGAGATGATATATATTTTTTAAAAGTTTGATGTTACAGGAACATTTGACTTTACTATAGCTACAGTTAGTTGTATGCAAGTTTCAGTGTCACTACAATGTGAAGAGGAGACTACTTTAGATCCAACAAATGAAAAATCAAAACAAGTTAGAGTTATAACTTTTAGTAAACAACATGAAGTATGTTTAGGCTACAAGTATACCCAATTGATACTGCCTATTCCATTACATGTTACACCTGCTTTCACAACAGATTTAGGTACAATGGGCTGTTTATACAGTGTCTCTTACCCCATGTACTATATAAATTTATTTTCAGTCTCATTAAAATGGCGACTACATTTTGAATTCGTAACCAGTGTACAAAAAGGGTTACATCCCACTAGTTTAGAGGAAAATTATTGGCAAGCCCCCTCCGAGGTTCCTATTGAAACAATGGTTTGGAGTCTCCCAATAAGATTGTATTCCACCCTTCCAATACATGTAGCACAGGGTGTACAAGGAAATACCATTCAAAAGATATTAATAAAATAATGTATTTACCTCATAAGTTTATTTGTATGTATATATCTTAACATTAAGTAAATTAATCTTTAGTTAATATCGCCTTTTTTGTGTACTAATGTATAGAACATTATTTCCTCTTATGAATGCATCTCCAAATTTGTTTTTTAACTGACCATTAACATACTCTTCGGTCTGTTCTAAAGCAATATTCATGTAGCCATCTAAACAAGCCAAAACACCTATCAAAAATTTTATTAATTATTAAGATGTAGTTTGTTAAGTACCGCCTACCTCTGTAGTCTACCCCACTGTTGAGTTTAACCACAACTGGTCTGGCATGAATTTGCTGAATAAATGTAGAAAGTGCTTCTTTTCTACTCATATTTGTGCTTAAAATGATATGTTGAATTTAGTTTTTTAAGTTAACGATGGGTTATGTTCAGTTATGTTTAACGCATAGTCTGTCCAACGAGAAGATCCTTGACCTTGACAGTGATAGATGTGTCTGTCATTTTAATTTCAAAGTAGTTTATTTTATTTTACAAAGAAATAAGTTGGTACAACCAGGGGGGTGACAGTGAAATACGAAAATTGGAAACAGTCATTAGTGTCATTCCTGTCATTCTCCTCACGACAAGTATGGCCGCCTAGACAAGGACAGCATTGTTTTTGTCTATGGAGTCTAAAAGGAGGAGGCGAATCGAACGCAAAAATTATGGGCCCAGTTTTTGAGATCTAAATGAAGTTCGAAAATCGCCGTTAGGGGCGCTTGTGATGATTGGGATACTAGAAATACACAGCTTCTTATGGCAAGAATAACTATTTTGTTATAAATTATAGAGCCAAGTTAATATTTGGGCATATTTTTACCAGAGTTAGCTTTTAGAAACGTGGTTTTTCTAATTGAGCAATGTGCGTGGCTAAAATTGTGAATACAAAACCTTAAATTTGAGTTTGAAAAGTTAGTTAGGTTATATTAGATGCCGGTTTAATATATCCTTTTCCTAAGTTGATATTATAAAAATGTTTTATTATGTGGTTCTTTTTAGTGCATACACGACCGAAGAAACATATAAGCTGCTAAAATAAATCTTCCCTAGAACTGTTGTACAAAAAAGATAGAAGTTCCAGCAACAAATTTATCACCAGTTCAACCTTTGATTTGATGTAAACAGTAATTGTTTCTTGATGAGAAATGCGAATGAAATAGTTTATGGTGTGATTGTGTTAGTGTTTTATTAATAGTTTTGTTGATGCAGTTTAAAGGTTCATAGTTTTTCATTAAAACATTTGAAATTGACATGTTTACATGCAGTTTAGTGTGATACCATTTTAATAAACATTAAAATCTTTCGAACTAGTAGTGGTTTTATGGCGATTGACAGATTGAATAACGAAAATTAAGAGTATTTTATCAGGAATAACTTAATCATAAATGGAAACTGAAGACGAACGTTACCATTGCACCCTTTGATCGGTGTTATCTATTCCATAACTTTTTATAGCTGAAACTAGAGAGTAGGTATATTGAGCTGAAACGTTTCCTGTGTTCAATAGCGTTTTTTCTAGCGTTGAATTGTAAGTTTTAATGTCATTAGCAAAGTTTTGCAAATTGTCACTGTTTCGTAGACAATTAAATTCAAGATATATTATATTCAATGTCACCTAATAATTGTAAAGGTTTTTCTATTGATATTCACTTTATTAATATAAGGTAGGTTTGTAAATAAAATATTAATGAATAAATAATGTACTCAGTTTATTTCAAAAGCACAAAAATACAGAGTTGTGAATATGTATATACGCTGACTTATTTCATCATATAAATATTTATTTAGCAATATTAATACATTACAACTTTTGTTTCTATTAACTAATTCCACTAAATTTAATAAATAAAATATACAATATATAAATTTAATATACAATTTAGCACTTAGATATTAAATATCTATATGTACTATGCCAAAAAATAAAACAGGAACATCATATTATATCAAGAACACAAAAAATTACAATTTAAAAAAAATGCATTCTAAAAAAATACCTAGCTACAATATACCTACATATTAATTTAAAGAGCTTATTCATATTCATAAAAACTATTCTAAATGGTTTATATACACAATCAAAAGTATCAACCACAATACAATAATTTTCAAATTATTTCTTATTATTCCTCAATGAAAAAGCGTCTTGCGACGGCTAGTCAAAAATCTAAATAATTTTTATAATAAATTTACAATCTGACATATGCAAACTATTTTTCAAATTTGTGAACATAGTAACTCTACTGTCTGTAACATCAACTGGCACATTAGTAATATCCGCGAAGAATTTCATTCTCATTCTCAAAGTTAGGTTCTGAAGTTTGATTTTCAACATGATTAATAGGCAGACCTTTTACTTTTTGAATTAGAAACTTTTTCAGTTGCTTCACTCCTTACACATGGTGGTTTCCTCTTTCTTTTATTACTAGAGAAAATATGAAGGCAGGTTAGGGAAAAATTCTTGGAATTGAACCCTCCTTTAATAATGGTCTACCCGCTCAATTCTACTGATAGTTGGTCAGTTAATTTGGCCCACACTAATAAGACCTCATTTCGGCCCTCGGACGGCCTTGTTCTATTCAGCTATCGACTTTCGTGTTGACAAGTTGATTAGGCAGGTTATTGAACTCCATGTCGCCTCTAGCATGTCGTTTTTTCAAAGATGGGTCCCATATAAACGCGGCCAGAAGTATTTTCAATACTAAAAAGAAAAATATATTCAGAGATTCAGTGGCAACAGTTCAAAAGTAAAATATTTCAATTCCAAATAAAAATATAACATGTGTATGACTATTTTAGTAAATACCATTTTGATTTTTTGTTATTTATCACGGTTCATATTTTTGAGAAGCTCATGGCAAGGCGGATCATATGATTTATAAATATATTATAGGGTGTTCCATTTGAAAAAACATAACTTTAGCTTTTACTTTAGTTCATATTTTGAAAACTATTATTTTCGTAGAAAAACAGACGCCACTGTATTCCACGCAAAAAGTTCTACAAGAATCAGTTTTCACCTTCTCGATATCATCCATAACAACGGAAATACAGGGAGTGTCCCAAATTGCAAAATTTTCAAAAAGACACTGTAGCTCAGAAATGAAGAGCAGGGTTCGGAAAACTACATGTTACTTTTAAAAACTACATAAACTACATTACATGTAGTTAATGTAGTTTATGTAGAGGGTGTAGTTTATGTAACCTATGTATGTAACTTTCAAATATCAAAGGTTTGAGTTGAGGTTATAATAAGTTGAAGCTTTAGAAAACACAATGTATTTAAGAAAACAGAAGAAATAGGCTTTAAATATAATATTCACACATCATATTATTTAGACCCCTTATATAAAGCAAAATTATTCATAATATCTATACATAGTTTATTAACGTAGTTTTCATGTAGTTAATGAACGGGAAAAGACGTAGGCCCGTATTTATAGTTGCATCTCGAGACGCCAAGACGGTCTTGGGCTCTCGAGAGCGGAATCCACAGAATACACGAGCAAACGTCATTTTGGAGATTGCGATTTTCATTTTGGATAATTTATGTGATCTGTGGATAGTTTCTTAACCTAACTTTTTTAGTAAACAAAATAAATCCCTTGTAAATTCGTTTTGTCTGATTAAACAGTTTTGAATATGTTAGATGAGTTTGAGGATATTTTGGACCATGTGGAATAAGAAAATCGTCTTCGAGTTCCAAAACGATATATAAGGGATGCAGGAAATCCAATAGAAATGTTTAGCGAGGGGGAATTTAAATACCGATATAGGTTTAGCAAGGCTACAATTACAGAAACAAGCTCACCGTAAAACAGAGATTTTGGTATGCGATTTTCTTGCATCCTGCATACGTGACCAGCCCATCTTAAGAGGGATTTTGTAACCATGACTCCAATACTCTCGCAGTTAGCTTTTTCAAGGACCGATACGTTTGAGACATGATGGAACCACTGGATTCTTAAGAGTTGTCTAAGGTGTCTCTGTTGCAACTTGTTTAATGCGTTTATGTGTCGGCGACACGGCACCCAGGTTTCACTCCCATATAACATGGTGGGGATTATAATTGCTCGGTACACTGCAAGTTTTGTTTTGGTACTCAAGTCATGATTGTAGAAAACCCTGTCTTTTAATTTCCAGAATGCCCTTGAAGCGCTACTAATCCTGTGCTGAATTTCAGAGTCAATATTGGCCTTTTCCGAAATCAAACTACCAAGGTAATTGAATTCCGCCACATATTCCAATAGTTCTTCTCCGATTTTTATAGCATTGTTGTGATCTTCCGGGGGAGTGCACATGATTTTGGTTTTGTCGATGTTTAGCTTAAGGCCCAAAGCCTCATATGCCCAGGTAAATGTGTTCAACATTTCTTGTAATTGTTGTACCGTGTTTGCAACTAGAGCACAGTCGTCAGCGTATTGGAGTTCTGTGATGAATTTTGTACGTGTTTTTGCCCTGAGTCTTTTTATATTGAACAGACCGCCGTCGTATCTGTATCTAATGCCCAATCCTCTCTCCTGCAGTTTGCTGTCCACTATAATGGAGAGCGCTGCCATGAATATGTTGAATAGGAGAGGCGCTAAGACACATCCCTGCCTAACTCCTGTATTTGTTAGGAATGGATCGCTCAGTGATCCATGATGTGTTACTCTGGACTTATTGTTGTTATGGAGGCTTTTACACACAGTAAGAAATTTGTTGGGTACTCCGAACTTTTTCATAATTGCCCAAAGTGCATCTCTGTTCACAGAGTCGAAGGCTTTTGTTAGATCGATGAATGCAACATAAAGTTTAGACTGCTGCTCTTTTACTTTTTCCTGTAGTTGACGGATGGAAAATATGGAATCGACGGTGCCGCGGTTGGTACGAAAACCCGTTTGCGATTCTGGAAGGATTTTTTCTATGTATGGGTGCAGGCGGTTTGACATAATTTTTGCAAGAATTTTTCCGCCGATAGCCAATAGTGAAATTCCCCGGTAATTTCCGCAGTCTGATGCACTTCCTTTGTTCTTAAATATATTCACTATATTCGCGTTGCGAAAGTCCTGAGGTACCTCTCCGCTTTCCCATACGACATCGAAGAGAGCCTTAAGATGACCAATAAGTTCTTTACTTGCACACTTATAGATTTTCGCCGGAATCGCGTCACAGCCAGCTGATTTGTTGTTTTTAAGCTGTTTTATGGAGATCTCTATTTCCTGTTCTGTTATTGGGATGTCTAATACATCGAGGCTGTTATACTGAGGTATTGTGTTTAGTGCTTCCATATTGGGGTTGTTTTCTTGGTTAAGGATATGGCTGTAATGCTCTTTCCAGCGATTTCGGATTTGTTCTTCCTCTTTTAGAAGTTCGCCATTTTGTGCCATGATTGGGCAGCTTACCTTCTTGGTTGGACCGTATACTTCTTTTACAGCCTCAAAAAATTTACGATAATCGTGATGCGTGGCGTACTCCTGAATCTGATTCGCTTTTTCTAACCACCTTTATTCTTATCCTTTACTTGGCGCAGTTCTCTTCGAAGTGTGTTGTTGGCTGCTTTAAAGTTGTCTACCAGTCTTGGATTATGTGGATTTTCAGTGACTGCTTCGTGTGCTCTATGCTTTTGTTCCAACAAAACCTGTATATGCGGTTGATTTTCGTTAAACCAGTCTGGTTGTTTCTTTTTGTTCGACTTTCCCAGTACTGCTTCGCTGGTTTTATGAATCGCATCCCTTAATTGTATCCAACCTTGTTCAGCTTCCAAGATTGAGATTGAAGTTATCGGTGGAAGTGATTCTTTGATGGCTTCCCGGAGGGCGTCGGCGGTATTGTTGTTCTCTAGACCCCGTACGTTCAATCTGGTCATATTGTTTTGCTTTTTACAGTGTGGATGTTTGGGTTTTAACTGGATTTTCATTTTTGAAATTAAAAGTCGGTGGTCAGTGCCGCATTCGGCATCTATTCTGGCTTTTGTGATCGTAACATCTTTTAGATGCGTCCTTCGAACGATTATGTGGTCTAATTGATGCCAGTGGCCTGATCTAGGATGTTTCCAGGTACCTTTAAACTTGTCCTTCAACATGAACCACGTATTGGTGATGCAAAGATTATAATCTGCGCATATTGTTAATAAGCGTTCACCATTGCTATTTACGTTTCCCATTCCATGTTTTCCCAATACGTCAGGCATATGGCCTGACGTATTCCTGTTGCTTGCCAACACGGGCATTAAAGTCACCTAGCAAGATGATCCGTTCGTGCTTTGGAATTCGTTGGAGAGCATTTTGTAAAACTTGGTAAAATTTATCCATATCCTCAATTTTAGCGTCAAGGGTGGGAGCGTAGGCACTAATGATGTTGACGTAAGTTTTGTCTGATATGGGGTACCTTAGGGTCATAAGATGTTCGGAGACACCAATAGGTACTTCTGTTAATTTAGTGGCGATTTCGTTTTTGATCGCAATGCCTACGCCATGAATTCTTCTGTGTGTTGCGGGGTGACCTTTCCAAAAGAAGGTGTAATGCTCCTCAGTGAGACTACCTTCATCCGCAAAGCGGGTTTCGCTTAGAGCGGCATCATCTATATTTAATCGGTGGAGTTCCTGTGAGACCAGTGCTGTTCTTCTCTCTGGTCGATTTGAATTTATCTTGTCCAGTAGAGTGCGGACGTTCCACGCCGCAAACGTGAAACATTGATGTTTTTTGTTTCTCCGATGATACGCTCGAGTAGGCACACCCTCCCGGAGATCCGATTGAGGGGGTATTTTACCTCCGGACGATAATTTTGTCCCACTCGAATGTTCCATCATTTTTGTGTGTAAGCTGCGTGAAAAGGTTTAACTGTGGCGGTTACGCTGCCGCACAGTTTTGGCTGCAACTGTAGCACGGGATGGCTATGGCACAGTGAGGACCGCGACGATAGTTCCCTTGTGCTACGTTCTCGGTCAGCTATGTGTACTTTACTACTCCTTTTCCCCAGAAGATGGTAAGTCTGAGGGTTGTATAAGGTTATACCGCCTATACTCGGACGTCAGAGCCTCGTTTGTGTAAACAGGGTGCACCACGTGAAGGTGAGGTTGACTTTTTGGGTAAGCTAGGCTATATGTATCGCTTCAATACCCCTTGCACCCTCATGTAGTTAATGAACGGGAGAAGACGTAGTTTTTGAAGAAAAACTACACGTAGTTAATCAGGTAAATTACGTCTTAATTAACTACTTCCGAACCCTGCTTCAAAGTCTTCTTTTGTTTTCAATCATTTAAATGACTTAAGTCATCAAATTTTAAATAATTTTTAAAAATCTGACTTAAGATTAAAATTTAAGTAATTTTCAAAATAATTGGTGACTTAAATCTTTATTCCGGAATAGAAAGACTTAAGACATTAAAAAAATTAATTCTTTTAAAATATTTAAGTCTCTTTTATAAAAGATTTAAGACAAATTTTTCATACACTTTTATGATAAATTTTGAACAGCAGCTTTTCCGTTTGAACTCTCAACCCGGCATTCAGGCAGTAGGTCAAAAACACAAACACTGCCGTTAGCTTAGCTTCAGCTTATAGCTTAAATTATGCCATATATATATTGCATAGTCATCAGAACATATCACCACTTTTTAATAGATCTGTGTTAATAGATCTGAACTAGTCCAGCACCAAGCACTATTTAAACCTCTGTAAAATGTTTACGTTTGAGAATTAGGCCTCGCCGCGCCATTTACCTTTAAGTTAGGGTACCAATATGCAGCTGTTAAAGGCGCACCTGATTTTATCAAGTATTGTCCTTACGAGCGGGGGCTAAAGTTTCGTTGGGGTCTGTGTGGCACCACCACGCCAAGAATGTTACATTATTAGGATGGTGGGTAGTCTAAAAAATGTGCCTCACTGGGACGCTAATTTTGAGAAAGCATTAATTGATTAACTTAAAGAATGTTGTTTAACTTAAAGAATGTTGGTTTGATGAACTTAAAGAGGCATAAGTGAGATGAATACTATCGAGACATTGATTTTTCTCCGGAGAGTAACCATAACTGTGATTCTGAATCTCTTACTTATAGAACAGAAAAAATTTAATAATCAATACCAGAAAAGAAAGAGATGTGGTATATGGCAACCATATGTCAATGAAGAAATGACAAAAAACAAAAATCTCATGAATCAAATGTGCACGATCCATGTGCGGCAAATGCAGATCCTATATTAGCATGAACTGTATTTGAAAAAGTTTTGTACATTCAAGGTCTGCAGTTTTGTTGAAAATAATTTATGTTTATTACTTTAGCTTCAGATTTCAGTTGTTTGTACTTTTAATAATACGGTAAAATCATAAAATATATATGTTTTTAATTTCTATGGGTTTCTTAGCCAAGTTATATTTCTGTTGTCAAAAATTCCTAAAAAATGTGTTTTACTTTATTTTTGGGTCCGTTCTAATTAATTTGTTGAAAATTAATGAAATTGTACACAAGTTTGAATATATTGTAAACAGTATTAAAATAACAAGCTTTTTATAAAATTTCTTCATCATGAATTTCGTCGGACCCCAGCACGCCATAAGCGTTACAAAAATTCACCACGCCAGTTGAGGGTTAATCTAGAGTACTATGGCTATGTTAAAAACACTAATTCTTAATCAAGGAGCCTTGGAAAAATAGATTTCATCGTCTAATTTTTTTCGTGTCCTGACGGGTTAAAAAATGCCCAAATCGTATTTTTAATCATATCTCAATTTTTTCAAATGGAACGAGGGTGGCTCATTGGCATATTTGGAAAAATCATTTTTTTACGAATAATTTGATACCACACACTTGGTGTTTCAAATCAAATTTTCCTTACGAATCGCAAGTTATAATTTCAAATATCAAAAGTTGACATATGATATGTCATTCTATTCAGAGTGTTATTTTCTATCAAATAAAGTAAAAACATACCCAGGGTGCCATTTAAAAATCAATTGCATACGTCAATTAATCCCAATTTATGTCATATATAATAACTAATATACCAAATCTCGTTTTTGTATCTGAAAAAATAAAAAAGTTATATGGGTGAGCCACTTTTGAGATGCACCCGGTATACCCTGCACTCCTACCAGATATGGCTTGGAGATGAAGATCGCTATCATTTTGTATGTAAAATTAAATGGAAGGGTCGTCGAGCGTCATTTCAAAGCCAATTGGACACCGTTTTTTTTTGTTCGATCATACAATCGTTTTGTAAATTTATAATTTTAAATAAAATTATCTCTCTCTTAAAAAATATCAATAATTTAAAAACAATTAATGGAAATCTAAAACGTTTCAATATCCCACTAGTATGGGGTCAAACAAATCACACGCAAACCAAGCGTCCCAAAGGAATAGATCGACGGGATACCCCGCCATAGTTATTGGGAACGTTTTGCAGGATACTCTCCCACTTACCCTCAGGGACCAAATTTTAATTCCATTGAAATCTATTGTAACAGCTTAGAAGTCACACTGATATAAATTATAAATCAATTTAATGTTAATTGAAAAAAACAGCATAAAATAGATAATTTTTCACGGTACCCGTTGTGTGAAAGTTTTTTAAAATCTAATTTAGATAGAAATATAAATGTTGTAGCTGAAGATATTTTGAAATGTACAGTGTGTCCATTTTTCGACACTGTGTATCTCGCTTATTTTTAAAGATAGACGGATGCGGTTTTTGTGACACTGTGCTATTTTTTATGATACCATCAACAACATTTTCATAGCCCTCTTTATTTCTGTGATAGAGGGTGAAGTTTAAAAATTGCACATTTGGGATACACACCTTTATTAAATGGAACATCCTGTATATTTTTGTCTATTTAAATTGGTAATTTTTTGACCTTTAATAAATATATGATCGAGAAAAATACGGCGTCAAAGATGACTCGGAAATGACAATCAATGATAATTTTTAAGATTAATCTCTAGACTGCCAAAGATTTGGTCTAGCCCACAAATGCAAAGATTTCATCCGAAGGCCCGGTCCGCAGGCCGTATTTAAATGGCACCAACCGGTCCGCAGGGCGGATCTTTTCGTGTATGGAGAGCTAATGAGAAAAATCGAGAAATCGACGAAATCGTGAAGAGCATCTCACCATGTAGAAAATATCATGTATGTAACAAAATTTAGAAAAAGCTTAGGATCGAACCTCAAAGTAATCATGGTAAACACACTAAAAATTTCAAATCATTATTTTTTTGTCTATATCCGAGATTCATAACATCAGCCCCCGATCTAGGGGGTGGTTAAATCAAGGCGCCCACCCCCTGTTTCAGTTTCAGGAGACGCCAAAATCATAATGTAATAATTATGATTGAAATACCTAGAATGCAGCTCATTGATTTTAAAACGCCCACTTAGTTTTTTAGGTACCTAATTTATTTCAAACACTGGAAACAGGGGGCGCTACCATCAAGCTTCTATCCCGCGCCCCGGTTCAAAAAATTTATAGTTCCGAGGCTGGCCAGGGCTAAGTAAACGAAATCGAATATTTCTACACAATTACCTATACCACAAACGAGAGCTGCAATAAGTCTGTGTTAGGCAGGGATGTGTCTTAACGCCTCTCATATTCAACATATTCATGGCAGCGCTCTCCATTATAGTGGACAGCAAACTGCAAGAGAGAGAATTGGGCATTAGATACAGATATGACGGCGGTCTGTTCAACATAAAAAGACTGAGGACAAAAACACGTACAAAATTCATCACAAAACTTCAATACGCTGATGACTGCGCTCTAGTTGCAAACACGTTACAACAATTACAAGAAATGTTGAACACATATACCTGGGCATACGAGGCTTTGGGCCTTAAGCTAAACATCGACAAAACCAAAATCATGTGCACTCCCCCTGAAGATCATAACAATGCTGTAAAAATGGGAGAGGAACTATTGGAATATGTAGCGGAATTTAATTACCTTGGCAGTTTGATTTCGGAAAAGGCAAATATCGATTCCGAAATTCAGCGCTTGATTAGCAGCGTCTCAAGAGCATTCTGGAAATTAAAAGACAGGGTTTTCTACAATCATGACTTGAGTACAAAAACGAAACTGGCAGTGTACCGAGCAATTATAATCCCCACCATGTTATATGGGAGCGAAACCTGAGTGCCGTACCGCCGACACATGAAGACTTTAAACAAGTTGCAACAGAGACAACTCTTAAGAATCCGGTGGTTCCATCATGTCTCAAAACGTATCGGTCGTTGAAAAAGCTAACTGCGAGAGTATTGAAGTCATGGTTACAAAATCCCGCTTAAGATGGGCTGGTCACGTATGCAGAATGCAAAAAAACCGCCTACCAAAATCTCTGCTTTACGGTGGGCTTGTAGGCAGTAAGAGGAGGCCGGGTGGACAACTCAAAAGGTAGAAGGACATTTTCCACGAAAACTTAAAGGGGATTCTTCTTCTTCTTAAAGTGCCTTCTCCATTCAGTGAAGATCGGCAACAACCATGGCAAATTCCTCTCTATTTTTCGCTCTTCTCAGCAAAGTATGTGAGTCCAGGCCTGTCCAATCTCTGATGTTCTTCAGCCAGGAGCATTGCCGTCGTCCGGGTCCGCGCTTTCCCTCAATTTTACCCTCGATGATGAACTGAAGGAATTCATACTTGCTATGTCTCATGATATGGCCCAAATAGGCTGCTTTCCTCTTTTTTATTATGTCGAGGAGTTCTCGGTCCTTGTTCATTTGGTTTAGAACTCGTTCATTCGAGACACGGTCAGTCCATGGTATTCTCAGCATTTTGCGATATACCCACATAAAGGGGATTAACATGCAGAATCATTGGGAAGAAGCAGTTCACAATAGAACTCAATGGAGAAGAATTGTAAATTCAGTTAACAGCGACAACCAAAAAGTAAAGAGACTACAAAGCAATGAGATTTTTGAATGTCCGGAGTGCGGTAATCAAATAAACATCACGTATCGGGCTTTTCAGTCACAGAAAAGCTCATGAAAGAAAACGCCTTGCGTGACCATCTTTTGATGCGTGTCGAATACTCGTCAGCGAGTAATGGCAGTATGTATATGTAAGTCTTAAGCAGGGTTCGGAAGTAGTTAATTCAGACGTAATTTACCTGATTAACTATGTGTAGTTTTTCTTCAAAAACTGCGTCTTCTCCCGTTCTTTAACTACATGAAAACTACGTTAATAAACTATGTATTGATATTAAGAATAATTTTCCTTTGTATGAAGTGTAATAGAGATAATATGATGTAAATATAATATTTAAAGCCATATTTCTTCTGTTTTCTTAAATACATTATGTGTTTTTAAATCTTCAACTTATTATAACCTCACCTCAAACCTTTGATATTTGAAAGTTACATACATAGGTTACATAAACTACACCCTCTACATAAACTACATTAACTACATGTAATGTAGTTTATGTAGTTTTTAAAAGTAACATGTAGTTTTCCGAACCCTGGTCTTAAGTCATTTCTAAAATCAAAATGATTTAAGTCTTAAGTCAAATTTCAGCATAAAGTTCAACAAAAAAAGACTTAAGTTTTCTTTGAGCTTGCAGCTCTGCCACAAAAAACTTTTAGTGTGTTCTACATGACCATCTAAAGACATTCTAATTCTAAATACGGAACCTGTGGTTAATCCCTATTTAAATTTAATTACCCATATAACTCCGGAGCAATTAAGGTGCCTCGTGGAGCAAAATGGTCCAAAGCTGAATTTCTGTAGTTAGTTAGCCATTGTGGTCCAGATTAATATACTAAAAGTCCCCATCCCTCCGACCGTACAAACCACCCCAAACCACCCCTAAAAGTATATTTTTTCAGTTTTTGCTAAACATCTCCGACACGGTCAACTTTAGTAAAAAATTGCTAGTTATCAAAACTATTGCAGTAGAGGCTTAAAGCTCTCTAAATTTATTACGTAGTTCAAGTTCATGGTTTAATAGCAAATAATGTTCTTAAACTTATTTTTAAGACAATAAAACATTAAAGCATTGTAAAATGTTTATACTAGTAAAAAATAGCATTTTCCAGTGGCGTGCAACAAGTATTTAGGTACTTTTTTTGTGGGGAAAAAATCTGCAAACCACCGCCGTATGTGGTACTGTCGGGGTGATTGAGGTACAGTTTGACAAATATAGGAAGAGACTTGGGGATAGCACCGGTCGCGGACACGATAGAGAGAGAACGCATTCGGTGGAAGAGAGATGCAGTTACGCTACGAAAAATCTGATTCAAGCAAATTTGTGGGCTGGCCACTGCGCATCGAGGGGCGTCTCTTATTTTATATTTCTTACGTCTCTAGCTCATATACATATAACTTTATATACTCAGCCTAATCTCTAAAAAGTGAAGCCCAAACAGTGATAGAGAAATATGGAATTCTGCATAAGTCTATTCACCTGGATATTCATTTAACTGCGCATGCCTTACTTGAAGAAGTTTTCATTGGTCGATGTTTTTAAAAGGAAGTGGTTGACTGACATTTCACCTAACCTTCAATTTTATTTATATTTTTATTATTTATAACACATTATCATGGAGTTGGAAAAATATCAAAAAATAGTTGGAAACAATAAACTAAACAAAATCACTTTTTAAGCGCACAAATAAAAAGTAATCCAAACAGAACTAAAACAACAATCAATCGGAGTTTTGCGCAATCGCAGTTCAATCCATATCCGGGTGAAATAGACTTATGCAGTTTTAATATGGAGCTGGGTTATGTTGTCTTTTTCTTACGGCACAGAAATTGCACACAGGGTTAAATAGGGAACCCTGAGTATATTTGTAAATAATACGTATATGCTCTAGCTATACTTGTTAAGTTGTACCTTACCGACTAAAAAAACCTCTACAAACCGCTTTGAGTATCTCCACCGAGGAACTACCTTTCGGCATTACTATTCGAGGAGGCGGTTTTACTGAGATGTTTTGGTTACTTCGTCTAGCTTCTTTCTCTTTTATATCTATTAGTGTCTCCATAAAAGTCTGAACAACAACCAATTTTCTGGGGATCGAATCATCTCTGGAACTAGATCTAGATCGGAAATCTTAATTTCATTGACTTTTAGTTTTTTTCAGTTTTAAACACTCAGCACTCTTCATTCAGCTGTCCATCGGTTACATTCCAAAAGGGTATGCTCTGCCATTGAAGTCGCCATAGAGACATTTCGGACTATCAATTAACTTTATTTTATATAGGTAATTCCTGAAGCAACCGTGGCCAGAAAGAAATTAACTCATGGCATAGCTCAGATTCTCTCCATATTCCCTGTTTATCCAATACTCTAGGTTCTTTATAAGTGTTCTAGTCCATTTACCTTTCCCATTTCTGTTTTCACTCCATCTTTTACACCATATTTCCAAAACTCTATTTTGACATTCTTCCGCTGTTCTTCCTAAATGTTCTTGCCAGTTCTTGCCTTCAAAGTAATAAAAACAAAAACACTTTCTCTAGCCTTTATTTTTGAAATGTACTTTTTGTAATGTAATGAAATATGTATACTATTTGACTCAAGTATAAATCGGACGTTTATATTATACAGGGTGTCCCATAAATAAATGCAAGTATTTTAACTGGTAGTATAGTTCAATCTCAGAAACACGCCTATGAGGTTTCTTTCCTAATAAATTTTTTTCGCAAATTCGGAATTTTTTAATTTTTTTGTAATTTTTTTTAGTTTTTAGTTAAAAAACATAATTTCTTAATAATATAGCAACGTAGGTATAGTAGATTAAATTTACAAGAAAGAAAATCCAGAAAAGATCCAGTGGTTCTCAAAAATTTAGCAAACGATCATTTTTTTGAGAAATTTTCAAAGTAAAATAACTCCGTTTATTTTGGACTGACTGATTTGAAAAGCGATAAAGAGAAAATATGTGTGTTTTATCTTTTATCGAGATCTACCACCCTTTAAAATACTTGCACTTATTTCTGGGACACCCTGTATAAAAGCGCTTTATTTACAAATATTATCAAACAAGATCTTAACTTTTTCAAACCGTCAGATAAGGGGTTGCTCGTTACACGGCAGTATTACAGGCAGGTACTGGGTGGTCGTATATTAAAAGTCACGGCTTCTCAAAGGCTACAAAGGCAAGAACGTAAACAAACCCTTTGTAACAATTAAAATAACAATTGTCTGATACATTTACACATTTTTTAATATGGTATTATGCCGTATATGCTCACTGGCATAACAACCAAAACCGTTATTTCGGTCTTTTCGATACTCCGGTTCATCCGGTATTCCGGTCCAACCGGTATACCGGTTCAGTTTCGATCCCACCGATCTAATTTTTGGAACCGGTATACCGGTTGTAGAACCGGTACTTCGTGGTACCGGATACCGGTACTAAAATCTTAGGATCGAACATCCCTAGCCCAGCTGGCTTGGAAATGAACATTAATGACATTCTCCATATAATTTTACATATAAAATGACAAATAATGACACTATGAAATGAAGATCTTTCATAGCCATCGCTACGCCGCGCGCCGTTTTTTTTTCGATCATAATCATACTGTACAATTTAGGTACAATCATTGGGTACATGGATACAATAATGGTAGGTGCAATCCTGTACGTGCCTGTACAATCTACATCGACTTTTGCCAGCTCTAGTGGCGAGTGGCGATATGATGGCGATTAGCAGAATATTAAGCAGAAAGCATAGTAGATTGGAAAGTGCCCATAAGGACAATGTAAACACTATTTGGCGCTATTCTTGCAACGGTCGCGACCCAAAACTTTTGAAAATTTCGGAGCGGTTCGGCTTTTTCCGGAATTATATCGCCAAATATTGTTTGTTCGAATTTATTATTTTCGTTTAATTTTATAAATAAAATACAGTGTGTTGCATCCAAGAAATTTTATTTTATATAAGGACGCATGTATGAAATACCTATGAAACATTGGAAACTGACGTTATGCCACGATCCACGATGGTTTTTGCAGTTCACAGTTCACAGCACAGCTTTTTAAGTATTTAATGCCACTTTTTCACAATTATCACCGGTTGGAGTAAATAAAATTTGAATTAAACTCACAAAAGAGCAATAATTACTTTGCAAATGGACGTTATAAACACTTTCCGGAATTTCTTTAATGAGAGCGGTTTAGATTTTCAAAGATTATTATGATTTTTGAAGATTCTGACTTTGACAAGAGAAAATTATTTCTGTTTTTGTTTGCCGTAGTTCTTAGAAGGTTCTTAGCGACCTTTATAGCGACCTAAAGTAGCGACCAGGTAGCGACCTTATAGCGACCGCTATAGCAGCGCCAGATCGCATATAACGGTCGCGACCCAAAATAATTTCGGAACCTAAAAATTTTACGGGCTTTCCAATCTAAACTTGTTGCATTTATCTATCATTTATCTATGGCAGAAAGCAATCACAAGCAGAATTGAAGGGGTTAGAGCAAAAAGGGTATAAGTGACTTATTTATTATTTTTGAGATAAGTACAAATTCATCTAGCTAAATGAAATTTCTTTCAAAGCAAAACGGATATAAGCGCGATGGGCGATCGGGATTGCCATCTTTTGGTGAGATATAAAACCTTGTTAATCATTTCACCAATCGGTTCCTGCAAAAGAGGTATAAGTGCACTTATACCGTTTTTGCACTAAACAAAATTTATTAGTGCCTTGCAAGTTTAAAACAGAAGAAAATGGCCAGTAACAGTAACAGAGACAACTCCAGTAATGAAGGTAAGAGAAAGCACAGGAACCGCAGTTAATTTTGAGGTTATAATTGGGGTATTTTTTAGATGATTATTCATCAGACGACCCATTTCATACCGATGAAGATGAAGAGTTTCTTCCAAATATAACCTCATTATCTGAAAACTCATCAGAAAATTCAGAACAATCAGAAACTGATACTCAACATGTTCATAATATTCATGTTACTCCGAAAAGAACAAGAAAAAGAAAAGTATGCATGCCTGAATGGAATAGAAATAATAAGAAGAAGCTTAGAACCGAGGGAAAATGTTACATAGGATACAGGGGGGTAGAACACCCAGAAAAGCAGTTACAAGTATTTAATCATACATGCAGGTATAAATGCAACGAAAATATTTCTCAAGCCAATAGGCAGGCACTATTTGAAAAAATTTATAAATTACCTAGTTACGACTTACAAACAGCCTATTTATCATCCTGTATAATAAAAAACAAACCAAAAAGGCAAAAATCTAATAGACCACGAAATTTCTCTACAAAAATTATGCTGCTAAACAAGCGTGTTTGTATCATTTTTTAAAAAACTGTTGACATAAGCAATAGGCGTTTTACCGTGGTGTGTAAAAAAACTGATGCTCTAGGTATTTGTGAGGTTGATCAGCGAGGAAAACAGCCAAGTGTTAATAAAATTGACCAAGACACTAGAGATTTTGTTATTCAACATATAAAGCTGTTTCCAAGATACAGAAGCCACTATTCGCGAAAAGATAATAGCAATACTAGATACTTATGCCCTGAGCTAAATATAACAAAACTTTACTCTTTATATAAAGAACACTGTGTCGAAAATAATAAAGTCCCTGCTAAGTTGTCTTACTATCGCAGAATTTTTAATACAGAGTTTAATCTACGTTTTCACAAACCTCACACTTATACTTGCTCAAGGTGCGATAGCTTGCAAAATATTATTAAACATTCAGCCAATGAAGCGAGTGTTAATTCAGCTAAGATAGCTTTAGAAATCCACCAAAGAAAAGCCAATAAAGCAACTGAAGCAAAATATTTAGACGTTACAATGCACAAGAAATGCACAAGAACATGACAGATATTACTGTAATATGTTTTGATTTACAACAAACATTACCTACTCCGTTATTAACAACATCAAAGGTATTTTATCTACGCCAACTTTGGACATACAATTTTTGCATCCATAATTTGATTACTGGTGAAGCTTACATGTACACTTGGGATGAAACTGTATCAGGTCGAGGATCAGAAGAAATTGGTTCCTGTTTAATACACTTTATTAATTTATTGCTCCCCAATGTTACCATCATGTGGCGGACAAAATAAAAATAAACACATTTGCAAATTATTTATGTTTATAACGAAAGCTACTCATCTAGAAGAAATCCATCATAAATTTTTAGAACCTGGCCATACGTACATGGAATGTGACAGAAACTTTGCCTTAATCGAGAAAAATAAAAAAAAAGAATCCGCAAGTGTATATTCCTGATCATTGGAGGACAGTGATTGCTCGTTCCTCAAAGAAATTTATCGTCTGTCATATGACCCAGGAAATGTTTTACTCTTTCAAAAACTTAAACAATCTCATAAAAGATTTTAAAAAAGACTCTGAAGAAAGCCACTTAAATTTAGAGAAATTGCTTATTTTAAATATGGCAAATATATGGAAATATTTTCATTTGAGTTTAAACATACTCTAAATGATTTGTTTCCATTTTTAAAATATTCTTGCGGATTACATTCCACTCGACGTCCATCGTTTTCCCTAGAATCAACACATCAACAATCTAACAAAACCTCAATGCCTATTAAACTTGAAAAATGGAATAATCTCCAGAGCCTTCTGGAGTACATTCCACCTATTTATCATGCTTTCTACACAAACATGATCCATCAAAAATCTAAAGGAAAGAAAACAGAAAAGGCCAAAACAACAGCTGCTAAACCAGAACCAGGACCCAGTACTACTAACAACAATGAAGCAAATGTAGAATCGGATGATGGAGAAGACCTTGATGATCATGACCTTGATTCAGATTATGAATAATAAATTGTTTCCCTTTAATAAAAATGTTTACTTTAAAATAAAATTAGTTTTATTTGATCGACTTCAACAAAATTACTATTTCAGTCTGCGCAAAAAGGGTATAACTCTGGGGTATAAGTACAGCTGGTTCCAAAAAAAATGAATACGACTCCTTACACATTTTTTCGAATATTTGGGCAGTGTCAAGGGGCAGTGTATATTTATGTGGCAAGTATTTTGACATGTTAAGGTTATTTTGACATTGTATAAAGCAACTTTGCTTTTGGCAAAGTGAAAATAGAGAAATGGGGGACTGGTATCATAGAATATACTGCCCGAAATAATAAAAATATGTTTTAAATCGTATTCAATTTTATTGGAACCAGCTGTACATCAAATTCAAAATTTTGTCTAAACCAATTTTTATTTCAAAATTTTACTTTATTGATTGGATTTGTACTTATTTTTGTTAGTCACACGCTTTAACAACAAAAATATTTTTATTTCGTAGAATTTTCAAAAAGCAATTGACTTTAAACTGTGATTACTCAAAATTATATATTCTGCACTTATACCCATCTTATACCCTTTTTGCTCTAACCCCTTCTATTAATATCTGGCAACACTCTATACAAGAAACTGGCAACCAGGGGGGTGACAGTAAACCGGAAAAATTCAGGGGGTGACAGTGAAATAGGAAAAATTAAACAGTCATTAGTGTCATTCCTGTCATCTCCTGACGACAAGTATGGCCGCCTAGACAAGGACAGCAATGTTTCTGTCTAACTATTGTCTAACTTCACAGTTTAGAATTGACAGATTTCACTTCAGAGACAACTTCAGATTTGTTCTAGAACAAATGGAACAAATTTCGACGCCATTTTAAATTCTCTCCGTGTAGTTTTGTTTTGTAAATTCATTTTGATATTTCGGCAGAAATTTATAAATATAAAGGTAATAAAGCATATAAAATATATGTTACATGAAAAATCCTGGAGAAAAAGACTGCAGTACTAGGTATGTCCCATGTATATTAAAAATACGTAGTAAATAAACACTATTTCTGTATTTTTTAGATGCAAGAAAATTTTGTTATGTTTATGATAGGCGATTTTTTTGAAAATGGAAACAATTTACAGCAAGGTAAGATCATTTTTAACTATAGCCAACATTAGTTATCTCCAGTATGTGCGATTTATTGTCAATAATAAATCTGACTCATACAATCTGATAGTTATCCGACTAAAAGTCTCTTTTTTATTTATAAACCAGGTCTCTTTGGGAATAATGGACCCTTTTTTAAACAGTATATTTATATTTTATACCTATTGATATTTTTACATTGTTAATTTTAGTATAAAAAATGTGTTTTTCTGTTTTCAGGTTTTTGTATAAGGCTTCCGTTTTCATGTTCTTGCCCCAGTTTTCTGTCCCTGATGGCTGTGAATACGTGTATGTATTTACAAATTACTGTAAGTCATGCTTATACCTTACTAATTTACGTTAAAATTGCATATAATTAAGTAATTGCTGTAGAAATCATTCAATTCTTTATTTTTTATATTTATTTAGTCACGTTGTGTCATATTTCAAATAAATATGTTTGAATAATATTTTGTTTTGTTTTATTTATGATAAGAAAGAGTATAAAATACATTTAAACTGAAAAAGGGCCCGCCATTGAATAACCGGAAACGGAAATAAAAATGAAGCCATCATGTCCACCTGTCAATTGGAAAATTAGTTCTCCAGACGACAACGAAGGCTTTTGGTGGCGTATCGTGTTTCCACGATTTAACACAGAGTTGACACTTCTTTCTAGTTAGTTATTTTATGGGAAAATTGGAAACAGTTCTGGCGCGGTCCTACCCAGGCAGCATGGAAAGCATGGCCTTCTAAACTGTCCTAGACAAAAATCTGAATATTTCTATATGATTTCTGTCAATTTCTTTACCCAGGCAGCCACGCTGTTTCCATAATTTAACATTGACTTGACACTTCTTCTTGTATTTATTATTTTATGCTGGCAACTATGGAGTGTAGAGGTAAGGAGAAATAACTCTTATGGGACTTTTTATTGAAAAAGTGGTCACAAAATGGGAAGAATAAGGGTTCGCTAAATGACCACAGTGGCGCTAAAACGCATAAATCTAAAAAATGAAAAGTAACCATAGATAAGAGAATAAAATAAATATAACCAACATTACCCAAAAAAAGTTTTGTTTTTATTTTTTAGAATATTAAATAATTATTGTTTATCAATATTTTGTGCTTTATTTATTATTTAACAATGGTTAAAGTGTGTGTGGTGCGAAGTTGATTGAATAGCTGATGGAAAAATAAAGAGCAAAGGCAAAGCCTACGGTATGTAAAATACATAATATAATTCAGTATTGTATTATTTGTATTATATGCAAAAATTAGAGTCAATCAAAAGTGTAGTAAACATTTTTCGTAAGATTATTGACATACATGTTACAAAGTATATTTTTACAATCCTTTTTATAAAGTTACAACCTGAATAAAATTTATTATTAATGATTTTAAAGTTTGACAGACATGCACAAATTGTTGGCATTTTTTTAAACAAGTAAAAGTAGGAAATAAATAAAATTGTAGGTACTTTCAAGAACTAGTTAACTGTAAGTGCTGTATTTTAATAATCTATCAAAATCAAAATCATTAGGATAATAGACATGATGATAATTGACATGAGGTATTGATTTTCAGACAAGAATTACATTACAGCGATGGTCAAAAGCATTTAGATATTGCTTTGAAATCTACAGATAAGGTTTCATTTTAAAGAACAAGATGTTAAAGTTTATGATAAAATTGTCATCAGAAATACAGTCCACTTGCAGTATTTACATAGGAAAATATTGGAGGATGAAGTTCTACCTACTGCCTCAAGTTAATTTAAATTCTGAGTTGCAACAAGCAAGAAGGGCACCATTAAATGAATATTATACCCATAAGTATTATTATACACACAAAAAGTAATGTTATACACATAAATAATAACATTTTGTAGAGCAACAACAGAATAAAAAACCAAAATATGAACAACAGCAACTAAAACAGGAACCATTAAATGAGAGCAACAACAGAATAAAAAAGTACAATTTGATCGAATAAAAAACGGCGTCAGCGATGCCTATGAAATGAAGATTGCTGTCATTTTATATGTAAAATGATATGGAGAATGTCATCGAGATGTTCATTTCCAAGCCCACTGGACGCCGTGTTTTTTCGATCATACAGTATTATTATACACATAAATAATAATATTATACACATAAACATCCCTTGATAAAGATCAACATTTTGTAGAGCAATAACAGCATCAAATAATGGAAATAATGGACCCTACTGCTCAAATCAAAAACAAAATTTCATCATTACCACTTTATTGGTTATATCAATAAAAGAAATTATTGAGTTTATGAGTCTAGATCCTACAAGCAAGCAGATCTATCACATAATTTAAAATGAAGATTTATCTATTATAGTATGTATAAACACTTTGCATCTTTTATTCAATGTTGTAATGAATTAACAAATTGCAGGTAATTTATTCTAATAATGAAAAAGAAACTTTGGATCAAAAAATATTTTCTTCTGATGAGGCTTATGAATATTAAAGTCTGTTGAAGTTTGGCCATTATGTGTTGGTATACAATTTATTTATGATGTTACAGTAGTTAAACCATCCGAATACAAAACATATTTAAAATCCACTATTCTTAATGAACCAACTTGAGAGGAAGCTAAGAGAAAGGTTCTATTGGGTGGACTACAAGAAAAAGGGACATATACATGAGGATCTGGAAGGGCTATAACATTACGTCTCAAGCCATGGAACAATAGGAAACGAAATTCAAAGGAAAATATTACAATACGTGGGATGCAAATTATAGTGCAAAGAATTGAGAAAAAGAATTATTAAAAGTAGTTATAGTTATGATAGTTAAACCATCCGACTACCAAATATATTTAAAATCCACTATTCTGAATGAATAGCAACTACCAACCTGGGAGGAAGCTGCGAGAACGATTCTATTGGGTGAACTACAAGAAAGACATGAGTTATTTCACGTCCCAAGCCATGCAAGCCATGTTGGAATAGCTGGGAGTGAAAAAGAAGATAATACAGCACACAATTCTTGTCTAGAAGTAGTTGATATTAAGGTAGTTAAGCCATCTTATCGAACATTTAAAATCCACTATTCTAAATGAATGGCAACTACGATGGCAAAACGTAAATAAATACTTGTACAGTATAAAATTATATTATATTAGCTTAATTTTTATACTAAATAAAATGTGTTACGTTATTTTTGACCTGCATTATATTTATCTATAAATCCCATATCATCAATTAAACTTTTAATAAAGTTTTCCTAATTATAATTAACATTAATTTTAAACTAAAGCTTTTTTTCATCTTGAATGAAGATTTACGAAATAACTTATGAGAAAAAAATAAAGAGGCTCAGTCTATTGCTTCTGAATAATTGATAATAAAACCACATGTTGACTTACTTTTATACTAAATAGTAGGTATGAAGTTATTTAAAGCTGCATTATATTTATTTTAAACCCATCACCAATTATTACCTTAAATAATTTTTTTTCTTAATTATAATTAACATTAATTTTAAGCTAAAACGATCAGAATAATGTTTTCGTCGTCTTGAATGACATTTGCGAAATAACTTATGAGAGCAATAAAAAAAGAGCCTAGTCTATTGTTGCTGAATAAAAAATCTGTAATTTATTTCATGTGACATAAAAATAAATTTTGTATTTTTGAAACCCGCGGCTTCACGTATATGATTCACGTCAAATATTTATATCTTTTGAATCTGGTTTGAAACAGCCCGCCATTAAAAACCGGAAACGGAAATAAATTTCATAAAATTGAAATTGTCATGTCTATGTCATGTCAAATGTCCCAGCCGCCATATCTGAAAATTAGTTACCCAGGCAGCCACGCTGTTTCCATAATTTAACATTGACTTGACACTTCTTCTTGTATTTATTATTTTATGGTGGCAACCATCTGGCAACTGACAAGAGAGAAGTCGTCAAATGTCAAATGATTTAAAGGTTAAAATTGTTAAAAAAAAACAAAGTTAAAAATTTACTGGTATAATATTCACCGTAAATTAAAGTTTGGAAACTATATTATAACAAATTTTAGGATAAGTATTTTAATTCGCCTGCAGAAAAGTACAATGAGTTAGTTGTATAACGTTGTCTCTGATTATTGGGCATATATTGGACTAGAAATAGGAATATTTCTTCATATTTTTTTTGCATTGAACCTCGAAAACTAAATAACCAAATAAGTAAGCTTATGGGATTTGTGGAAGATGAACTCCTCGAAGTCAAAAAATTATGTGAACATGTTATTCCAAATACAAAACTTGTTTCGTGTGTCCCCACAATGGTTCGGACAGAAATAAAGAAAACGCAGTTTAAACATATTATACTGTGTGCGCAGTTTTCAAAAGAGTATCCTTCATCCCCGTTATTGATAGAATTAAAAAGCAAAACACTATCTGAAAATCTTTTATTACGTCTAACCAGTGTTTGCGAACAAGAATTGAAAAAAATATTGGGTAGGTAGAAAGTATTCCTTACTTACAATTTCATAGCTTAATATCAATTTTTTAGGTAAACCACAAATTCTTCATCTTATAAAATTCATTTGGAAATTTATTGATGAAAATCCTCTTATTTCTTGTTATGATGAAGTAAAATCGTTGAAAAAATCTCTGACAGTTAATGATGAATTGAAGTTAAAGCAAAAATATTCAAATATAATATTAAAAGTATACAACGGTGAATATTATTGGACTTGCAAAATAACAATTCCCAATAATTATCCAATATCATCTGTTGAGTAAGTCTTTTTATTTTTAGTATAAATAAATATACAGGGTGACGCACCTCATTCGCCTCGGTTAATTATACAAAAACCGAAAGATGTAGAAACAAAATATTTAATGGGTATATGTGGGAAGGCAAGCATTTAAAATTATTTTGAAATATGCAAGGTGTATCAAAATAAAGATCCCTAACAAAAGTGATATTTGTTTTAATGGAACACCCAGTATTTTGTTTCATTTTTGGATCCTTGGACATAAAATAAAGCATTTATTATAAGGGTTTAATATGTTTAAAAGCTTTGGCTTTTGAGATATTTAAATATGCATGCTGTAATAATTGTGTGTCAACACCCTGTACTTTACTTTTCAAAATTAATTCTTGTGCTGACTTTTAAGCCAGAGAAATAAACTTTACTAAAAAAATTTGATTTCTTGCTTAAATGTATACAGGGGTATCAAAAATTGCTGGTCTATTTTAAATATTTATTTTACATGAAAATTTCATTATTTCAAATGCAGCAAGCTGTATTTTTTAAAACAAGTTGAAGCAGATTTAAATGCTCTTTCAAACTACATTAGGGTTTCTTATACCGTATGATCGAGAAAAAACGGCGTCAGCGGTGGCTATGAAATGAAGACCGCTGTCATTTTATATGTAAATGTATACGGGAAATGTCATCGGTCGTCATTTCCCAGCCAACTGGACGCCGTTTTTTTTTCGATCATACGGTACTTATCTGTCTCAGATTTTAAATAAAAAGCGATATTTCAATAAAACGAAGAGGGCGGTTGTTGCATTTGAAATAACGAATTTTGGTAATTATTGGGAAAACTGGAACTTGTCCGATTTTCACCAAAATTGGTACAGTACGTCTGTCCGTTCTGAAGCTACGGGGTATCCGTGAGAGGGGAAACGATATTCTCTCGACGTTTTTCGTAAAAAAATGACGACGCGTCCCATCAATAAAAATTCAACAAATTTGCAAGTAGCCAATAAAATGAGTGGGCGGAGCGATTTGCGGTGACGCACTCGTCAAATCGACGTATAAAATATATTGCTGTTTATTTAAATGTTTTTTGTCCGCATTCCTTTCATAGACACAGATTCAGCAGATGTACTGTATACACCCTATTTTGAGGTCGTAGATTATGAATCTGAACTTTTTTTCCTGGCGGTCTCTTACTGTTTTTCAGAAAAACGGAAAATAATTTCAACATTGACTTTTTCTTTATTTCAGCCCTATAAAGTAATAATTTCAATATATTTTCATTATATTATAGTTTATCTAAAACACTTGATTGAGGATCGAAAAATGATCAAAATTTTACTGAAAAACACTTTTCTTAACAAAATAACAAAGAAAATTGAGACCAGATGGAGACTTATATATCTTTCTTTCTCTCTCCTATGTAATGAGAGAGACAAATATATTCTAGATCTAATCTTGAAATTTGAAAATTTGCAACGTTGCCATATCTGGTATTTTTCGGGTGATTAAGGATTTTAAATAAATTATATACCCTGACAATAGTTAAATATTAAATATACCTATATCTTGCCTATATCGACAAAGTTGCGGCGAAAGAGTTTTGATTGCATTGGTTTCAACTATGCTGAGGGGGTTAATCTTTTTTTGTTATATTATATTAAAAAAAGATTAACCCCCTCCGCAAAGAAGTTATACATATAAAGACTATTTATAACCACGAAGTTGCACAAAAGAGTTTTGATTGCATTGGTTTCAACTTCTTTGTGGAGGAGTTTAATCTTTTTTTGATATAATATAACACAAAAAAAGATTAACCCCTCCGCATAGAAGTTGTAACCAATGCAATTAAAACTCTTTGCGGAGGGGTTTAATCTTTGTTTGATATAATATAACAAAAAAGGATTAACCCCCTCCGCATAGAAGTTGTAACCAATGCAATCAAAACTCTTTCGTGCAACTTCGTGGTTATAAATAGTTAGATCTCGTTGGTAAAATAGCAGTTATGGGAAGAAGCAGTTCCTCTGGCGACCGCCTTTCGTAATCCCAGAATGAGCGAAAAAAACGCGCTAAATTTAGGTTTACCATTGACAGAAACGCATAACCCAATATTTTCAGATTGTTTGCAAATTTATTTTAGCAAATTTTCCTCTATTATGCATAGAATTTGTTAAAAAAGTAACAGAAAATAGCAAAAACCTCATTGTTTATTGAATACCTAATGAAATATGTGCTAGAAAACCTTAAAAATGTGAGAAATTAAGAAAAATTCCATGTTAAAATAATTTTTCGTTTTTCTGAAAAACGGTAAGATACCGCCATAAAAAAAAGTTCAGATTCATGATCGACGACCTCAAAAAAGGGTGTATACAAATTTTGGTGAAAATTGGACAATTTCCAGTTTTTCCAATAATTATCCGATTTTTTATGTAAAATAAATATCTAAAATAGATCAACAATTTTTGTACACCCCTATAACTTCATTATTTTTTTAGATAAAAAAACGAGACTTGGTGTATTCGTATATGACATAAATTAGCCATGACATTAGAGATTGAAATTTATAATACGATTTTTTTGTAAGCAAAAATGACAAAAGTTGACATATGATATGTCATTCTATTCAGAGTGTCATTTTCTATCAAATAAAATAAAAAATACCGAGGATCTCATTTAAAAATCAAAAGTTGTAGTTATTTCCGGTGGAACAGGAAATGAACAAAAACAATTGAATATGTCAATCAATCCTTAATTTATGTTATATATTAACATACCAAACCTCGTTTTCCCTTTTCTCTGAAAAAAATGAAAGTTATAGGGGTAAGCCACTTTTGAGACGCACCCGGTATTTATTTTAGCATTCAAGATGTTGATACAAACTTTACTCAAACATTTTATAAACATATGTTGGCACAAGCCAAGGAAATTGCAAGAAAATGTGTTGAACCTCCTTTAAAAAGAAATCCAAAAGATCCTCCTTTTGAACCATCACCATCCTTGGAGAAAACTGCTCTTTTCATTATAGACTGTGTAAAAAGACTGCCAAGTGAAAAATGTCAATTTTGTAATGAAATATGTTTTCAGAAAGATCCCAAGGTCAATTTAATTGTTTATCTTCTGTATTTATTAACTATTAACTTCTTTATTTCAGCTCCTTGAACAAGATGAGAATTCTGCAAGACATATAGAGAGAGTATACTGTGGTCATTTATTTCATCAAGGATGCCTTCTAAAATATATGAGACAACCACCATTTGGTAATAAAAAATGTGTAAAATGCGGCGACAAAATTCATCATTATAAATGGTCTATTACGGATAAAATGGCGGAGACACGATGGGCTCATGAGCAGGCCAGAGAACGAGAGTTACAGGAAGTTACTGAGTTTTTCAAATGAAATAAATATTATTTTAGTTTATTATCTAATAAAAAGTAAGAAAAAACTATTAGATTCTTGATATTAGTGCCAGTCCTTATAGTTGCCCATTAGTGCGAGTCCAAATATTTAGAATTAAAACCTTCCATACCCTTTGAGAAATGAAGCCTTAAAATCTTTAGTGCAATTTCATAAAATTGAATTTTTTTTTTCATAATATTTCAAAAACTGTAAGGTTTAAGTGTAATAAACCTTAATCAAATTTACCTTTATTTCAATCGTAGAATCTAAAAATAGAATAATATGATAATATAATATAACAGGGTGTTCCATTTAAAAAAAAACAACTATAATATTTTTTATTTATTTGGGACACTCTGTATCATGTAAAAATATTTTTAAATTGTAGCTCTCATAAGTCCTTCAATGAATCAAAAACTTACAAGTTGTAAAAATCTAGTCCCTGTTTAGCTACAATACTCCGTGTCGTATGTGGTGAACATTGTGGTGGTATATTAATTGATTTTTAGATTCTAGAAAAAAAAATAAAGGGGAGTTCTATTAGGGAAGTATATGACTGAAATATATAAGGTTTTTGACTTATTTGATATTTTCTAAAAATGAAGAACAATTTTGAAATTTCAGTAAAAGCTACCTAAATTGGAATTTACCCGGTATAACCTAAAATGTAGTTAAAATAACTGGCCCAAAAAGTTATATAGGGTGAGGCCTTTAAAAGAAAGTTACTCCTTTAGTTTAAATGAAACACCTAGGATATTATACCGATACTAGCGTATACCAGCGACTTCGTTCGCGTCGAATTAATCATTTGTAATGGTGATGATAAAGCAAAGCAAGAATTTCCATTAACATAAAAACTGGATAAAATTTTCTCACATTTATGTCAGCATGAGAAAAAACAATATGGCGATATTATTATATAACTTGGTAATATTTGAGGGGTAGTTTCATCCCGATGGAATTTGACTTTCGAAAAATCCGTTTGCCAAAAATAAGTTTTTTACATCAAGCAGTTTAAGCAGAATCGTGGTTAAGAAATTACCCAACTTTGTGGAACACCCTGTATGATTTTTTAAAAATTTTCAAAATATTTAAAAAACCAAATAAATTATGCTTGCCCAAGCGTTTTCTCGAAAGACTAACCGTTTTTTAAATAACAAATATTGTAATATTTGAGGGGCGTTTTCACCCTCTTGGAATTTGAGATTCGAGAAACCCCTTCTTATCGAACCTCTACACCTCACAGTCAATCCGTTTGCCAAAAATCAGCTTTAAACATCAAGCAGTTTAAGCAGAATCGTGATTACTCAATGGTCATATTTTATGAAACACCCTGTATAAATTTATAAAAAATCTTAAAATATGTAAAACAACAAAATAAAATATACGTGTTTAAGAGTTTTTCCGAAAAACTCACCGGTTTTTAAATAAAAAATATTTTAATATTTGAGGGATAGTTTCACCGATTCGAGTTTCGAACAATCCCTTCTTATCAAACCTCTACACCCTAAAGTCAATCTGTTTTCCAAAAATCAGCTTTTTACGTCAAGCGCTTTAAGCAGGATCGAGATTAATCAATGACCAGATTTTTCGAAACACCCTGTATATATTTTTAAAAAATCTTAAAATGTGTAAAAAAAACAAAATAAAATATACGTGTTTAAGGTTTTTTTCGGAAACTTGACCGTTTTTTAAATAAAAAATATTGTAATATTTGAGGGGTAGTTTCACCCTCTTGGAACTTCCCCTAGGAGATGCAAGACCTTGTCGTTGGTGGGGAAGCTCCTGGTCAGGTGCTGAGGGGAATCACCTCTAGCACTTTGGCTTGGTCTAAGAAGCATCTCACTCATTGTCTTGTTTGGCTGTAGTGTCGTGGCCAGGGAATTGCACCAAGACATTTAACCAGGCACCTTCTACTGTCTGTGGAAACCGCCCGGAGCAAGAGGAGACAACCTCACCAAAAAACCTAAATCCTACGATGGTGGGACCAGGTCAAAGGGATGCGTGGCTAGATAGAGACTAGCCTCTACTGGTCTCAACCTTGGGGCACCAGGGGGCACCCCATTGTTGTATTTACCTCTTACTTCTACATGCGGGGCTCTGTAGAAGTGGACTGACTAACCCTAGCTACTCGTGGGAACACTATGAGATCAAACAATCATAAAAACACCACCGGTGAAGCTGTGGGGAAACCCCCTAGTAACACTGGGAACATTATGAAAGAAAGTTCCAAAGGCTCAATCCCAAAGGGAACTACAGGAGAGGCGGCTGACACTTGTGCGAGGCCAGCCTCCACAAGTGGTACACAAGCTACCACCTCTTCTAGTAAGGGTCGGGAGTCGACCTCTAGACCCAACAAGCGACACCAGCTACCGTTCCGTCTACCCGGCTTGGGTCAACCAGGCGGGTTAGACGATCCGCTAAAGTAGGTCTTAGCGGGCACAAACACTGGGAGATACCTCCGACTGCTCCACGAAGGACTTGCTCCGGAGGAAGCAAAAGCCAAAACTCTCCTTGAAAGGAACCAAGAAACAACCTGGCGCCTTTCCACCAAAGGGGGCAAGAGAAGGAAAGCGAAAACCTCTCCCTTTGCTCCGACAAGGAGAGAAAAAAGCCAGGATGGAAAGCCGTCCCACACCGAGAGGCAAGCAGGGACGTATCACTAGCTATGCCGCTATTGCTGGACAAGTGAAAATTGCGGTGCTGCCAAAGGAATATCCGGAGGTTGTACTGACTACCGACCAGCAAACGGCTCTAGAAGAGTACTGGACGAAGTAGTAGCGAGCGCATTGCGACGCAACGATCCACAAAGTGTGGGTCAGCTGCGTTTTGCGGGGATACACTTTAGGGGGGCATGATCCTCATAGATTGTGCATCTGAAAAATCGGCGGATTGGTTGGTGGAAACGGCACCTAAGCTTAAAAATTGGCAGGGGCCGGGACTGGTTGCAATGAGGGGAGAAAACATCCCTAAAGGGACAACCATCACGGTCTTTCTGCCAAGAAGCAAGGGGAAAGACACCACCTACCTGCTAGACCTTATCCAAGCTCAGAACGAGAATGTGAGTACATCGAGCTGGCTGAAAGGGTTTATATCCGGAGGAGGTTGATGACCACTCCTCGGAGGAGGAACATCTGTTGTCAGGGGGATGGGAAATACCCTGTCCTCCCTACAACAGGGGGATCCTTACCTACCCCAGAAACCTGATGCATGGGATATCCCAAATAAACCTGCACCATGCAAAAGGGTCTTCCGCCACAATCACAAGACTCTTTGAGAAAAAACAATATGTAATGGTACTAGCCCAGGAACCCTGGGTGTACCAGGGACAAATTAAAGGGTTGTCTGGAAAAAATTCCAGTGTAATATATGATAACAGGCAAGAATTTCCCCGAGCCTGTATTTTTATAAGAAACAACATTAACTACACATGTGTTTCAGAATTTACAACCCGAGATCTTGTTCCAATCATGGTTCAACTTAATATCGAGGATTGTAGCAAAAATATCGTGATTGCCTCTGCATACTTTCCGGGTGATGGGCAGACACCGCCTCCGGAAGTAGAGGAGCTCGTGCGATTCTGCAGCCAACGGCGACTACCTCTGCTATTGGGATGTGACTCCAATACGCACAATGAGGTATGGGGAAGCACTAATACTAACACTAGAGGTGAGTGTTTACTAGAATTCCTCTTAGCATACAATGTTGAAGTTCTCAATATAGGGAACACCCCCACGTTTGTGACAAAAACGCGGGCGGAAGTATTAAATTTAACAATCGGGAGTGCTAGTGTAACTAGTTACGTGAAAGATTGGAGGGTTTCAACGGAACCTTCCCTATCAGATCACAGAATCATCGAGTTCAAATTAGGAGGAATCATACTCCAAACTGAAATTCGAAGGGGGAATCCAAGAAAAACCGATTGGGAACTATACCACACCAAGCTCGTAGACAACCTGGACCAAATAGATGCAGGTAGGGCTAGGAACCACCTGTATCTAGAATGGTACGCAAAGGAAGTCAGTGGTGCAATATTGGATGCATATGAATCTAGTTGCCCCACAAGTAAGGGCATACAAAAAAGTAACAACAATCCCTGGTGGAACAAAAAGCTAGACAATCTTAGATCGGAGGTTCGACGACTCTTCAACAGAGCCAAACCCAGCGGCGAATGGCAGCTCTACGCCGAGAAATTAACTGAGTATAATAAGAAGATTAGAAGGGCAAAGCGGTCTGACTTCAGATGCTTTTGCGAAAACATCACTTCAACTACTTATGCAGCTAGGCTACACAAAGCTATGGCCAAGAGTGGGCCCATCCCCAACATGGCACTTAAGAAACCTGACGGAAGCTACACGGAAGGAGGTGAAGAGAGAGCTAACCTCCTACTTTATACACACTTTCCAGGTAGCATATCTATTGATACGCAAGTAGCTCCGACGAACCCACAATCCTCGCAGGGAAGACTGGGAGACGGCCAAGCTTAGTAATAACAGAACAAAAAATGAAATGGGCTATTGACACCTTTCAGCCTTATAAAACAGCAGGAATAGATGGGATTTTTTCCTGCCCTTCTAAAGAAGGGTCAGGGAAATAGCTACCTCCATCTATTAAACATTACAAGAAGCAGCTTAGCGATGGGATATATACCAACCATCTGGAGAAGAGCGAAAGTTATCTTCATACCCAAAATAGAGGCAAAACTGACTGGGCTAACCCCAAACCATTTTAGGCCTATTAGTCTCACATCGTTCATATTAAAAAACGATGGAGAAAGTAGTGGACAACCATATTAGAGTAAATCATCTACAGGTTAAACCACTGCACGATAGTCAGCATGCATATAGAGCGGGCAGATCCACAGAAACTGCTCTGTACCAGTTAACTGAGCTAATACAGGCAAGCCTGATAGCAAGGAAACAGCACTTTGTGCCTTCTTTTTGGACATTACCAGGGGCGTTTGACAATATACCTCACAAGGTGGTCAAGCGATCTCTTTGAAACAAGAGGGGGTGAACAGTATGATAATTCGCTGGTTTTGGGAAATGCTCTCAACACCAACAGCAGAGGCTGAGATAGGTACCAAAACTATAGTTGTTAAAACAACGCAAGGGAACTCCACAAGGTGGAGTGACCTCCCCCCCTACTGTGGAGCTTGGTAGTGGATGAACTACTGGAAGAATTAACTCTAGCGGGAATACACTGCATAGGGTACGCAGATGACATAGTCATCATTGCACGGGGGAAACATGAAGGCACCCTGTGTGATATTATCCAAAGAGGACTCCGCATCGCTGAGAGATGGTGCAGGACTGTCGGGCTGAGTATTAACTCAGATAAAACCGCAGTAGTGCCATTCACCAGAAAGCGAAGTTTGAAAAGAATCCATCTAGATGGAAAGGAAATACTGCCATCACAGGAAGTGAAATATCTGGGAATAACCCTGGATAGTAAACTTCTCTGGAACAGGCATATTAAGAACATTACCAGCAAAGCCACAAAGGCTCTCATGATATGCAGAAGACTGGCGGGAAATAGGTGGGGCTGCGCCCCTAACATTTGCGCTGGATGTATATATAATAGTAAGACCCGTGATTACTTATGGAGCAGTTGCTTGGTATACAAAACTAGAGCAACTTGTACAGCAAGGCAAAACCTGTGCAAAGTACAGAGACTGGCATGTACCTGCATCACAGGTGCCATGAGAAACATGTCCAACAGCAGCAATGGAGGTCATTCTAGACCTAACACCACTGCACATTGTCGTCAGTAGTTATGCCAATGCGACAATGATTAGAATGGTTACTGACGGAAACAGTACTGGGAGAATTTTTCAGGTCAGGGGCTTGGAACACCCTCAAAAAGAAAATTCCACTTCTCCAACTCCCAGTGGATGACATACCAAGAATTTACAACTTTGAGAAACACCTCACTGTAGTATTGGGTAATAAAAAGGATTGGGAAGAAAGAAACGCTTACTCAGCATATAAAAGACCATACCATCACGTGGTATACTGATGCTTCCAAAACCAAAGCAGGGAGAGGGATAGGAGTATTTGGGCCGAAAACTGAATACTCCGAACCAATGGGCACCTACCCTAGTATCCTTCAGGCAGAAATTTGCGCTATCGAAAGATGCGTACAATTTATCTTAGATAGGAACTATCGAAAACAGGAAATTGCCATCCTATCCGATAGTCAAGCAGCACTTAACGCGATCAACTCAGTAACCATCAATTCGAAGTTGGTCAAAGAATGCCTAGAGAAGCTCAACAAATTAGGCAAAGAAACTAAAGTCCTCCTACTCTGGGTGCCTGCTCACCAAGGGATAGAAGGCAATGAAAAAGCAAATGATCTAGCTAGAAAAGGAGCGAACACTCCACTAACTGGACCAGAAACGTTCTGTTTTCCAAACGGGAACCAACTGAAAGCGGAACTGAAGAATCTGGAAGACTCCATCCGTAACTTGGAATGGGTGTCCTCCAACGGTCTAAGACACTCGAAAAGTTCCTTAGAACTTATGACCGAGAAAAATCAAAGGTTTTCCTTGATTTAAGTAAAAACAATCTTCGGATTGTCACGGGGTTTCTAACAGGACACTGTCTCCTCAACGAACACCTCAGTAGGCTGAAACTGAGAAACAACGGCGAATGCAGATTTTGTGGGGAAAATGGGGAAACACCAGAACACCTTATAACTGAGTGCGCCGAGACGACGACCATTCGTGCCATGAACCTTGGTACGTCTGATTTAGAGGATGGAGAGCTAGCCTCTGTGGAGCCGTCTCAGATACTGGCTTTTCTTAAAGCCCTGAGACTGTATGATGAGTTATAACTCGTTATAACTCAAGAAAGGGGAACACACAATAGATCTATAAGGTCGCGGTGATTAACTCCCCTCCTAAACATTCTACGTTCACCCTCTTGGAACTGGAATTTCGAAAAATCCCTTCTTATCGAACCTCTACACCCTAGAATCAACCTGTATGCCAAAATTGAGCTTCTTACGTTGAGTGGTTTGAGCAGGATCGTGATTAATCAGTATGTCAGTCACTTAAGGATTTTATATATTAATATAGATTCATTGGGAATTTATGTCTCTTAAAAATAGTATTAAGGTTGCCTACCCCTCAATCAAAGATTTTTTTAAACAAACAGAGAATTGATGTGATTCTTTTAGTTGGTGACTGCTGTGTGCATTCACCAAATTATAGAATACTTAAATTCTCCTGATTTTATCTAGCCTGGCCTTTTATATTTTGATTAGGGATATGTTAAAGACAGTGTTTACAAAACTCGACCAACTATTGTCGACAACATGAGAGAAATGATTGTGGCTGTTTTTCGAAGTAGAACTCCAAAACATGAAAAGATCTTTTGAAAAAAAAATTATGCAGTAAACAGGAAAGCAAGCATTTTGAGCATTTGATTTCATCTGGCTAATTTTTGTTACATAATTATAGATTTATATCTAGTTTTAATTCTGCGATAATTAAAATATGTTTTAAACGTCTATCTTTTTATTACAGTATTTTACCCTACATCCTTTAATTTTGTTAAATTAACACAGCCACCCTAGATTTTTTCAAATAATAAAGATCTACTGATGCAAAATCATAAAAATGAAAATATCTAAGAAAATTTTTGTTTGAGGGGTAAGCAATCTTAATAATATTTTGAAGATATATCAATTCTCCATTGAACACCGAAATAATATACTGGGTGTTCTCTTTACAATAAAGGAGTAACTTTACTTTTAAAAGTGACCAATGTTCAATATTAGTTTCGTCTCACCCTGTATAACTTTTCGGGTCAAATTTTAATTTTGTTTAACATACAATGGTTATTGTAATTAAATATCAAGCTATACAGGGTAAATTACAATTTAGATAGCTGTTATTGAAATATAAATTTTATTTTTCATTTTCACAAAATGTGAAATATGTATGTCAAAATTCATTACATTTTAGGGATATGTTTCTTTAATAAAACTCACCTTTATTTTTTTCCTAGAATCCGAAAATCAATTAATATATAAATAGGTTGTTCCATTACAAAAAAAAACACAACTTTGATGTTTAATTTCTTATGGGGACACCCTGTATAACTATATATGTATATGCTTATAAAATGCTTTCAATTTATCTACATATGCTCCCAAAATTTTATTTCAATATAAACTACAATTCTCCAACAAAATTTAAAAGAAAATGAACGATTAGTAATTTTTTTTATAGTTTTTAGTTAAAAAACATAATTTTTTGATAACATGGTAACATAGGTATTAGATTAAATTTACAAGAAAGAAAATCCGGAAAAGGTCCAGTGGTTCTAAAAATTTTAGCAAAAAATCTTTTTTTTTGAGATTTTCAAAGTAAAATAACTCCGTTATTTTGGACTTATTTGAAAAGCGATAAAGAGAAAATATGTTTCTTTTGTCGAGATCTACCACCCCTTAAAATACTTGCACTTATTTCTGGGACACCCTGTATAATAGAATAGAAAGTTCTCGTCATGTAACGTTAAGTAAATACCGTAACGTAATAGATACGGTATTTTGAGGGATAAATTATATTTCTCGGAATATATCAGAAATTTATCCGTTACCGTTATAATGTTATTCATCTAACTTAGATTCTCATTGTTTATGTTCACATTTCCGGCATATTCTTGATTTCCTGTCCAACAGGAAAGGACATTGATGTTCAACATTCTCTTTACTTATGAAAAATGGAAAAAGTACTGGAAGCTGCTGTTCTTGGATATATAAATGCAGCGGAAATAAGATGCTATTTTACATATTTTAAATAATAGAGTAGACGCTATATATTGAATATCGGCCAAGTTTTACGAACATTTTAATTTATAAAATATACATGAGTGATCCATGAGTAAGATGCTTTTCCTGAATTTTAGTTGTACCAAAAAGAGAAGACTAGATTACTAGACAAAACTAGCCTAGCAATGCCTTAAACATACATCAAAATAAATTACATTGCGTGTTCCTGACCGTATTATACCGAATGATCGAAAAAAAAAACGGCGTCCAGTTAGCTTGGAAATGAACAGCGATTACATTCCCCATCCAATTTTACATACAAAATGACAGCTCTTCAACTCTTCATTTCATAGCCATCGCCGACGCAGTTTTTTTTTCGATCGTACGGTACTTAGAGTAGGAGAACAGAATCAGCTTTGCACAAAAACCAGTTCCGAAATCGTTTTATACAGGTTTTTTGATTTTCATGTTATCATGAATCTATTTTTCTGTACCGATTGAAACCGGACTCTTAGGGCCGATTTAAACCAGTCTTAGTACCGGTACCGGCACCAAAATCGGTCTTCCGATACCGGTACCGAAACCGGTATTCCGATCTTGAAAAAGACGATACCGATACTGGAATATTTCAAAAGTACCGGTACTGGTACCGGTATACCGGAAGACCGAACATCCTGGGGTCGAAATATACCACCCTTTAAACTTTAAATAATTGCACTTATTCAAGTTCAATACACCCTGTATATTCTTTGAGGCATTTCTTGAACAACCAATTATATCTCAAGAGCGATTTTGAAAAAAGAAAAAATATTAATGAAAGCCACATATTTCAGTTCCATATCTATTTCCAATTGATGATTTGGAATTCAAATGAATGATTATGTAATATTTTTGTAAAAATTAATTATCTAAACCAGAGTTTACACTGTCACTTTGGATGTACAACCAAAATGAATCACTCAGATTGAATTCATCCAAATTGAACATCCTTGTTTACATATTTTCATCCAGTTCGCAGCAGTTCACTGTTTCATCTTCCGCAGGCTGCCACCTCTCCCAGTGTTTTCTATATCGAGGTTGGCCGCACGGGTCGGCGTCGGCTGTTTACATTTTTCACTTGCCGTTCAATCTGGATGAATCAACGGTTCGTTGAACGCTTCTTTCAACAAAAGTAGGAAGACCGTCAACTTGTTTCATCGTTCAATTTTAGTGTACACTTTGGATGAAACAGTGATCAAAGGCAATTTATATTTATCACTTTGGATGATTCGTCCAAGTTGTACATCCAAAGTGACAAATGTAAATGACCCTTTAAGGTAAACTTAAAGAGATGTTTAAAATATATAAATATACCACACATAAAATGAGTTCTCGATAGCAAAACACCACCGAACGTTTTATTAACACAAATCTAATTAATACATTAAATTGTTTTGTTGCAAATTTATTTAGTTACAGATAAATTAAAATTCTATTACAATGAAAAATACTATTAAAAATATATAATTTGACATAAAGTAGTTAATAACTCTGGGTATTTATAATTAAACAAAGAAAAAGCAATTATAAGAATAAATTGGAATTATAAAATTAGTATTGTTCTTACAACATAAACAAGGTATTTCTGTATATTATGTATGTACAAACTAATTTATGAATATGTATTACAAACGATGTCGATGAAATTTAAATCATGAAAAAATCATTATGCATTTTTTTCTAGTCACTATGAAAAAGCCAGTATATATTTAACATGCAAGTATAGTATATTTTTTGTAGGGATTTACAATAAATATTTATTATAATTCTTTCGCAGAGATTCTAAGTTATTCATTTATATATGAGTAATATTCGTTCAATTTAAGAATTTAAATTAGCAGTGACCAGCTCAGAATTATAGAAATGGGACGCTTAAACGCATGAAAGAGGCATACAGTCTGTCCAAAGAATCAGGAAATTTTTCGACAAACGATATCCAAAAAATATCAGCGAAAATACAGTTTAGCTGTGAACTAAATTGATAAACCTAACTGTTACTGTCAGGAGTCTTCTCGTTGGACAGAGTATACCAGATTACCGAAAATAATCAGCATCACGGCTGGCGTATACATGCCGATCAATGATAATTTTGTGCGGATTGAAACCGAATGACATTTATTAAAAATTGACGTAAACACTTATTACAAGCTAGAATGAAAATAAAAAAATTAGAATGTGTAATTCAAACGTGCAATAAACATAATCTTTTGAAAACAGATGTCTGTCTGGAAACGTACTAAATATATAATTTAATTTTTGACAAGCTTCTATGCGAATTTATAACAAATGAAAAATTATCATCGATCGCCACTTGAAAGGCAACCGCAACGTCGATTTTTTTCATCGTATGATCGATGACATTCGCCATATAATTTATATGAATTTTACATATAGAATAGGCGAATTTGGAATAGCGATTTGGCGCGGTGTAAGTTATAGTCGGTGTTATAGTTATATATAAAAAGGGCGTAAAAGTGTCATTTCTCTCAAAAACCTAAAGTTAAACTGTACATAAAATATTTATATTTGTAGATTAATTATTTTGTTGAAAGCGCTTTACAGTTCGCAATTTTACTTGCATGCAAGAAAAGTTGCCGCAATTAACTTACAGTCCAAACCAAACCTTACATCAGCAATTTTTATTGAAATATTTTTGTTGCAGACAGAATGACCAACTTAAAGAAAAAAAAACAGTTATCAGCTGCATCGCGTCATATGCTATTTTTTCGTATTTGGTTTATTTTTGGTTGTATATGTTTGGTATTCATTGTGCGTTTGTTTATGAATAATAATTAATTAACGAACTATGAAGTGAATCGTGGAAAAAGTCAGTAATATTACAAAAAATAAGAACCGCCGGTACACCGTCATTTCTAATCGAGCATATGGTGTCAACACGTACAATATCCCACACCGACAGTTCTAATCGGGAGCTGCAAGTGTACTAATTATATGTGCACAAGAACCAACTTATCTATCGAGCGTCGCTATTCCACGTTCGCGGGGAACAAAGAATGCGGCCATGTAACGGTAAGGTCGCCAACCGACCTCTAATCCAGAGAACAGTCCTCTTGTTGATCTCACTGTCCTCTTTTCTCTCGCACTTTGAAAAAGTCCTCCCTGTCTACATACCAAACTCAGAATCTAAAAAATATTCGTCTATCGCCATAATGCTTTAAAAAACTGTTAATCTGTGTCTTTTGCTAGTCCCACTCGTTTGTAGAGAAAAGAAAATGAAGAAATAATTATGTATGTATAGAAGTATTTGTGGAAGCGATAAACATGTTTGTTTTGAATTTTTTTTGTTGAAGTTACTTTGTTTAATTTGAGCAAGTTTTGAATATAAATGTTTTTAATAAAGTTAAAAAGACCATCAATCGCATACCTTTTACATAACTTTTTGGTAAATTTTAGACATTTAGGCGAGGTTTCAAAAAATGTTTCGCTGGTGCCTCTTTTTTACCCTCACGTCCTCTATTTTTTATTTTGAAAGTTGGCAACCCTAATGTAACGTATGACCAATTAGAACTAAAGGTGAATTTATATGCATCAGTAATGCGTCGTCTGTAATTCCATCACCCCGATTATATTGAAGTCATTTTTAAATAGATCAGTAATATTGCATAAGATCAACGACGGATGACGCATATGGTAGCATGTAAACCTTAACTAATAGTCCGTGCAGTGAACAAAACCATCTAGGGCCTTAGCGGTTTTAATTTTTGAAAAAAAAAATAAAAATAACACAATTTTATTCCCAATCACAAAATAATATGTTGCCAGTTGACTTAACTTAACCAACGGTTATACAATAACTATTCTATTTCTTATTTGATATTTGAGAATACTTATTTGTATTAATATTATTTTATCAATAAAATAAAGATCTTTGAATTAGATGAAAATTTTTCTTGAAGCTATTACTATCCTCGCTAGTCAACACGGGAAATTAGACGTTGTGTATTGTATCATCTATACCTATACAGTAAGTTGAGGTACAAAATACGTCTATCAAAATTTTAATTTTTGCTAATTAAAAATGTCTTTATTATTAATTAACATACACATTAATTTCAGCCTTTGAAAACCTCTTATTTTTAGCGATTGGAATTAACAATTCATACAAACGACCTACAATTAAAATTAATTATTTGTTGACACATAAATTGACATATTCTGGGGTTGAACAAAACTAAATATGAAATATGAGGACATAAAATCGATACTCATATTAAAATAATAAACGCAGATGGATGTCTTGGACAGCTCAGTATCACTGATAAGAAAATAAATGAAAATATAGGTACTTATGCTAGGTCAATATTCAATTAATTTTGGGTAATTTCTCTATTAAGAGTTGTAAAATTGTCAAAAGTTTATTGGAAGTTTCAAAATCTTAATTAGTTTGTGAAAAATATTTCTACACCACTTTAAACCACTTAGTCATAAAATGTTTAAATACTACCAGTTGTTTTTGCAGTTAATTAAAGTGAGGTGCGATGATGTAGAAATTTTCCACTACAATTAATTCCAAAATATTCTTATTCACATCCACACATATAAATCAGAACAGAATAGCATTATTGTTGACATTTAAAAGAAATAAAAACATTTATCATTATATGCATATCTAATCTACAGTCAAACCAAATATCAACAAAAAGTAAGGCTTTCTATATCAATATATGTATGTATATGACACATATCCTATATCAAAAGAACACATCAGTATTACTTCACTTTCAAAGTCTCGACTAAGTATAGCTACGATTTGCCTATTTTTTATTTAAAGTAGGAACAAAAATCTTCAAAAATTCTACCAAAATAATACATGAAATCTAAAGTTTTTTTTTCTTTATATATGTATATTTATTATCATTATGAATTAAGGACCTCCGACAGTTAAAACTAAAATCAAATCAAAACTTTATAATTCTGCTTTAAAAAAACTATTTAGTTTACTACTTAAAACAATACAGACTTTCAATTATTTATATAAAGATAATCACGTAACATTAAATTATACTTATTTTATGTATTTTTTTATTTTTCATATTTTTTTTTAATTTTAAGATATGAGGTAAATATTAACACTCTTTGCCTTTGTATCACTTGTTCAAAGTTAATTTATAATAAACGTCCTATGCGGATCAGTACCTCATATTTTAAAATGTTTTTTTTAATTGGTGTATAAAAAAATTATCTAACTGTTATGGTGCAAGTATACACTCGGCGAGGCGACCCGAGACGCCACAAAAAATTAACGATTTGTACATTGTTATTGGTTAGGACCGTCCTTTTTTGTCACGTCTCGGGTCGCCTCGGCGACTGTGTACTTCCAGCATTAATATTCCGTTTGGGAATTATAGGTTGTTTACTTATTACTTAAATAGTAATTGTTTCGCTAAGAGCGTGATTTTCTTTGTTTGTAGATGAACAAAGAGTCTGAGAAAGAGTATATTCAATCATCCTCTTCTTCATCTTCTGATTCAGCTTGTTGAAGCCAAGTAAGCCACTGATTAACCTAGAAAAAACAAATTATAAAGTGTATTATCCGGAAAATTACACACTATATTACCCCTAAAACTTTTCATGCAGTGATATTTTACAAAAAGTGTGATGTTTATGGATAGAAAGTATAGGTTTGGTGCATTTCGGTAGATTTTGTTGACAGCGATTTGATTTCGACAGCAGCGCTCAGTACGGCAGAAATCAGAACTTTGCAGCTCTGTATTTCACGCAGTCTCAGTTACCGTTCATGTTAGTCGCTTTGAAATAATATTAAAATCGTGGTTTTCTCGCGTTGGTACTCAGGTACGAAGTTTGTGTGATGTAACGCTGTTTCCGGGTAGTAAAAGATAAGTGAAAAAGAATTCAGACTGAGCGACGCGTTATGTTTTGACAATTTCAAATGATAATAAAATTGCCGTCGTGTTGTGACAATTTCAAATGTTAATAAAATTGCCCAAAAAGATGTTAACGCGCAAAGAAGAGTTTAATTAGGGCATTGTTGGGTGCAATAACATTCAATAACTCAACTTTCCCGGATATTCAACTCTCCCGAAACAACATTTTATAGCTTCATAGTTTCTTACACTGATTTGATCAAAAGCAAAAATAGATTCAAGCAGTTCGACGAAACAAGTGAGTAAAGAAAATGCTCGTTACATAATCAAAAGATTAAACAGATATATACTATGAGAGGATTTGCAATATTAAGGTGCGTATTCATTATCCGAACGAACGAACGAACGAATGAAAGTGCGGTATATTTAGACGGGGACCGAACGCATGCGGCCGTTTGTTCGTTCGTTCGCTCGACCATCCATTTCGAGTCGGTACATCAAAGGCGTTCGCCAACAACATCTTCTAAAATTATAATGATGTAGCCTTAAAAACTTTCGTTATAGCCGAAATAGTCCCAATTATACGCCACTAGTAAAACCCGTGATTAAAACTATGCTCGCTACTGTAGTTGAACTCATATAAAAAGTTTTTTTAACCTGAATAATAAATTATAATACAAGTTAGACCTTCTGAAGATATCAAAATATTTACTTTTTTATTTTTATTTATAGAATTTTCACAAATTATACTTCCTAACACTTTTAGAATAATTAAATAATAAATTTTTCGTATACTCGCTATTTAAACCCGTGTATTTGTATATATTAGGCAGCACCGGCGGAGAATGCACCAAGCCTATAGGAACACAAAGAAGACCAACTAGTCAAAAGTTATATTACTTTTCTGTACCAACTAATATAGAAGCTAATATGCGTTTTGAACAAATCTTACAATACAAGCAATGTTCTATTTTAAAAGAAATAAGGCATATTGATAAACAATATTATAATTCAACACGTTCAAGTAATGATGAAAAATGTGGTTTAAAGAAATATATAAAAGTGGCGTTGTAACCAGTGGCGGATAAAGAGGGGGGCCCACGGGGCCCGGTCCCCCTAAAATCTGTAAATTGGGTTAAATATTAGACTTTTGGATTAAAAATGGCGCCCTAAAAGGCATATTTTGCATTATTTTTTATTTGGGCCCACCCGAAAAAAATTTCTGTATCCGCCCCTGGTTGTAACATTGCGAGATTGGAATAAAGTGTTACCTGGAATAAAGCATTTCCTTTCCCAGGATAAGCATCAGTTACATCTTCTTTCCAATTAAGAAAAGCTTCCTCTTCTACTATTTCCAACTCATATAAATCCATAAACCATCTCAGTAACTGACCGCGAGGAAAACCCAAAGCAAAAAAGTGCATTTGGAGCGAATACACTGCGACTAGTTGAAGAGATGATTTATCATGTAGAAAGGCGTGGAGTATTGGCTGGTAACGTTTCAAAAGGGCATTTTCTTTTTCCACCTGTGTAATTTCACAATTATTTTAAAAAATTATATAGCCAATTATCCTAATACTATATGTAACTATGCTATACAGTGTATTCAAAGTATTTAGATGACCATAAAAAAAATAATTTCAAATTTCTCACACATTTTAAATGTTTCAATATATCGCCTTTCCGGAACAACAATGTTAAAAAAGAACAACTAACTGTCAAATGGTTTATTTTCCAGGAGAAAGAAGTAAAAAAGTTGTAATTAAAAATGGCAATAACATTAATGAAGTAAACCTGGCTCCAAAATAATTGAACTTCATTTTATAATATTATGGCCATTTTTAATTTTAAAATTTAATTAATTTTATTTTTATTAGTTTTTCGCATATCCTCTAAAACTATATACCGGGTGATCCGAACTGTATTTCGGAAACTTCGTCAATATATTCTGCAGATAAAAATAAGTAAAAAAATTCATATAAATGTATGTCCTAAAATGCTGAGTTTCGGAAATACAGGGTGTAGAAGTTTCATTTTTATTTCGACTTTTTTCCAAATAATTTCTGAAGTAACGTCAATATTTGGATGAAAATTGGTGTCTGGGAGTTTTTTGACATGAGAAATTTGATTTTGATGTCAATATGACTCCTATCTGTAGGCGTGCCACAGGGGTGTTTTAACTGTTTTGAAAATTAATAACTTTTCGTCCGTACCTGTATAAAACTACTGAGTGAACAAATATACGTTTCCGCGAATTTTCACGTGGAAAATGTTTCTTGCTAAAAATCACTACAAGCAACCGTTCTCAAGATATTTAGAATGGAAATAGTCAATACATGTCATTATTTACAAAGAATAAACACGTTGAGTAGATAGTTATTTCGCTGAAATAATAAATTTGGAAAATTTTTATTCTTTTAAATTAATCATAAATTTTTCTGCAAAAAAATAATGATAAAACAGTTTCTGTTGAACTTTTAGCACAAAAACATTTAAAGTTTATGATTTCAATGTAATAAGTATTTAGTCAACATGTTTAATTTATGTCAATAATGACAGGTATTGATAATTTATATTCCAAATATCTTGAGAACCATTACTCCTTAGAACCATTATTATTTTTTACTATAAATCAAATCTCTCATGTCAAAAAACTCCCAGACACCAATTTTTATCAAGATATTGACGTTACTTCATAAATTATTTGGAAAAAATCGATATAAAAATGAAATTTCTACACCCTGTATCTCCGAAACTCAGCATTTTGGGTTAGTTATTTATATGAACTTTTTTACTTATTTTTATCTGCAGAATATGCTGCCGAAGTTTTCGGAATACAGTTCGGACCACCCTGTATAACACTGGCATCGCGTCGTTATGTTTCCAGGGAGGCACAAATTATTTAGTTTTAGGACTATAAAGAAGATAAATGTTATTGTTGTCATTACCATAGCCTTTTCATCCCCTGCTGACAAAGCTTCTTGTGTAATATACTTAATTAGAACAGTCACAAGGGCATTGATAAAGCCTGGATCATTAAAATTAGAAGTTTCCAGATTTTCCTAAAAAAATAATCAATGTAAATAAAATTCCTCAAACTATTAAAAAATATCTTTACCTTTATCCACTTGTAAAACGCTTGTGGATTAGGATCAGTAGATAGTTGTTTTGCCAAGTCTGCTTGTATACGCAATAACGGGTAAAGGAATACAAGTTCCCGCTCCTCTAATATTTCGGAAAGCCTCTCTTTTGTTCGGTCTGGTTCAGGTAATTGTGCCATCAAATTTACCTTAAAAAGAAAACTTGATATATGCCAATAAAATTATAGAACATTTGCACAACATAATTGCGTTGCATAGAAGCAGAATATTCAATATTAAAGCTTAAGTTTTTAAAATATATCCAATTTAATATCAAAGATAACGAAATAGCATCTGCACTTCATAATGAAGGCATATTAAAATATATGATACCTACTTTGAAAAGAGGGCTTAAATTTATTTTGAATTAAAATAACAGATAAGAGTCTGTCGAACGAGTCAGGGAACATTTCGACAAACAACATCCAAAAAATTACCGAAAATATAATTTAATTGTGAAATAAAATGACAAGACAGCTGTGTCTCCTAGTTAGACATACTTTATTTATAAAAGAGAATGACGCTTACCTTGCTTTTGTTAAACATTTCACTTAGTTCTGACTTTCCTCTCTTCTTTTTAACTCTCTGCAGTACCAACAAGAACAACGGGTGATGTGCACCATTATCTGTTAAAGTAGCTACATCAGATAGGGGCGTTAAATGCTCGCAAACAGCAGCGGCCAACAAAACTGATGCAGCAGTGATAACCTTTTCTTTTTCTTCACCGTCATTGTCTCTTTGATCTAACACGTGACACATTGACTTAAAAGCCTCTTGAACAGCATTTCCAGACACTATACAATCTTCCTTAAGATTTCCAAGTAATTTGATTAACTTCTCCTGTTCAACATCTAAAAACAAATAAAAAGTGTAGCTTTATATCAAATAAAATATATAATATGAAAATGTTATAATTCAATAAAAATATTAATATATAAAAATTAAAATTTTAATACCTGACTTGTCAAGAGCTAATGATAAGCCAGATAAAATGACTTCTTTAGCAAACTTCTCTGGAACCTTATGTTCTTTGTAGGCATTAATAGCCTGTTTTAGATCGATATCCCCTTTCCAAAATTCATCTAATAAAGTATTGAATTTCTTAACCACCTCCTCTTTACTCGGACCCTATAAAAAATATATTGTTTATAAAAAATGTAGGGATAAAATATGATAATAAATTCGCAATATCTTTAAAATGCATTAATCAGTTCTACGAAAAAGAAACTATACAGAGTAAGTTTTAAATAATTGCCAATATTTTCATGATATATTTCAACCCTAGGAACACGTCGATGAACACGTTTTTTTCACAAAAACAAAGATGTTGAAAATCGACAGGATTTTTTTAAATTGATAAATATGGCCCAGCCATACCGCCTGCAGCGTCCCTAACGTATAGCAAATAAACCCCGTAAATCAGCTGAAACCACAGAATGTTTTGAAATTTAGAGTGAGCGTGTTTACTAGTCGCAAAGTGTTTTTAAGTTGATACAATTCATTTTGATTTATAATTTAAACAAAAAAACAACTTATATTTATTGTGAGATAACATTGGTACTCGTGAGCACTATATCCTTAATTAAGTTAACAATTAAACAAGAAAGGCGCCTTTGGGTGGCGTGCAATAAATACCATTTAGGTGAAATTTTCAAATTTTGAATTAAAAAATAATATCTTAAAAACGTGAAAACATCGGTAGTAGGTTAAAATTAGACGAACAAATTACAGAAAAAATCCTGTGACTCAAAATTAAAAAAAAAACATTTTTTTAACTTGGTAATTTAAATAACTCGGTTATGTTAGACTTATTTGAAAAAAGATAAAGAGAAAATATGTTTCTTTTATTGAGATCTGCTAGCCCTAAAAATATTTGCACTTATTTAAGACTCACTCTGATAATATAATACATTGGCCTAATGGTGATAACTGTGACAGTTCATATTTTTTCCTATTTTGAAAAATAAAATAAAATTACAATATAAGTGTTAACAGATAGGTACAACGCGGTCTCACCAGAAAAAAAAATAAAACTTACCTTGTCTTTCTTAGACTTAGGTTTGTCCTGAGTAAGTGGTTTCATAGGTAGTGGTTCCTTAACAGCACTAGGAGGCTGTTTACCTCCTCCAAACGAGGGCAGTTCTGATTGTGTATTTCGAGACGGTTGCGAGCCCATATTAGCAGCGTTATGATTGCGTACCGACGCTTTGTTAAATAACATTGAGTTTGGACGAAGTTCGACTTCCTGGAGCTCCTCTTTGGCCACTATAAGATTATTACGTTTAAAACGAGGAGCCATATCTTTGTTCGATTCTGAAAAAAAATAAGATTATATAAATTTAACATACCTACATACCACCGATTTAAGCATTTCTTAAGCTGATCTAACAGATATGTGCGTCATTTTTAGCAGGGTTGGAAAAAATCATGATATTTTTTAAAAAATCAGATTTTTTTTATTTAAATCAGATTTTTTTGATTTTAATCGAAAACATTATTTAAATTGGATTGCCAAATAATTAGGAATTAATTCCAATTAAAGTCCTATACTAAATGGCTAAATCTTCATAACTCTGCCCGATAATGATAATATTAACAATTCTACGGCGCGTGTCATTTTCCCACAGCGGTCACCAATATATTCCCCCAAAAAAGTCGCTCGCTTCAGATCAAAAGGATTTTTTTTCAAATGTCACAAGAGTATTAATTTTTTTCATTTCAACGCCTAGGCATAAAAATAAAACACTTTTACGCCTAAGCTTAAAAGTACAAAAATATTAAACTGATATTAATCATCAATTTCAACGAGTGAACAAATTGTTACTTGATTACTTACAAGGTATTACTTACGTATATATTATTTGCAACGTTTGAAATTGATTAAAAAATTATTTGTAATGTTTGAAAATAATAGTATATTCTACTCGGAGTAAAAATGTAATTTTGTGCCTCCCTGCTAGTCCGTCAAATGTACAACCTTGTCAAAAATAGTATAATTTTTACTCCTTACACAATACACTACTGTTCAGAAATAGTCTTAAGTCGAGAATGAAATCTATTGTCAAAGTGTAAAATACTTACTACGGGTCGAAATGTCGGTAGAAATTTGGAAAGAACTAGAAGATAAATTGATGAAGGCAGAAGTTATCTTGACCAATATACAGCTGGTTCAAAAAATATATAAAACAGCATATTTTCTGACAACGATATGAAGATATAGTCTAACATCAAAAGAACCTTTTTTCTGCACTAGAGGTTGCGAATGAAATGTACTAGAACAGCATTTTTTGGCACTTGTACATAAATTTCAAAATAAATCCCTACCCTTTAGAAGTCTAATGGATTCACACGAAATTACTTCAAAAATCGGTACAACATTTTAATTCATGAATAGATATGTAGGGTATATATTATACAAATCATTTTTCATATGGTTTTATAATATTTACAATTATTTTTCGATTTACTAAAGTATTTAAACGTTACAATAGCAAATGTAACATTTTATTTAATGAATAGATATAGGGTATATCTGTTATAGAAATATTTTTTATAGTTTTCTAGGACACATTTTTATAACTTTTACAGTTATTTTTCGATTTATTGTAAAGTATTTTAAAAAAGTTGATTTCTTGATTTAAATTATATGATTAAAATTAAAAAATCACTTGATTTAAATCATGCCAACCCTGGTATAAAGTAAAGTGTAGCGCCACTTTCCCAAGTATTTTCTGACGGCCTACAAAATTCGGCAGTTTATTTTTTAGGATACAGTAAAGCTTTATTCGTCCCCGTTTTAATTCTTACCGATTTCCTAAAATGAAATCTTAAATAGATTGTGCAACTTATTTATTACTTAAGTGTTTTATGTGCCCAAAAATTTGAAATTTAATTAATTTTAAACGCAAAATTAAGTTAGAATTAAAGAATTTATATTTCCCTACCTGACTACCTAATCCTAGAGGCGCGGCGCGACCTTCAGAAACTTCCCCAACAATTCGGCTATATCATAACCGGCCGTCGAAAAACACGGTCATGTAATGTATGAGAAGTAAATCTACTATTTTCTATATACTATGATAGAGAGGTTAGGTTAAATACTTACGATTATTGAAATTGGACCCTGAATTATTCTGGTTGTGTTTATAATGTCCTCTTCTGCTACCTTCGTAGTTTCCGCTATTGAAACCTTGACCTCCCCTTCTATCCCCTCTGAAGGGACCGTCTCTTCCATCTCTGCCCCCAAAGCCGTTGGGACCTCCAAAAGGAGGTCCCACGGGAATCAAAGGAGCTGGCGAGGCTGTTAGACTCAATCCTGCCAGCATATCGTCAATACCACCGCGAGTTTTCAGCGGATGTCGGAATAAAGAATCAGTCTGGTTCCTTTCAGAGTCCCTGTCATGTTGATTGCGATCTCTAAAGAATAAATATAAAATGATGGTATTATAATTTTTTTCCTGAAATACGCACTAGAAATACTAATTTTATATGGTTATTAAAATTACTGAAACATGAAGAACAATAATGATTACATTTTTATTCTTTTTAGTATATACCGGGTGCGTCTCAAATATGGCTCATCTCTATAACTTCTTTATTTATTCATATAAAAAAACGAGATTTGGTATATTGGTATATGACATAAATTAGGATGGATTGACGTAGTCAATTGTTTTTGGTCACTTCCTGTTTCACCGGAAATGACTACAACTTTTGATTTTTAAATGGCACTATCGGTATATTTCTACTTTATTCGATAGAAAATGACATTATCAATAGAATGACATTATAATATCATATGTCAACTTTTGACATTTTCGCATATGGTTTATTTGAAATGGTAACATGCAGTTGATAACGACAATTTGACTCGAAATACCAAGTGTATGGTACCAAATTATTTGTAAAAAAATGATTTTTCCAAATATGCTGATGAGCCACCCTTGTTCAATTTGAAAAAATTGAGATATGATTAAAAATACAATTTGGGCGTCTTTTAACCGGCCAGGATGAGACCTGAGAGAGTGAAAAATATTAGACGATCAAAACTATTTTTACAAGGCACCTTGCTTAAAAATTAGTGTTTTTAACACAGCCATTGCACTCTAGAATGAAATTTAAAATACGATTTGTTTTTAAGCGAAAATGTCAAAAGGTAACATATGATATTAATGTCATTCTATTCAGAGTGTGTCATTTTCTATCAAATAAAGTAGAAATATACCGAGGGTGCCATTTAAAAATCAAAAGTTGCAGTCATTTCCGGTGAAGCAAAAAGTGGCCAAAAACAAATGAATACGTCAATCAATCCTAATTTATGTCATATACTAACATACCAAATCTTGTTTTTTTTATCTGAAAAAAAATAAAAAGTTATAGGGGTGGGCCACTTTCGAGACGCACCTCGATACGCATTTCTCCATTCGCCACTTTCGATACGCATTTCTTTTTATATTTATATATATATATATATATATATATATATATATATATATATATATATATATATATATATATATATATATATATATATATATATATATATATATATATATATAAATATATATATATATATATATATATATATATATATATATATATATATATATATATATATATATATATATATATATATATATATATATATAATATATTATATATATATATATATATATATGTTCTAATTAAAAATCGAAATAGTATCAAAAATTTTGTTCCTTATATTTCTAGTCTTATGCTAAAAGAGTTCAATATTTTTACTTGTTATTATTATTCGTTCTTATTTTGACTAAATTACAATAAAGAAAAAACTCAGTTTATAGACCTTCTAAGTTTCTTTTACTGTGACAAATCTAAAAACCTAATAGCTAGAAAGCTATTGGTAAAGTTATATTAATGACACTGTAGCCTAAATTTGAATAGATAACATTCAAATAATAACATTCTTTGTACCAATGAAATAAAATTATTTATTTTCAGTTTAATGTCCATGCATGATTTTTTATAAAAAGTTAAATTTTAATTTTTATTCTACCTTCTGAAACCTGGTCGATCATCATCTGCAGGTCTTATCTGTGCAATAGGAACAGGCCCCTCTACAACAGTAGCTTTTCTGGGCATCCATTCATCAGTCCTCAAGTCAATTATATCTTTCAACATAAACCTGATTCAACCAAATAAAGGAAAATTATTTTTATGGCATATGATCCAAATTTTAATTTGGTTTTGTTTTATGTACATAGTTAGTTTTCAAGTTTTATATTACAAGTACAAGAACAATATTCTAAATGATGTCTAATTGAACAAATCAATTATCAAAAAATAATTTGAAAAACAACAAATTAATTGAACCTCAATAATAAAGATATGAGAATGTTGATTTAACACTATTATTTCCACTAATTTTGTCGCAATAAAATTACTTAACAAAATAAATAATTGAACTGGCAAAAACATTCTAGGGTTTTGGAAAATAAAAACATGAAATGCGATGACTTAAAGCAGAAAAATAAATGTTGAGCCAATACTAACGTAGAAGTCTAAACTAATAAACTACTATAAAAATTATCGCATATATTCTAAAAAGAAATATTAATTTGAAAAACAAGACACTTTGAATTCCCTGACTTAACGGTTTTAAATAGTTTGGATACTGTGAAGGAAAGTTCGAAACAATAAGCCTACGCGTTGACCTTTAATTTCTAGTCGGCCTACTATTTAGTTGCCAAAATTGAAAACAAATACTTAAGGAGCCGATCGGCCGACCGTTTGATTGCATGTGAGCGCGGCTCCATAAGTATATACTGGTTACAAATATGCAACTCAATAGTCGGCCGATTAAAAATTGCCTGTCAGCGTAATATTGGGCAGATGGGCTCCATAAGAATGTATTGTTTTCACTTTTGCAACTAAATAGTCGGCCGACTAAAAATTACATGTCAATGTGTAATCTAATTATCCTAAAAAAAACTCACAAGAGAAAGGCAGAAGAATGCATGCTTCATTTAGAAATATGTGTTAATTACTTTTATTCAAATATGAATTGTTTTGAGTAGTGTAGTAGTTCGACAAACTGTTAATAAACTAAAATGAATGAACTAAACTAATTAAATGATAACGAAACAGAATAGCTTATTGAAATGTAAAAAACAGTATATAAAAGTATGTACATAATAGGTGTATACTAGTTTTTAGAATAAATAAATAAATGTGCAAGCTCAAATCTTCAGACTGTTGTTTAATTTGACTCTATGCACCAGACGGAGTACCAACTCAGGCCGTAAAACTAAAGTTACTACAATCTAAAAATCTGAAGACATACAACTTTCCCTGAAAAATATATATACCTTATCCGGGGCTGCAGGTCCATATTATTGGCCAGTGTACGCATTCTGTCAAAATACTGGTCCATGAGATACCGACCCTTGTCCGTGTCCAGAATGCGGCCACATGTGCGCATAATTTGACATAAACACTCAAGATCTTCTGAAGGATCATCTCCTCTACGAACCAATAATTCCTAGGCAAAATAATAGAATTTAAATTTTATTAAAGCAGTCCGAGGTCGTAAAACTCTAGAAACAATAAATTTCTATTGCCAATGTACTCAAAATGTTCCTTGGGAAGAAATAGAAAGATGTACTGTGAGATAGACCATATATACAGGGTGTTTCAAAACAAATGCGAAAAACTTTATGGGGTGATTCCTTGTTCAAAATAAAGGGTAGTTTGCTTTATAAACGTTTGGTCAAAAGTCAACCATTGGGGAGATATCGCGGTACAAAGATGGCGGAAAAACAATGTTTTTATTTTTTATCTTGAAAACGAAAAGAGATAGACTAATGAAATTTTATGGAAGCATTACTGTTATGAAAACACACTTTCAGGTAATTTTTTTACTTTTTTAAAATGAGTGGAAGGGGTTGAAATAAACTACCCCTATCATTCTTGTTAACGAAATTTAAAGAAAAATCTTATCAAACACATGCAAATGCTTTAATTTGGATAGTTTAGTTTGTTTAGAAACTTTTTTAACTCTTGTGTTTTTTTGATAAAACTCACCGATTGGAAATTAAAAAATAAAATGTAAAGCATTACATGTCAGGACAAAAAATATTTTTAGATTAAGAATATAGTGATAATAACGATAATAAAAATCATCTAGATAATAACGTATTGCAGTAGAATAATGTCAAATAAAATAATATTAGGAACATCCTAAAAAGTAACAGCGGCCGACTAGATTTTTTCCTAAAAAAATTACAGCAGCCCACTAGATTCTTTATCAGAAAATGTTTTTTGTCCTGACATGTAATGCTTTACATTTTATTTTTTAATTTCAAATCGGTGAGTTTTATCAAAAAAATACAAGAGATAAAAAAGTTTCTAAACAAACTAAACTATCCAAATTAATTTTTTTGCATGTATTTGATAAATTTTTTCTTTAAATTTCGTTAACAAGAATGATAGGGGTAGTTTATTTCAACCCCTTCCACTCATTTTAAAAAAGTGAAAAAATTACCAGAAAGCGTGTTTTCATAACAGTAATGCTTCCATAAAATTTTATTAGTCTATCTATTTTCGTTTTCAAGATAAAAAATAAAAACATTATTTTTCCGCCATCTTTGTACTGCAATATCTCCCTAATGGTTGACTTTTGACCCAACGTTTATGAAGCAAACTACCCTTTATTTTGAACAAGGAATCACCCCCTGCAGTTTTTCGCATTTGTTTTGAAACACCCTGTATAGACTATATATAGATATATATAGACTCACTAGATAAACATTGAAAATGTGTAATAATGACATGACAAGATTATCCAAATCTATCGCACTACACCTAAACACTTTTCTATATTCTAGCAGTGGCGGAACCTTTAAAATTAAGGAACAATTTATTTTTTGTATCTAGCTTTTTATTTATTCCCAGTATAACTTAAAACAATTCTACACAATAAAACACATTCAACACAATAAAACAAATAAAAAAAGATAATTTATATACCGGGTGCGTCTTAAAAGTAAGTGGTTCACCCCTATAACTTTTACATTTTGTCAGATAAAAATCGAGATTTGGTATGTTAGTAAATGACATAAATTAGGATTGATTGACGTATTCAATTGTTTTCGGAAATGACTATCACGTTTCACCGGAAATGACTATCACTTTTGATTTTTAAATGGCACCCTCGGTATTTTGTTAGTTTATTCGATAGAAAATGACACTCTGAATAGAATGACATATCATATGTCAACTTTTGACATTTTCACATATGGTTTATTTGAAATTGCAACACCCGATTCATAACGACAATTTAACTCGAAATACCAAGTGTGTAGTATCAAATTATTTGTAAAAAAGATGCTTTTTCCAAATATTCTAATGAGCCACCCTCGTTCCATTGGAAAAAATTGAGATTTGATTAAATATACGATTTAGGCATCTTTTAACCGGCCAGGACAAGACACTAAAAACATTAGACGATCAAATCTCATTTTCCAAGGCTCCTTGATTAATAATTAGTGTTTTTAACAGAGCCATGGCACTCTAGATTGAAATTTAAAACACAATTTTGTTTTAAGCAAAAATTTCAAAAGTTGACATATATGTCATTCTATTCAGAATGTTATTTTCTATCGAATAAAATAAAAAAATACCGAGGGAGCCATTTAAAAATCAAAAGTTGTAATCATTTCCGGTGAAACAGAAAGTGGCCGAGAAGAATTGAATACATCAATCAATCCTAATTTATGTCATATACTAACATACCAAATATCGTTTTTTTATCTGAAAAAATAAAAAAAGTTATAGGGGTGGGCCACTTTTGAGACGCACCCGGTATACATCCAGCTCCAGGCGCAACATATAAGCCGCGTAAACCCAGCCCAAAAAGAACGCGACTCGGCAGAGGCGAAATAATTCTAGTTTGAATTGCCTACCTATTATCACCGACGATTTAAGGCAGGCGGCCACTGCGAGCGTAACTAAACTAAGCTAAGAATATAAAAACAAACGGTAACTAAACGAAAATAAATTTCATCGGCCACTGGGAACGATTTTCGCTAAGTAGTCAGCTAAGTTAGCTGCGTTTTTCTATTGTATCTGTGCTGTCATAGAATTAATCGCTGCGAAAAATTCGCTGGAACCTGTCACGAACTAAAACGAGCGAAACTACAACTACGATTTGAATCTTCGTTCATATATTTTTGTTTACTTTCGCTCAAGTGGCCGCTGATGCATTTATAAGTATGGGAGCTGATTTTTAAAAATCTTATCTTCGCTTGGCTTAGTTTAGTTTCGCTCGCAGTGGCCCCCCGCCTTTAAAATCATGTAACGAGACGGTCGACGGATCTTCTCTATCGCAGGGTCGAGGCGAGATATTTGACGCTTGGGCGTCTTTTTACTGGTAGTTTAAATCATATGACTATTGACTATTGAAAAATGCGACGTCTCGATCTGTGCGACGCGACGTCTCGATTTAAAGTGTCGTGGCTGAGTAGTGAGAACAGCGTGAGTGAATTAATTAGCGTATGATTTTGTTTTTCTTAGTATATTTAGGGCGAGAATTATTTAGATTGTTTGTGTTTCCAAATTTAAATTATTTGATGGCTATTAGATACAGTATTTTTAACTCGATTACACACAAGTAAGGTGGAATTTTAACAGTTTTTAAAATTCAACGAAACAAATATTATTGAAATTTGAAGGGTAGGCTTTTCTCCGCCGGTATGATTTATTTTAAAATACCGAAGAGGAGTTGAATTTGAAGGAGTGTTTTCTTTAAAATGAATCTCTGAACATGAAACTCCTTTTCCAAAACGAAATGAAACTGTAAAAAAGACAAATATTAAGGAGTCAAAAATGTCCGCCATATTTAACGATAACAGGCAAGGTAGGCAATAGGTATTTAAATTTTTTTTGAAATATCTGGGTACTAAACCTAATAATTTTCGTACCGTTAAAAAAGAAGGACAACGCAGAATAATACTTCATAGGTTTTTAACCTCATGTTATGTTACCTCAGTTTGAGACGTACCCTGTATAGGAAGATGAGGCTCTTCCTATACCAGGTACGTCTCAAAAGTGGCTCACCCTTATAACTTTTTATTTTTTTTTTTAGAAAAAAAACGAGATTTGGTATATTTAGTATTCAATTGTTTTTCTCTGTCAGCAGGAATGACTACAACTTTTGATTTTTAAATGGCTGCCTCGGTATATTTTTATTCAATAGAAAATGACAGTCTGAATAGAATGGCATATAATATGCCAACTTTTGACATTTTTGCTTTAAAAAAAATCGCGTTTTAATTTTGAATCTAGAGTGTTATCCTTGTATATATATTTTTAAAGTAGATCAACCTAAGACGTTTATGGACTAAGACTACTAGATGGCAGGACCGGTTTCCCTACAGAAATATTTTTTTTGTTACTCTGAATTTTGAAGCTACCAATAAAAACAGAGAAAATAAAAATCGATAATTTTCGGACTGTGCCAATTGGTTACTTATCGACCAGATACTTTTTATCTATTAGATATGCTATAAAAGCTGGCAATTATACAATTCGACCATTGTAAATACCCGACAAATTCTTCAACGCCGACGAGGCCGATGTTTCTCACTGATAAATAAAAATGTTTGTTTAGATAATTTTTGAGGTATTTTTTCTTTCTGAATGCACATTTTAAAGTATTTTATATTTTTGTCCCCTTGACCTATTATCCTGGTCGCACGTATGGAAGTTCTGTTTCTTCTAGTTTTAGAAAATGTTCTTATTTCTTTTTTCTTTGCAGTTGTAGTGTAAAATTAGATTAATTTATTAAGTTTAATTATAGTGTTTAGTGTAGCATGTTAGTGTTAGACCAAAAATAGTTTAGTAGTGTTTTTATAGTTTATTTTGTAGTTAAGTAGTAGGTGAAGGGATAATTTTGTTATTTTTTCTTTTTGTTTGATAAATTAGTAATCAAATTGATAATTTGTTCAGTCTAGAATACAAGAATAAGTAGTTGTTTAGTGTTTTTTAAGAGATTATATTCGTTTATTTTGTAGTTGAGTAGTAGCTGAAGGGGTATTTGGGTATTTCTTCTTTTTGTTTTTCTTGTAATTGTAGTAGTTCTATTAAGTATTGTGATAGATACACTATATCTTCCTTCAACTTCGTTGAAAAGTGCGTTGTCATATAATCTTGGTTTTCTCGTAGCAGAATATACGAAAAAAATCTGATCAAATTTATTTGAAATTAAATTAATCTAGTCTTATTAATCAAATTAAACTAGTAAAATAATAATAATAGTTAGTTTCAAAATACTATACAGGGTGAGTTTCCTACGATGTTCTCTATGGGTATCTCGGAAACTACTGGAAATAGAGAGTCGGTTAAATGGGGAAAGAATTGCAATTTTGTGGGCGCCTTTCGGATTTTTGCTATTTTAAAACTTGTCCCTAATTCCATTATAATATATTTTAGACAAAAAGTTTTCAGATACAAGTTGTAGATAATTACATACCTAATGAGTTTGTGTTTTCTGATTTTTTCAAAAGCCTGTAATTTTTGACCATAGTTGGCCATGACTTCATAAAAATCACCATTTTTAAGCTTTTCAGCGATATAGGTATATATGTTTTTATCGAAAAATTACAGTTAGATACAAAGTTATAGTTATAGCCAATTCTTTTCTTTCTTGGCTAATTTCACTTAGTTGGCATGGTATTCTTACTCTGTTATGATTTATAACATAAAAACACAGAATATATTATTAAACGGTTCTTTACAACTTACATTACGCAAACTAAAACTTCATAATATCACTACCCCATACACAGTTCCCCATTTAACCGACTCTCTATCTGCAGTAGTTTTCGAGAAACCTATAGAGAACGTCGTAGAAAACACCCTGTGTATTGAAAATACTGAAGACCATAATATGAAACAGAATAAAAAATAAATTTTTGCATTATCTAATTAAATTATTTTCCTGATACATTTTTTTAATGAAAATGTACTTGAATTATTTCAGTTAGACATGTATCCTGCTTTTAGAAAGTTTTATGGTTTAACGGGATTTGTGTGTGAGTTAAAATAACGAAATTTTTAGTTTTTATAATTCTTTACACATACAAAGTTAAAGCAAACTTGATTTTAAAACTCTGGCCATATTTTACATTAATAAAGATTTAATTGGTGTAATAAAGTAAATATATTTATTTTAATGTCAAATAATATTGAAGCAAGTTGCAATTTTTTGAACATTTAATCAAGAATGTAAAAAGTTTTGTTTTCAAAAAAAAATATCGTAAAATTCGTTAAACAATCAATTTAGAATAAAATAATCTAAGAATGAAATGATTCTTTAATAAACCTGCATTAAATCAAATTAAAATAGGTATGTAACTTTTTTTGAATATTAATTATCAACAATTAACATTATCATAAACTATAAATAATGTACCAACATAATTTCTTTGTTAATACGGTTTAGAATTCTTAAAATAACAGGCAAAAATAATCCACAATTTACAATAAAATAAAAGTTTCGTTTAAATTTATTAATCAGCTGATCACTATTAAAGTTCGCAGAAACCCGGGCTATATTATTACATTACTCTGAGGAAAATAACGAAAATAATCGATATTTTTGACTCCGCCCCGAAAGGTTCACGATTTGTCCTCCAGTTGGCAGCACATTTTGTCTAGTCGGTTGGGCAACTTTAAGAATATATAAACAAGGGTGTTATTAATGGTTGTGTTAAAAACACTAATTTTTAATCAAGGATCCTTGGAAAAATAGATTTAATCGTCGTTTTTCGTGTCTTGTTCTGACCAGTTAAAAGATGCCCAAATGGTATTTTTAATCATATCTCAATTTTTTCAAATGGAACAAGGGTGGCTCGTTAGTATATTTGGAAAAAGCATTTTTTTACAAATAATTTGATACCACACACGTTATTTCGAGTCAAATTGTGGTTATAAAACGCATGTTACAAAAGTTGACATATGATATATCATTCTATTCAGAGTCCGACGATATGTCATTCTATTCAGATTCACAGACATTTTCTATCAAATAAAGTAAAAAAAAATCCGAGAGTGTCATTTAAAAATCAAGAGTTGTAGTAATTTCTAGTGAAACATGAAGTGACCAAAAACAATCGAATACGTCAATCAATATTAATTTATGTCATATACTAACATACCAAGTCTCGTTTTTATCTGAAAAAATAAAAAAGTTATAGGGGTGAGCTACTTTTGAGACGCACCCGATATACCCACGAGCCTCCACTGTATTCTAAAGAAACATTGCGATCATCAAAATCAATCGAAGTTATTGTACCTAATAAAAAAATAAACTTACTTTAATACACTTATGCAATATGTTTTCTGATAGAATTTCAAGCTTGCCAAGCTCTCCAATAAATTTAATGTTGCCCAACATTTTACGTTTGGCAGTTTGACGCCTCTCCTCCCTCTCGTCGCGATCGAGTAAGGTGCCATCTTCACTAAATCCATTGATATTGCGTTCTAAGGCAGCTGCACGATTATCAAACTCTACCTGTAACAAATACCATCACGGTTACAGAACAATATCTTGATATTTCGCCGCACAGAAAACTAAAATTTAAGCTTACCTTGCACTTATTAAGAAGAAGAATACGGAAAGTATTTGTTGTGCCGTCACCTTTTTCAAAATTGGGCGCTTCTTCGCTCAGCCGCTTGCACAGCTGAGCGTACATCGACGAGTATTTGGGCTCATCTAGGGCCTAAAAATAAGATATACCATTACCTTTTTTGATCGTTTGAAATAGCTGGTCAGTATTTTAAAGAGTAACACAAAGATAAAAGATACCCAAGTTACGTTATAACCGTTCGATAAACAGAGACACAATGAACAGCAGTCTTGCCGGTTCCTACTAAGATAGGCCTATTTACGATTATAAACGATTATATATTTACGATTATATATTATATATTTACGATTATATATTATATATTTACGATTATATACGAAAACAAAAATAGAGTTAAACGCGTTATTAGAAGCGCCAAAATGTATATTATAATCTAGGTATAAATAATGTAGCAACATAATTAATTGTTGACATATTAAAAGTCAAACCTTTGTTGTAATACTATTCAAGACGCTTTCTTTGTCGTTTTCATTTTTTTATGGAAAATCCGACAATATTGCATAAAAGAAAGATATATCGGCCCACTTTTTGTCTTTTTTTTAACATATTTCCATCAATTAGGGTAGTTTCATCACACATTAAATTCTAGACCACCTATTAGACACTAGAAATTATCCGTGACAGTAGGATGACGCAATGGATTTGAAGACCTTTCAAAATGGATTAAGAGATAAAACTCCATCCTTACGAATAATTTCGTGTGTCGCAGAGTGGTAAAAAATGGTATTATCAGATAAATACAAACAAAAGTAATATTTGAACCGTTACTATTTCTACCAATAAAGTTTTTGATGGTGTAAAGGTCTGTGCACATTATCATACACGTATACAGGTTGTTAATTTGTTTATTACTCGCGGCAAGAGCTTCATGGTTGAAATATGGCAACCTCGGCCCGCTCGTCGATAGACCACGCGACGGGACGATTCGGCAGAAAACCCTATAAGTGCATGCGTTCTCAATAGGCAGTGTTGCCATTCTGTTCCCCTATAAGTAACTGTCCAGTTAACAACTTGTATACATTTCCAGCACATAGCGTACATATTCATAGACGCAGCGTTTCAGTTTCAAGTGTTGTTTGTTCATTTTTCTCGTAAAAAATATGTGTAACTGTACTTCTACTGAAAGTAAATTAAACAAGACAAAATTCAGAAGATTTGCAATATATCCAATGTTAAAAGAATTAATATAATTTCCGACAAGATCCGCACCTACCGGCATCCGACAAAATATTATTTATGGGTATACTGAACAAAAAACGTTACGTGTATGATAGTGTGTATTACTACTATTAAAACCACTAAAATATTTCGGAATCACAACGTTACGTTCCGGGAACGAAAGGGATATGATAATGCGCACAGACCTTAACTAATATAGAAAACAAACAGAAAATATGATCCCCTAAATGTTTTTAATGAAAATATAAAAATAGTTAACATCTGTGTCTGCTAAAAAAAGTCTAATATACATTTTGCTTACCTTGTCAAATATAAGAATAATAACGCCCTTTAAGATGACCGGCGACTGCAGCTCAACGCGCAGCAAGTCGTCGCTCAACTTCTGGAACTTTTCAGGTGTAAGTTTGTTAAGAATGCCCCGGATCTGTAATAAAAACCAATAATTCATAAACAGATAATACAAATTAATTAGAATTTACTTAGACATACCGTATGATAAAAAAAACGGCGTCAGCGATGGAGCGATGGCTATGAAATGAAGATCGCTGTCAATTTATATGGAAAATGTCATCGATCGTCATTTCCCAGGCAACTGGACGCCGTTTTTTTTCGTTCATACGGTATTAAATACATATATTGGAAGGAAAGGTTAGGGTGCGCACACAAAGAAAGCTGGTTAATGAGCGCCAGACAGAGCGCCGAAAATAACAATATGCACACCCAGCACAGGCAATAAGCGATTTTTAATTCTTAAAAAATCGTTCCGGTAAAAAGTCGGCGCCGATGTACGCTGTCAACAAGCGCCGATAAGTTTTTTTTCTGTGTGCTGGTGTGTTTAAAGGCTGCCATTCACTAGGCGATAAACGAGCAATCCGATCGAGTCGCTTTCGATCAAATTTTCGAAAGATCTCCAGGTTAGTGCGTCATTTCAATCAAATTAAAAGCGATATTGTGGTTGCCGAGCAATCTTTTGATTTACAGTGCGGAAGGTGAATCGGGTTGCGATTGCCAGCAATTTAAAGAGGATGTACGAGGATCGCCCAATCACTGGACATCGGCAACAACCTAACATAAACCAACCAAATTGCTTGAATGTCGCCTTATAAATGGTCCGTTCCAAGCAACCAAATTTCTAAGAAATTTAGAAGCAGTGAATCGCCCAGTGAATGGGGGCCTTAAAAGCAGCATTTAATTATTGGCGCTTACTTTTTTACATTCACACGTCGTTGTGTACTATTGAGACGACTTGTAGGCGCTGGTAACCAGATAACGATTTTCAGCGCTGGTAATAGGCGCCTTTAAACCAGCTTTCTTTGTGTACGTACCCTTATATTAGATTTGATGAGACGGGTATCTCATCTATAGATTATATTCTCCAGTAGGGTGAGCCAAAAAAACAAACCTATGGAATTAATGGGTTAAAATGAACCTAATAACCGAGAAGAAAATATCCCCGGAAGGCAGGATTTTTAGCTCAATTTTAAAAGGTATCGGTCCATAACTTTGAAGATAAATTATAATAGATAATATAATAGATAAATAAAATAAAATGTACATCGCGGATTTTTGTAGAGCATAAAACTTCCTAAAAAATCTAAGAGTAATTATCTGAGAGTAATCTAGTTTTTTTTTCTAAATACGAAAATGTTTAATCAATAAACACTAAAACTGCATATTTTGATTTTTTTAACTTTTCAAAGCTTTCAAACATACGAATTATTAGATTGAAAAAATACTCTCTGATAGATTTTTTACAAAATTTTATGCTCTACAAGAATCCGCGATATATTTTTTTTATAGTAAACCGTTTCAAAGTTATGGTACTTTTAATGGAAAAAGATTTTTTTACGTGTTATTTAAATGGAAAACTTTGAATGTTCACCGACACCTTTTAAAATTGAGTTAAAAATCCAGCCTTCTGTGGATATTTTTTTATCGGTTATTAGGTTCATTTTAACCCATAAATTCCATAGGTTAGTTTTTATGGCTCACCCTATCTCCAGTCATATATTCACAAAGTTTAATGACTTGGAAACTTAACATAGTGCTTTGCTAATTGCTTATCATTGCCTAGTAACTATAAAATGTGTTCTGCTGTTTCTTGTTCTGATCAACAAAATCTGCACATTGCTTCATGTTATAATCTCGTCAGCTTTAGATGCCTATTGAAATTGCAATGCCCTGTTCGTAAACCTACTTAACGTTTTAAAAGGTTTCCTGTCTCTACTTATCAGGTTTGCAGTAAATGTTGGCAACTGTTCTGCTACGAAATATTTGATCTGCCGCTGCTGACAGAACGATATTAATTTGAGTGTTTTTTTTAAATAATTTAAATACTTTGGAAATTCCGTAGTTTTAAACTTATTGCAGTTTGATTACCTCCATTTATCTGATAATACAGATCGCTAGTGATTGGTCAAAAATATTTTTTTCTATAACGGTTTCCGTGAGTTTTAATTAGCAATAATTATTTTTACCGATACTTTGAAATCTATAACTGGAAAGAGAATAATCACTTCCCGATAGCAATGACCCAAATCTATCATTTTTGTCAAAAGTCTCATTTTTGTTGTGTTATTAAGTTTTCAATGCGCTCAGAAAGAGATGTCTCATTTTTCCGAATTCCGGCTGCTTTGACCAAGAGAGGAGATAATTTAAATGCATTATCTAAAGTGCGAAGAGAAGCGTGCAGCGTGGGTAAAGTTTAGAAACGAGGACCTCTGAATGAAAGCAAGATTAAAAACAAACGAATTTGATCGGGGCACTTTATAACAATTTTTTATAGGAGAGCCAGCTACGTTAGAAGTATAATCCAGACTGAATACCCAGCCAAAATATGGGATATGCTTCCTGTCTCCAACCCTGCAAGTCTCATCTTCTATATCTGAGAGATTAAATAAAAGAGTTAAAAATGAATCAGAGGTTTGTTATTTTCAGTGTAAATATACTAAGTTATATACATGCGTATTAAATATTTTTATCTTTAGGTTGAAGATGTTGCAATAAACGATGTAAATCAACCAGTGAATTTTCATAATCATCCAAGGGATACATTACATAATTCTCCTCCAAAGAAATATATTAAACAAACAACAAATTTCTGTACGAGATCATAACAACCTAGTAATAACCTAGTGAGGCTGTGCAAACTGATTTATCTGTAGAAAATCTAAGTCGTGTTTTTGATGAATTAAACTTTTGAAATAATTCAAAATATTGTTATACACTACAAAATAAGCTTCATTTATCTGAAAAATTAATATAACAGAGGATTGTTTTAAAGCAGATGACAAAAAAACTTAATATTTTGCGGAACTTCCAAAAGCAGATATGCTTTTTATAATTCATGATTACATTTCTTCACATCTTTCTTCCCACTTTAACTATTTCCCTTTCCACAGTTTTCCAACTACTTTTAACTTTTATGTTTTTCTTTACTCTTTCTTCTGGCGCGGCGGCGCGGCGTACTAACTCAAGATCTATAAATATTCCAAGATCGACATTCCAGCAAGACCCATAGCACAGAATATCTAGCTACGCAACAGAAAAATACTCGAAATGAAAGAGCTAAAATTGCACAAATAAAATACTTGATGGCGCGACAATATCATAATCAGAATATAATTGGAAATTTTTAACTTTTGGTTTTGGATCGACGTAGATCGACAGCACGTCGACGGCCTTGAAGCTCGGCTAAAAATGCACAGTTGCCAGATTCAAACAGACTTTAATTGGCCTCCCATTCTTTTTCTGGTGTATAATAAATAATAATAATTCCTTTCTATTCTTCGTTTCTTGTCAGATACACTTATATTAATTATTCGTTTGGCTTTTAAAATAGTTTTAATTTTAAGTATATTATTAGAAAACATATGCTCTCAAAATACATTTTTAATATACACTACTTTATTATGTTAACTAAGAAAATAACTTTAACTACCTTTAAAATTAATAATATACAGAGCGATTGATAGTGATATTTATTAATGCTGAAACGTTAGTAATGAAATATACGTTTAATAATAATGGAAATGATTTATTAAAATTCAGTACAAAAAATGTTAATTGACTAAAAAAATACTATAAAAACAATTTTTTTCTGTTTGCCACGTTATTTATATAGACCTAGGTAGATTTTAAAAAGTGACACAGGTACAATTAATAATATATTAGTTCGGCATAAAAGTTGCTGTCACGACATCGTACAATAAATTAAAATTCATAAAATAAATTAAAATTATTAATTAAACAAATCTTTATCAAGTATATCAAGTTTGGGCCCAATCAAACGCCAGGAAATGGTACCGTAATATGGTACTACATTATGGTACCCCTTGATATGCTTCATGGTACCATAATATTGCAATGTCATCAAAAATACGCAAGTATAATCAAATATGAGCCCAATCGAACGTCAGGAAGTGGTATCGTAATATGGTACTATATTAAGGTACCACTTTATATATGCATCATAGTAGATGCATCATAGTACCATCATATTACAATGTCACCGAAGATACTTACTATACCAAGTTAAGCCCAATCGAACGCCAGGAAATGGTATATGCTTCATGGTACCATAATATTGCAATGTCATCAAAAATATGCAATATCAAATAACAATATCAAAGAACGCCAGGAAATAGTATCGTAATATGGTACTACATTATGGTACCCCTTGATATGCTTCATGGTACCATAATATTGTAATGTCATCAAAAATGCGCAAGTATAATCAAATATGAACCTAATCGAACGTCAGGAAGTGGTATCGTAATATGGTACTATATTAAGGTACCACTTTATATGCATCATAGTACCATCATATTACACTGTCACCGAAGATACTTACTATACCAAGTATAAGTCCAATCGCACGCCAGGAAATGGTATCGTATATGGTACCTCTATCGTATATGGTACCTCTTGATATGCTTCATGGTACCATAATATTACAATGTCACTGAAGATACGTAATATACCAAGTTTAAGCCCAATCGAACGCCGTGTATAGTAATATGGTACTATATTACGGTATCACTTGATATGCTTCATGGTACCATAATATTGCAATGTCATGAAAAATACGCAAGTATATATCAAATACCGTACGATACCGAAAAAAACGGCGTCCAGTTGTCTAGGAAAAGACGATCGATGACATTTCCCATATAAATTTACACATAAAATGACAGCGATTTTCATTTCATAGCCATCGCTGACGCCGTTTTTTCCCGATCATACGGTATGAGCACAATCGAACGTCAGGAAGTGGTGTCGTAATAGTCGAACAATACTTATTATATTGTCGCCGAATTACAATCAAAATTCAGGATTCAGTTAGAATCAAACGTCAGGAAGTAATTTTAATTCAGCTCGTAAGATTTAACTCCAACTAATATGGCGAAAATACTTAAACATTTGAAAAAAGAGCTCTAATCTATTTTAATATGTTTAAATGATGTAGCAAATTTGAAGCTAAGCTTTATCAGGAAATATTACAATATAAATTACACAATGGCAACACTGCATAAAATTCTTTTAAATTTCGTATGTAGAAAACTGTTTTCTTTTAAATTTATCGTCCTCTGTTATGTAGTAGTGAAACTACCGCATCAAAATATCTGATTTGGAGACAGGCTTTTAAAGCCTGTCTCCTTTTGAGACCTACGATTTTATACATGTAACGAGGCTTCTGTTGCGTAGCTAGATATTCTGTGCCCATAGTCTTCTGCCATCGATGAATCCAATGATACTGAACATAAAGTGAATAAATCAAATATTTTTTCATGTTCTTTCTGAATTTCTTAAATCAGCGCCCTCTATTAGATATGGAAATAGTCAACTTTTGACCTACATTTAAACAGACCAGGTGATATTAATAAGCTGATCTGATTGTTTCCTAAAATAATTTGATTAAAAGAAAATCTGTAAAAGTGGACAAAGCTGTGTCGGTCGCAAAGCTTAATCACGGGACTTAAAGTTTATTTGGTATGAACTATAGATGGCTCTCCTAGTTCGTTTTTATAAAATTCTCTTTATGCAACTATGAAAATTGATTATCGCCATTTTATTTAAATGGAAGTTAAAACAGTCTTTGATTACGAACTACCACACAATATATGAAATTACTAATACTTTAAGCATAGGTACCTGGTGTTACGTAAGCAGTGACTTAAGAAACATTAACTCGGTTGCTTATTGATTTTTAGAACTTTTGCTAAGCAATTTTACAACCATCAACGTGGTCAAATAAAAAACAATATTTCACGCAGTCTTTTGTTTGATTGAGCAGCGCTCCGAACCTATCTGTTACAGCTTTGTTGGAAATTCTTATCGTCCAGTTGGATATTGTAATTTTTATGAACTACTCACCTTACGGAATACCTGGTCATTACGAGACTCAGGCGTGGCTGCCGCATCGCGGAGCCGGAGCGTCGAAGGTGGGACCCAGCGTCGTTTATTGGCGGAAGAGGCGGCTACGCCGTCCTAAAATTACATTTAGATTAGTCTATAATGATATTAATTAAAAAAATGAAGACACGTTTTGTGTTAAGATACAATCTACTTAGAGTAAGATATAATATGTATATATTTCCACACGATACACATGCTACATAAAAAATAAATGATACAGTTCGGCGTATAAAAAATTAATGTAGCAGCATTTGGTCAAAGACAATTACCTCAATTTTTACATCCGCACGACAATGTAGTACTTTGGCTATGAATTTTAAATATTACTGCCATAAGGGCTTACTATAAAACTTGAAATTAGTACGCGAGATATTATACCGTATGAGCGAAAAAAAAAACGGCGTCAGCGATGGCTATGAAATGAAGATTACTGTTATTTTATATGTAAAATTATATGGGGAATGTCATCGATGTTCATTTCCAAGCCAACTGGACGCCGTTTTTTTCGATCCTACGCTATAAAAACGTCAGATTACGAATCATATCTATTATGTTTTATATTTTATATTTTTTGTGTTTTATGAGGTTTCTCGTTTAATAGTAGAGATACAAAAATGCGGTTTTCACGTAGGCGTGCCGGATTGGGAATGGAGTTTTTATGGAACTAAAGATGCTACACAAAGATTTGTCTTAGCCGTCTTCGTTAATAGAATACAAGGCAAATTAAAAAAAATAAATTAAATTAAAAAAAAGTCTATCGAGTGGTGCATAGTCCTTGGAAACATAGGAAATAGCATGCAAATTTCGAACTGTCCAGATATTGGCTCCTCTGTTAATTTTACAGCCAAGTTGTTAATTGGATTTTTAAAGGTCTGCGTATGATGAGTACACATGCCAAATTTGAACAATTTTGGATATGCCGATTTTAAATAATTAAAGAAAAACTATATCGATTTTTCAATTAAAAGTGAAGAATGCAAAACCAGACAAATGCCAATGTACCTTAAATTGTCATCCTATAATTTTGCCAAAGTCAAATTGTATTTTCTAAATGTTAGGCTTTAGCCTCATTCGAACCAGTTTTAAATTACAAAAATACATTTCGGGAACTCTAAGCTTAGCTACAACCAAACTATAACTTGTTATAACCAAACTATAACGTAGTAGTGTAGACAGCACAACAAATTACATTTGACAATGATAAATTCATAAGTTGACAACTTAAGGCATGTTGACAATGTTGACATTTCACTGGCTTTGCATTATTACCTGTTCAGTTTTAATCAAGGTTTTAATAATTCAATTTTAAAATAAATGCTGCTTTTCTTAAATTACTTAAAATCGGCTTTTCCAAAACTGTTTTAATTTGGCATGTGTATTCAGCATAGGCAGACCTTTAACAAAACTGTTTACATTTTAGCTGTAAAGTTAATAGGGGAGGCTATATTTAGAGAGTTCAAAATTTGCACGGGATTTCCTATGTTTCCAACGATGATGCACCATCCCGTATATCATTTGCTTAAGACGTCATTTATAAATTTTACCTTCCCCGATGCACGAGCTGCTTGTGGCCCCGATTGCCTGGGGCTCTCCGTGGTGGGGGTGGGATTCCGCGGGCACCCAATTGCTCGTGTACTGCCCTGCTTTTGGAAGAAAATACTACAGTTACTCTGAAGTGGTCCAATAACCTACAAGTAAGAAAATATGATAATGTAATGCTTAATTTTTCACAAAAAAACGAATTTTAAAATAAACCAATCGTAAATCCAAAAAATTGTCATAAATATATCTAGTACTCTACAGTCTGTCTAATGAACCAGTGCAGATTTCGACAGACGGCATTAAAAAAAATGTTTTACTCATGAATTAAAAAGACACGACAGTAACCGTCACGGATCATCTCGTTGGACAGACTATATAAGACCATTCTGAAGAAAAATCAGTCCTACTGTCACTCGCTTAACAAGAGCTATAACTAACCTAAAGAATAAATGACAGTGGCAGTTATATGTAATTCAAAAATAGATTGTTTTTTGTCATATTTTTTTTATGTCGCCTGTCCAAAATAATATATTCTATTGCTGAAGAGACTAAGCACAACCAGAAATGGACAAAGAAACACTAAATATACACTTTCACTTCGAAATTATGCAATTTCTTTGTTAAATGAATTAAAATAGGTTTGTAATGTTACTAAACATAGAACCAAGTTGTAAAATACCACAGGGTATCTACTGTATACACCAAAAGTATCTAAAGTATGTCCAATGAGAAAGGAAAGGATTTCCACAATGCATCGACGTGACATTAACAGGAATAATTAACAATCTACTTTTGAATTAAACTTGTCATTTCTAGTTGGACAGTCTATCATAGATCTTGATAGGAATAAAATTTTAATTCCATAAAAGTGCTTTTATTAAAAATTAGTTTTAAACTTTTTTTTTAATTTAATGCACATTTAAAGGCAATTAAAAATAATCTTCCCAAGCACGCAGAATCTAGACGCTTAAGTAATGAGGAAAATGCATGTTTTTAAATAATGGTTTTAAAAAATAGTTCATATAATTACAAATTAAACAAAAAAAAATCGTTGATATCGGTTAAGAAATGCCTCTAATATAAAATAATTAAATATTGTTAATTTAAATGGCCGGGCAAACGCTCTTTACCGCGCCTTGCCGCTGTGACGTCACCCGCCGTTCTTCTGGTTGAGTGGAGCCACTTGTGTCTAGCCCTAGCAGGCAACTGTTAAGCCCGACCAATCACGTTAGAGTTTTTGACAAACACGAATGAATTAACACACTCCAAATAACCACGCTAACCAACCTGATTGGTCAAGCTTAATAGTTGACTGCTAGGACTAGACACTTCTAGTGGAGCCAGACGCGTGTTTATTTTACACAGTTTGCTTTTAAACGCTGTTGAATCTGAGTCAAAATTTTAGTTATTTGTGTTAATTAATACATAATTAGTAATTAGTGATATTACAAATAGTAATGGATGAGCGAAAACATAAAAAAATTGTACAAGGCCATGAGAAGAGATGAAAAGAAAAACGTGAAATTATCCACTATTTCTACGATTTATTGTTGTGAAGATCATTTTGATGTAAGTTCATTAATTATGTATATTGTCTTACATAGGTATATGAAATTTGAATGTACAGGGTTACTCATTGTATTTTAACACCCACCTACAGCCTTAACTGCAAGTTTTAGAAGAAAATATTAAATACAAAAGTTGCATGGTTTTTCATATATTCTCTTTTAAAAATAATTCTAGTTGTTGGTGTCTCAAAAAAAGTTGTTCCAGAAAATTGTAGGTATTTTTCGTGTATAATTTCCTATACCTATCTTCAACTGTTTACGAAATATTGACAGTTGAAAGGCGGCCATTTTAACACTTTGACAAGCTCTAAAATCTGAACCAAATGAGATGGGGAAAATGGTTTACATATTCCTATCCTAGTTTTTCATAAGCTACCGAATGATACTAACTTCGAATTTAAGCGGGACTTACAAAAGTTAAGGTTAGTGTTATTAGATACCTTATGAAAAACTAGAGTAGAAATGTGCAAACCTTTATCCTCGATCTGTCTTGACTTTATAGAGCTTGTCAAAGTGTCAAAGGAAAGTGACCGCTTTTCAACTGTCAATATTTCGTAAACATTTGAAGATAGGTATAGGATATTATACATGAAATAATATCTAGAGTATCTAGAAATTTCCGAAGACTTAAAAAATTTTCAGAACACACAAATAATAATTGCACAATAAAAGCACAAAAAGCTCCTTCAATCAACGCTAAAAGCAACAAAAATGTCTTAGTACGCCACCTAAATACGTACATAAACGGAACACGTCTGGCTGCTGCTGGCCATCGCGCGTCGACGAGAACGGCGAGTGACGTCAGACCAATAGAATATCGTTTCAATTCGCGAGGCGTCGTTTGCGTTATCCATAGTATTTTAATTGCCCGTTTTATAAAATTGTGGTACTGCTTTCAAGAAAAAAGTTTTTTTTGCATTTACACAAATTTATTCTAAAAATTGAACAGTTTCTTGCGAAAAATAAAATATATGCATCTTCCTCATTCTACTGCCAAGATAACGGTGATCCTTGTACATGATTTCCACTTTTCCCACAGGATCATATTTGATTCATTTTTCTGAACTAGAGGTACAATATGATCAAAGTTTTAGGATCAAGCGGGTTTTGACTATGACAGTTAAAAATTCTAGTACATATTTCCAACAAAATTGTAAATCTGTCATTATCCGAAGCACGCTTGATCACATAACTTTTTCACTACATCGTAGCCTTGTATATGAAGGACCATAGGTACATATTCTGTCCAGAGGGAGATGAATGTAGTACACAATAACGCAACTAGAAATTTAGGACTCCCGGGCAATTTCAGCCATTGGGCTTAGACCCATATCTCAATTTTTAATCGGTTGGCTGGGACCCTTTATAAGAACCCCCGAGGTAAACTGGGGTGTAGCTACGCCACTGACGACATATGACATTCAAAAAATATAAGTCCAAGAATAATAACGATTAAAAAACATCTTTGAAACAGTAATTAATAGTGATATTTAGAAAAAAAATAGTTGTTAGAAAAGAGACATTTTAAACAAATAATACCTGATAAATCTGATAAAAACTGCGTGTTTAGATAGTGTAATACCATATAAATAATACTCTATATGTGTAATACACTCTCATATAAACCAACATAAAATTAGAATTCAGAAAAATGAGATATGAGTATTGATAGTCAACAGCGGGGGTCTTTTTGAGTTATCTTTTAATATTTCGTTTTGAAAAAAAATGTAGAAAAATGAAAATGCTACCTAAAGTAAATAATAGTTAAATAAGTTTTTTTTAATAATTAAGTTTTTCCAAAGAAAAAAATATTTTAAAACAAAACGTTCTCTAGATGTACGACTTGACGAACATAAAGGTGAAACAATGAATCGGGTATTGCAGATCATGTGTGCTCCAAGTACCACAACATAAAATAGTCGGAAGCCCGGGTTGCCCACAAAGAACCCCATTGGAAAAAGCGCAAATTGAAAGAAGCCGTATTAATTTCTAAGAATAGTAAAATCTTTAGCAATCCAAGTATGAAAATTTCAACCAAGAAATTTCAAGAAAATTATAATAATAATTGACTTACGACAAAACCGGCTTGGCCTAGAAGCACGAAATTTGGTACAGTTGATCCTTGAGAGACGTAAGAAAGGACTAAGAAACAATTTTGAGAAATTCAACCACTAAGGGGGTGAAATTAGAGATGAAACTTTGTATAAAAATTTGTTAAAATCTGTTCAAGGCGTATGAGATTCTGCACAGAGATTCCTTAAATAATATAATAAAGCAGTACGAAGCGATTTTTTGGAAATTTATACACTAAAAGACTGAAATTAAGAGTGAAAATTTATATAAAAAAATGTTGAAAATCAAGTATTGATTGATGAAATTTTGTACAATAACGCAACCATGGTCATTATAAAGGTATTCTTGAAAATTCATCCTCTAAGAGAGTAAAATTGGGTATGAATATTAAAATGGGATGGACTCTTAAAACTATTTTCTAGGGGTATGATACTTTTCTAGGGGTATGATACACAAAAGTTCTTTAAGTGATATGAAACTATAAGCGATTTTGTTTTGAAATTTTATCCTTAAAAGGCCGAAATTAAATGTTTATATGTGTTATATAAAAGTGGCGTAACTGAGCAGTATAAAAAGCAATTTTTGGAAATGCATACCCTCGGATGTGACATTAAAGGTGAAAATTTGTATGAAATTTCTTATATCTTGCCTAGAAATATATACGGGTATCTTCCCTACTCTAAAATTTGGCACAAAATTGAACAAAATGTTGCAATTGAACACTGAGAGAAAAGAATTTGGGAGATAATGTGTTAAGTATAAGACGAGGGGTGTCTCACTATTGGAATTACATGTACATTTTCTTGGCAGTCGCTGGCAGTCATTGGCAGTCGCCTATAATAATTACATGGCAGTCATAGGCAGTCTTCTTCATAGTCATTGGCAGTCGCTTAGCAATGGAAGGATATTTTGGCAGTGCGTGTACATTTTTTACCCGAGTGAGACACCCCTCGGTATAAGAGGAAACTTCTATAGAACTAGCTCAATGTTAAATATCGTATGATCGAAAAAAAACGGCGTCCAGTTGGCTTGGAAATGAACATTGATGACATTCCCATATAATTTTACGCTTATTATCGCTGACGCCGTTTTTGTTTATATTGTACCTTAAAATCTATCTAAATGCCTCTAAAGACAGCAGGCGATCAATTTGATAGGATTAAGAGGTGGTAAGCGGGGGCGATAAAATAATTTTTTGTACATTTCCTAAGTTCACAGTAAAGTGACATAAAATTCTGATGCTCCTGTTTTTTGGCAAGTTACACCCAACCACAAAAGGAATGTATAAGTTTTCCTGGTACAGATTCCAGTTTTATTGGTACCACCTTAAACGCGGAAGAAGTCGAAAGCCAAAGATTATCATTTATCATACATAGGTAGTTGGGAATTTGAACAAGTCAGCACTCCCCCCCCCCCCATGCAAGTGCCCTCGCTACGCCTCTGATTGTATTAATACATATACAATATCAAAATCATTGTTTTCCTATTTGATATTTATTTATATACTAATTAATCTATTATGTTTAAATCTTACTAAAATAAACTGTTTAATTATGTCTTATTTTTTGACATTGTAACGTATATGTTACGGTTAAAGTCCGATATCCGATTAATGTCGACATTAGCAGGTTAATGTTTGGGTTTGGTTTTATTTTTGGTTGTTTTGTCGACATTAGACAGTTTTCGAAACGCTTAAAAAGTACCACCGGTAGCCGCTAATTAACAAGAATGACATACGAAATGTCATTTAACGTATATCTCTAACGTCACCCCCCTCTGTCTTACGGAGGATAGAGATAAAAAACGATAACGTTACGCATGCGCAGAAGTTGTAAATTTGTCTCTATCTTTTTCTCTCCGAAACTGGTTCATTTCATTTGACATTTGATTATGACACTGACATCAAACCCATAACATAACCTTATTTTTTTAATAAGAATATCAACTTTATCGATCCGATTATTTGTTTAATAAATACCGCGGGTTAAAATTAGTTTTGTGGATTGAAGACTGATCACTGATCCCTAATTTCTAAATTTTCTTTGCCGTGCACTGTGTGCTGAATTTCACTATGGCTAACAGTGTATTAACAAACTTTAAAAGAAACAGTTACAGAAGCGGTATGCGTCGAACGATTCCGAAAACACTTTTACGAAATCTGTCAAATAGCGGCTAAGTTAAAGTATACGCCTATGATAAGCGTCAAAACGAACACAACATCGAAAATCTGGATATCTCTATAACTGGATATCGGACCTTAACCGTAACATGTATTTCTTTATATTTATTTATATACTAATGTACTATTTATATACTAATGCACTAGTATTTTTTTTGACGATGTCAATATTTATACTACATTTTGATTTACAACACATTTCATCATTTAGACTAAATATACATTTTGAATTTGAATCTACTATGTTACATTACAGATTACAGATATTCTAAAAATTATTGAAATTCAAACCCAATAATTTAGTTAACAGATTGATGACAATCATTTAGCTAAGGGCGCTCATTAATGGACAGTTTATATTTACCTCATTATATATATAGACATTTAAAACAGTCCCATATATTTACAGATGTACAGGGTGTCCCATTTTCGTGTTTTACAGAGTAGCTCGCTTATGGTTAGAGATACAAAGGGATGCGGTTTTCACATTACTGTGCTACTTTTTTATGAAACTAAATAATCTATAGTAAACGCCACGAATGTTTGGGAGTGATTCATCGGTCGCTACCATGTGAACTAATCTGTTCAAGGTCACATAAAACTTAATTCCAGTGCCGTGGTCTTTCAAGTCATATAATAATCAATATATAATCTGTTGTAATTTGTTGTTTTAACTGTCAAAGTCTTGTCAAAACATATATTTGGTTATAAATATAAAATGGAATGCCCCATTGGTCGTACTGCAAGCACACCAATGGACTGACGCACAAAAACGAATCAATCAAAGAAACGCGATATAGTATCGTCTTTGTCATCACGCTAACATTTTAGAATAAGTAGGAGGAGCGCAGGCAGATGATTAGACCGGGCCTCTAAAAACCTACGTATGCGGTAAAAATTTACGTTTTTAATGTAAAAATTATAGCGCGCGTGTCGATTCTAACTTCATCAAGCGATGAATCACTCCCAAACATTCGTGGCGTTTACTCTATACACAGATTTGAGATTTGTCCTAGCCCTCTTAGTTCCTGAAATACAGGGCGAAATTGGAAATGTTGCATGTTTCGACCTATTTCTCCTCTCGACCTATCTCCGTTATCTTACAACTTATCGAAAAGCTGAAAACTCAGCCCCTCAATTTTCACGTAGAATCCAGTGGCGTAACTAGTTTTTCGTTGGGAGCTATCATTCTCGAAATATAACCTAATCTTATGGTTTTTTTTTAATGGGACACCATGTATATTATTTTTTTATTAAATTTGCCTTGTTATGAGATTTCTAAAAATATAATATACTCTAGACTTATTTTCATAAATAAGGTAAAAAATACATTTTTAAACTTTTTAACATAGGCAGTCGGTTTATAATAGAAGTCATGACAATTGAATAATAATTTCTTCAACGTCAAATTTTGGCTATTGTCTTTTCCATGCTAGTTTCCGTGTTGTTTTCTTCACTGTAAGTTTTTTTCACTGTTGTTTTCTTCACCTAACCAAACCAACTACAACTAAACGTGGCAGAACGACAAAATTTTGATTATTTCGAAAAATATGACATGAATAAATGTTTTATATTAGCCAACGAAAATTCTGATGCAGCAGCAGTGCTCTATTTGGTCAGATAGGTTACCAGATACAGGTATCCTTGTAATTAAAACATTGTAATTTATCGTATTCCAGATATCCCGAAGAGAAGATAGCCAGATAAGCGCATATTTCGGAAAATACAGAGCAACCTAATTCTATATGGATGTTTTTGGCGTCAGTTGAAGCCACACCAGAGACATCTTGTAGAAGAGGAAGATGTGGGTGTATCCAAAGTACAAAAATTTTTAAAACAATTTAAAATCCGAGTTAAATTCAAACCTTATAAACTTGTGCATCATCTTTACCCTGGGGATCTTGCGCGTAGAGTCGAGTATATATATATATATAGTATAGTAGTATAGTATAGTAATATATATGTATAATAGTATAGTATAATTTTCACAGGATCATTTGGTCGAACGAAGCGTATTTTACTAATACGAGTATCCGAAATAGGGCAGAATTCAAGATTTTGGAGCCAGGAAAATGAACATGTTATTTTTCCCAGAACCCGCCAAGGGAGGTTTGGTTTCAATGTGTCTCGTTCTTGGGAAGAAGAATTGAATATTGTATTTACAAAGAGGGAATTTAAATTCTCGAAGATATGTGCAAATCTTGCAAGGAAAAGCAATGACGATTTTGGAAGATATTCCCTTCAAGATTCCAACAAGATGGAGCTCCTGCACATAACTCTGGCGAATTTAGCATTGGCGTCTGACTGGACCAACATTTCCCTAATCTTTGGATAGGCACCCACGGACCTACTCAATGACCGACCCGGTCTCGAGACCTCTCAGTTTTAGATTACTTTTTATGGGGTTATTTAAAAGAGAAAATATATACAAGGAGGTAGGAAAATATTGAAGAGTAACTACTACTACGATTTACCTACAGTGGATCAAAAAACAACACGGAAACTAGCATGGAAAAGACAATAGTCAAAATTTGACGTTGAATAAATTATTCAATTGTCATGAATATCTGTTATAAACCGGCCTATGTTAAAAAGTTAAAAAAATTGATTTTTTAACTTTATGAAAATAAGTCTAGGGTATATTATAATTTTAGAAAGCTCATGACAAGGCAAATTTAATAGAAAATAATGTACAGGGTGTCCCAGTGGCGGATACAGAAGGGGGCCCATGGCCCCTCCCCTAAAATCTATAAATTGGGTCGAATTTTAGCTTTTTGGATTAAAAATAGCCCTCTAAAAATCATATTCTACATTACTTTTTATTTCCCTCCCCCCTAAAATCAATTCCTGTATCCGCCCATGGGTGTCCCATTTAAAAAAAAAACATACAAATTTAGGTTATATTTCGATAATGACAGCTCCCAACGAAAAACTAGTTACTGAAAATGTCTACTGGGCTCAGTATTCACCTTTTCGATAAGTTAACCGAGTTAACTAAAATTCGCAAAAAAATAGTTTCAAACACAATGTTGAATATAAATGCTCAGCTTCGGTTTGGTTCAAATTATTTTTGTGGACACTGTACAAATGAAATAGTTCTCTCTTATAGCGCTTATAGTCTAAGATCCGGCTGCATGATTATTAATTATTACGCTCTTCGTATTTTTTAATCAAAACCTAATTTTTACATATATTTATGAATAGGAGAATACATTTTTCACAGGGTGCCTATCAAAAACTGCTTGAGATAGTTGTTTGGTAAAACTGAATAATCCTGCCAGTTCTTTATAGACGGTCCTCTGTCTTAATTCAGTTTAAGTAAATCGCCCTTTTTTTGTATAGACATAAGGTTTTACTTAATATATTTTAACTATATAGGTAAAAAATAAGGTATGTGAAAATGGCAAATGTGGCATTACTATTCTTTATTCTTTAATTTTTGGTTTTCTCCTGTATAAAATGCTTATCAATAATAGTTATTTGCTTGTTTTCATTAAAAAATGAGAGAAACAAACAATAAAATTTAATGATATGTATGTTCGTATACTGAAGTCTCCTTTAAGAAACACCTCTATTCTATGAATGGTACGAATGTCATTGTAATGTTTACACCTACAGGCAACTGCCATAAATATAATCAAAAACATTTTGAGATCAAGTAAGATTTTTCGTTGACAATTAAAAAAATTATAATACAATTTCCCATAAGAATTGTATATCTTTCAAACATCATACAAAGCGCATTTGATCAAAAACTTGAAACAATTACACAATTAAAATGAATGAAAGGATTAAAAATTAAATTAAAAATTGAATGAAAGGATGAATGAAATGAATAAGGATTAAGGATACAATAATAATTAAATATTTTTACTGATATATTCTCTCTAAAATTTATTTCGATCCTTTTGTTATGTGGCGTAAAACCCACAATTTACAATTAGTAAAGACATAAATATACATAACGGATTTTATTTCGGCCATCCCTGGTAGGCTAATGCGTCTAATAGATCTGTGCTACTTTTCAAGTTTTATTGAAATTGGTAAAAATTAAATAACAAATGAGGCACATATGAAAGTGAGATAATTTTTTTTATTGAAAATGAATTGTTCCAAATAAAAAAATATATATTTTGCATATGGTTGTTATTTAAGCACACACATATTATACAGGGTGGCACAACCAAAACAAACTGCAATGCGACTAAACGGAAACAACATTTACATTTGGAGCTATACAGATTACAGTTGAGGGTTGGAACCTTTGGTGTTACACAGCAAAATAAAAACACTAAATCACCACAATACACCAAAACACTTTTACTTTTACACTGGACGCGCGTTTCGCTAACCATGTTAGCATCATCTGCTGATGATGCTAACATAGCTATACAGCAGATTATTTCCTAACTGGATCAAATGAAATATTAATTTAAATGAAATTTTTGAATCAATAAATAATATGTAATAATATAAATAAAATATGGCTTTCGCGTAAATTGGAAAGACAGTACATAATATGTAGAAGTAAGAAATTTGGCACATACATATTAGGTTCCTTCAGTGATGTAAACGAGCACTAAAAAGGGATTTGTGAAAATTCGAGCCCTCAGGGGGTGAAATTAAGGATAAAAAGTTGCATAAAAATTTGTTAAAATCTGTTCTAGGAGTACGAAACTTTTCATGGAGGCTCCTTGGTTGACGTAATTGAGCAATAAGGAGCAATTTTTTGAAATTTGCTCTATAAGGGGGTGAAATGAGGGGTGAATTTTGCATACAAAAAATTAAATTAGGAGTCAAATGTCATAGGAGGACGACATTTTGCACAGAGGTGCCTCTGTGCAATTGACCACTTAAGTGACGAAAGTGAGCTCAGAAACGAATTTTGGACATTCACCCCCTAAATGGATGAAATAAGGGATAAAAATGTGTACAAAAATTTGTTAAATCTGTTTTAGAAATATGAAATTCTGCGCAGACGCAATGAATTACCGTTATTTAGCACTAACAAACAATTTTTGATAATTCGTCCTCTAAGGGGGTGAAAAAAATCGGTCCTAGGAGTATGAAAATTTGCAGAGGTTCCTTATATAGCGTAATTACCGCTTTTTGAGTTTTTTACGATGAATCTCTTGCAGTGGAAAGTTTTACGCTTAATTTAACTTAATTGTGTACAAAATAACGTTTAGAGACAAACTATACTGAAGAAGCAATAGTGTTACAAATTACACACATAGCACAAACGTATTATCTTGTGCCCTGACAACTAACAACGATGCTGTTTTGTTTGTTTGTTGTCAGAATGACATTTCCAGTGAGATTTATTTTTTAATTTGTATTTTCGGTGATTAAGATACCACATTTAAGCCTGTTAGTTTCTGTTAAAATCGTTAACAAGATTTGATCGTCTAATGTTTTTCGTGTCTTGTCCTGGCCAGTTAAAAGATGGACAAACCGTATTTTTAATCATATCTCATTTTTTTCAAATGGAACGAGGGTGGCTCATTAGCATATTTAGAAAAAGCATTTTTTTACAAATAATTTGGTACCACACATTTGATATTTAGAGTCAAATAATTGTCGTTACATTTATGACCTTGGTTAGGTTAGGTTAGGTTAGGTTGCTGGGGTTTGGGATCATATTTGATCCCTCACTCGGAGGCCTTGGGCCCATTGCGATACCCCTGTATTGTTTTACCAAACCTTCCTCTCATTCTTTCTTTGCGTTAAAGCACTTCCAGCTCTTTGCAAAGTTCCCGATGTCGCTGATGTTGGCTTCTGCTGCTTCCTCTAGTCCCTCCAAAACCTTTGCCCTAAAGTTTTAATGCGTCGGTATTCCAGTGCCGGACAGTGGCACAGCAGGTGCTCTATGGTTTCTTCTTCCTCTCCGCATTCTCTGCAGTAGTCGTCGTCGGAAACTTTCCATCTTACGAGGTTTACCCCGTGGAACAGTTTCCAGTGACGACACCTACAATTATGCGTACTAGGTCCTTTTATGCTCTAGTAGCTGTTTTGTCTTTTTGCTATCTACCACTGGCCATAGTCTTCGAGCTGTAGCACAGTCCTCACGGTGTTGCCACGTCTCTTGCTGCTTGGCCTTGATGGCAGTTCCTATAGCCTCCTTCAGTGTGTTGATCGTCAAAAGTGGTGGGTCATCTGCCACGGCCTCTCCCCTGGCCCCGTCTTTGGCGAGTCTGTCTGCTTCCTGATTGCCCACCACATTGCTGTGGCCTGGCACCCAGCACAGAGTAGCCCCACCCCGACGCAGCCAGGATATGACCTTGGTACTCTAAATTAAAATTTAAATTACTATTTTTTTAATTGAGTATGTCAATAGTTGACATTTGATATGTCCTTCTATTTAGAGTGTCATTTTCTATCGAATAAAGTAAACAAATACGGAGGGTGCCATTTAAAAATCAAAAGTTGTAGTCATTTTCGATGAAACAAAAAGTGACCTAAAAGAATTGAACAGGCCCAATCAATCCTAATTTATGTCATATACTAACATACCAAATCTCGTTTTTTATCTGAAAAATAAAATTATAGGGGTGAGCCGCATCTGAGACGCGCGCCCTGTATATTCTGAATCTTCTTTCTGCTTTTTGTTCTCAAAATTTCTTCAGAATAAGAAAAATGATAAGTTTCAGAATCAAATTTAGACAGGAACTGATTATTTTTCCAACCCCTTTTCTCTGTGCTAAGATATAATTTCTCATTGTATACTGGATTTACAGGTTTTTTTTCTCGACCAAACCAACCAACTTTTGCATTTCGTGAAATAATAAAATTCTGTAAAAACGTTCTTAAGGCACTTTTTTAAGCACAATCCAGTGGCGTAGTCAGTTTTTTTCTATACTTGCTCTTTGTGTCAAAAATAATAAAAAAATTATTTTTTAAATGGAAATTATAGTTGGCTAAGAACTTAAAAATGCTAGCATTTAACCCTTTCCAAAGCTATAAAGTTATGGGTATTTATTTCTAAGAATGAGAAAAATATTATGTTTTTTATCTTTGTATCGAAGCGGGCCTTGATTTTGTGTTGACCTAGTTGCCTAATTACTTTTTACCACAATTTAATTAATATTCTCTATTATTATTTATCTGCATAAAAACTTTTGAAAAGGTAAGTCAACATTCAAAAAGATTCCGTATCTCGGTTGGCAGTGAAACAGGCGGTTTGTTCATCTTTTGCATAATTAATAATGAAATTATAATTAATCAATTAAAATCGCCAAATGTCTTTTCCTCGAACTTATTAAGGTTAATAAAATAGGTAGCGTAAGTTTAAACATTAGTACTGTTTCACATAGGAGCGGACCGTCCACACTAATAGACCCTGTTGTGCCGTTTCACATCATGATACAAAGATATGCTCGATAGCGGCTGCAATTTCGTTCAGTTTGCGCATATCACCTGTGTTCAATTACCACTCATGAAAAAGGACCAAAAATAGGGAAGAATTAGGACATAACCTCAAAAATTATGTCAAATCATTGATCTTGACATATGAGAAGTCAATGACTAAAGAATATAAGGACATGTAACGCCCATATACGGGCTGCAGCAGAATTTGTAACCTTAGACGCCATTCTTTTGATGGCAACGAATGAGTCATCAGCTGGTCACAACCGACAATTTTAACGATTTTTAATAGTTTGTGTGTAGTAAACTTTGTATAAACTTTATTAGAATGGTGATTAGTTGTTCAGCTTTCAAGTGTAAAAGCAGCAGCGATAAGAAAGAGCCAGGAGTTATGTTACAAAGGTAAATAAACAGTCCGCTCCACCTTTTTAGCGTTTTCTTAGTTTTCTTGTTGAATTTGATAATTATTTTTCTGATATTATATGTACTTGATGTGTGCTATACTTCGATACTAGTTTTGTACCTTTTGTTAACATTTTAATACGTTTTTTTTTTGTAATTATTTAGTATGATACCACCGTATAGGCGTAGTCAAAACATTTATTTTATAAATATAAATATCTCTTCAAACAGCTAGGTTAAGAAAAATATGTGCCAGGGCACTATTTGGTGACATCGTAACAATTTGCTCTCGGTTAGATTTCTCGTAACAATTTGCTCTCTCGTAACAATTTGCTCTCGGGTGTTATTCGTCCTTCGATTCTTTAGTCATTGTGAAAAGTAATTTTCACATTTATTAGTGTCATCAGTTTGACGATTTGAAACTGGCGCGCGGATCTTGCCGACCAGTGGTCACTGTTACACCTGTGACGTAGTGACCAACCTGCGCAATATCATACCTTGTTTTCTTTGTATCATGGTTTCACATGAAGCGGACCATTCATGCGAATCGTCCGTTGGATGAACTGAACAAGTACCATGTTTATATGAATATTTTCACATGGGCGCGGATGATCCGTCCGGATGATTTCGTCCGACGGCCATCAGTGGAGCACTTGCTTTAACAAACGCTATGTGATTAAAAACATTGTTTCGCATATGCAGATTGACAGCACAGCCGAAAGTACTACGTCGGATCTTAAAATACACACGATGGTCTGCGCGGACTGTCCGCCCAATGTGAAACAGACGAGTGCTATCATTCGTCTGCATTCACGAGGAAATCTTTGTCAGGTGTAGAGTTCATTCGCAGCAAATGTAGGCCACGATGCCGAATGGATCCAGCGCGAACGAATGCTTTCCAGCTTCTGGCGTTAAAACTGAATGAAACGCAAGAAAAATGCGAGCCGCAAATGATCTGGACAGCAGTGGCTACAATAATGACCACGAGCCGCCACTGGTGGACAGGAATGTGGACGTAACGCTAAACATGCAGAAAGTGGAAAAAGTTCAAATGATAGAAATGTTAGCGAAAGAAATGATAAATAATTTTATATAAAACTAATTATTGCCTAACTTGTGATTATTGTAATCAAAAATATGCTATATTTAACACAATTGGTTTGTCAATGTGGATTTCAGAGTAGGTATATAATTTGAGTACAAAAAGTATACAATAAAATCTGAAAAAATGCCAAAACATTGGAATTTTTTCAGATTTAGTCAGCTCACATTCACCAGCTATAATATATATGGTGCGTTTAGACTTGAGCACGCACGAGCTGAGCGTGCGCGCACGGCATTCGTTCGCGCTCTCGGCTCCGTTCAAATTAAAAACTTATTTTTCGACGGATGAAGTGATCCATTTGTGCGCGCACAGCAAAGTTGTGTTGGCGAAAATAATGGACGACCAAGAAATAGTCGAGGCTGCAGTCATTGTTATGCACAGCTTAATTATTAAAAAGGAGAAAAATCGAAAACATCGTCGCTGGTGGCAAAACCAAACTTTTAGAAATCGATATAATTTACTGCAACAACTTAGTGTCTGAGGAGGACTATGATCAGTTCAAAAACTTTACAAGAATGACCAGACCCGACTTTGAATATTTACAAAATTTAATAACACCAAAAATTACGAACAAAAGATACAAATTTTAGAATAGCAATTTCATTAATATCGCCATATTCAATATTAATTTTATTTACAAGGTTTTGCTATGCGTTTTTTTTTATTTTTTAATAATACAAAGAATGTTTAACATCCCATAAAATAGGCAACTTTTGATATTCTTCAATTAATAATAACGAAGATTCATTGATCCACTCCATAAGTTTAATAAAGAAAACGAAAAAAAAATCACACACGCACACACGAACGCAGACAAAACAAATTGTCGGTGCAAACTGAGCGTTCGCGCACACATAAAATCCCTTTGAGCACGGACCAAAAACCGACACCAGACGGCTCACGTTCCCGGCTGCTCGCGCACAGACAGATTCAGAGTGAGCGTGCGCGCACAGCCGTTTACACTTGAGCATTCGCGGAGGATCAGTGCGTGCGTGCTCAAATCTAAACGCACCATTAGACTTGAAATTTGATGAGATATCGAATTGATTGGTCTGATGTGTGATATTATAAACAGCAATCATTAATCTGAATAACTTTAAATTGGAATGTCACGCAACTCCCTGACTATCCTGTATACTATGTAACGTTAGTTTTAAGCTACAAATAATATCGCAAAGAATAAAAATACCAGAACATATTGTTATCACCTATAAATACAAATTTACTGAATGGACAGATGAGCAGCTAATGTTCACACAACAGTCACAATTCAGAGAGATATCTATCTATAATACTATCAGAGTTACTATGAAATAAAAATTGTTTTAGAAAATTTTACCACCCTGTATCTCAAAAATAAAAATGTTTAAGACATACATTCATTTAATATTTGTTTTTTCTTAGAATACATCCAAGAATAATCCCCTTAAATATTAGCATGTCATAGGGAACACCCCGTATACAGAGTAATCCGAATTGTGTTCGGAAACTTCGACAGTAAAATGAAAAATAAATCTAATTTTTACGTGTGGAATCTCCCCACGAGAGATGGTACATGTTTTTTGAAACACCCTATATACAGGGTGGTCCGAACTGTATTTCGGAAACTTCAGTAGCATATTCTGCACATAAAAATAAGTAAAAAAGTTCATATAAATTTATGTTCTAAAATGCTTAGTTTCAAAGATACAGGGTGTAGAAGTTTCATTTTTATTTCTATTTTTTTTTTCTAAATAATTTCTGAACTAACGCAGATATTTAGATGAAAATTGGTGTCACTCCTACTCGTAGGAGGCGCCACCTACATTTTTATAGCTCTTTTGAAGAGTAATATCTGTCTGTACCTGTATTACACCTACTGAGTGAAAAAATATACATTTCCGTAATTTTTTTTTTAAAAATGCCTCTTGGTAAATAGTAAGGGTTCTCAAGATATTTGGAATCGAAATAATCAATACATATCATAATTGAAAAAAATTACACATGTTGACTGGATAGTTGTTAGTCTGAAATAATAAATTTGAAATGTCTTTTTGCCATAGATTCAACAGAAACTAATTTATCGTATTTTTTTTCTAGAAAAATTCAAAATTAGCTTTAAAAATTAAGAAGTTGCCAAATTGATAATTTCAGTCAAATAACTATCTTGGTCAGGATATTTATTTTTTGTCAATAATGACATGTATTGACTATTTCCATTCCAAATATCTTAAAAAGGATTCTTCGTAGCGATTTTTACCAAGAGACATTTTTTACGTAAAAAATTAAGGAAATTTATATTTTTTCACTCAGTTGTTTTGTACAGGAACGAACAAAAAGTTATTACTCTTCGAATCAGTTAAAGACGGTGGCGCCCCCTCATTCAGCCCCAGGGCGCCTTTAACTCTAAAAATTTTAATGTTAGTTATAAAAATTACATTAAATAGGCAACTATGTAGATCATTACTATAATTAATAGATAGTTATTTATTTTATAAATTCCTACATATTTTTTATTCAGTTCTCTAGCTACATCCCACGTCTGCTATTATTGGACCACACTGTAATCATTTTTAATTCATTTTTGAATACCGTTCAATTATAGTTTATATATAACATAATAAATTTACTTTTATAATAATATTTTATGATTTATGTTAAACATGAATATGAAAAATAATTGAAAGAATATTGGATAGGTAAAAAGCCAACAAAGAACGGTAGGAGGTCACCGACCTAGAAGTCGCCGGTATTGAAGATTCAAGGTCCCACTGGGTGCATTCCAAGGATAAACCTGACTGTTAAAATCTTCAAACAGGTAAAAATTTCATGCAGTTTCAATAAAAGGCTAAACATAAACGTAAAATATACCTAATATAAATAAAATTAAAATCTAAAAGATTTAATAAGAAAATTAAGCAGTTATTCTGTTAAAAAACAATTTTTCGAAAAAAACTTTAGTAAATAGCTATTTTAAGTCCCTCATCGGATATAAATATTTATTTATAATCTATCTTTGTATTAAATACATACTAGACAGGCAGGTTAAATTAGAATAAACTTCCACAAAAAAAACAGTTCTGTGAATTCAAGCGTTTCGCAACATCGGGAACAAAGGAAGTGATCTTAACTTGCTGTTAAATTAAATGGGAATAATCTTTTCATTAAGAAACAAGAAATAAATTAATTTTTAGTTAAGAAAAAAAACCAAAAGCATCCTATTTTAGGGCAAATGGACATGACGCAGCCAAACCCCCCAGCAAAAGCTCATTGATTCTATGTCGTTTCATCGCGTTTTCCCCGCAAAATTAATAAGACAAATGTAATATATTCACTTACCACTTTATTATGATAGAGAAACAAATTAGAAATAATATTTACACAGATTTTGATGTATTTTTATAAGAAAAATTAACTTAAAATGTAATTATGAACTGCAGCTTGTTGTTAGTTGACTGACAGAAACAGCAGCCAATGCAGCCAACCAAATACCAACAATTCGTGTTCGTGAACTGAATCGTATTTATCCGCTAAGATTCGAGAAGTGTTTCAACTTAGGGATGTAGACAGTATATCGATTAAATCATTATATCGATATTTGTGTCAATGCATTATAATACCAGGATAATACCTCTGATAAAGGATAATACCGTATGATCGAAAAAAAACGGCGTCCAGTTGGCTTGGAAATGAACATCGATGACATTCCCCATATAATTTTACATATAAAATGACAGCCATCTTCATTCCATAGCCATCACTGACGCCATTTTTTTTTTCGCGGTTATATTGTATAATCAATTTATTTTATTATTTTTTTTCAAGCAAATTAAATTTGATATATCAAAATATATCTTTTTATGTTTTCTTAGAATTTTCACAAACATCTTATTTTATCACTTATATTATTCTTAACACTTTTAGAATAATTATAATATAACAAATTTTTCATGTACTGGGTGGGCCAAATTGGACGCTTTTAAAGGGAAACATCCTTTTCTATATAAGAGATAGACGAAAACTAATATCGGTGTCTGGAGCTCAATTTTAATCAAATGCATGATGGTGAAAACCGCACATCGATATATGTTACCGTTTCGGAGTTACGGGATGTTTTTCAAAAATGTGCATTTTTAACAAATCGCTGTAACTTTTTTGGAATGGAAAATTTTGTATTTTTATGAAAACATTTACAAAGCACCTTTTTACGTAGAATTTATTAATGGTTTAAGTATATTTTTTATATACCTATATAAAATATAAGAAAAAAAACTCAAAATTTAAGTGATGCAGTCAATAATCACCACATAGGCTAATAAAACTACTTTTTCAAATTTGTCAAGCTTTCGAGAATTTTATTCCCATCATCAGGACAGTTTCTAAAATGTATAAATAAAAAAGGCATTAACATTTTAAAATTGTATAACAGAAAAAAACAACTTACGACTGAGTCAATTAGCAAAAAAACATCCTCTGCACAAAAAGACCTTAAAAACTAGCATCGTATGACATTGGATACAAGGACATTTCCTTTTATAAAAGATTAAAATACATATCCAACGACATTACTTTCCTTTTGAACACAAAACAAAAAAGATTTTTTTTTAAATTTACTAAACTAATTTCTACATTGTTATTTCGAGCTCGATATATAAATATAATATAAATTAAAAAAATGAATTAATATAAATGCGATAAATGACTGTTTAATAAAATTCGTTTATTTATTTTTCAGTTCATTGGTATTTTATTAAACAGTCACTGTTTGGACTGTTTAATAAAATACCAATGAACTGAAAAATAAATAAACGAATTTTATTAAACAGTCATTTATCGCATTTATAGTAACTTTTACCCTAGAAGTGCATTCGAATCGCTAAAAGGACTGAAGAAAAATGGAAAAAATACTCACTAAAAAATTTAAGACTTTAACCCCCTGTAGCTACGAAATAAAGCAGAATTGGACCTATGTTGATATGAAAAATAAATCTAATTTTTACGTGAGGAATCTCCCCACGAAAGATGGTACATGTTTTTTTGAAACACCATATATACAGGGTGAGCCTTAAATAAGTGCAAATATTTTTAGGAGTAGTATATTTCGACCCAGAAAACACGATTATGAGTTTTTTTCACAAAAAAGAAATTGAAAATTTGGAATTTTTTGAAAAAAACTTTGAAAATTTTTTTAGTTTTTATTTAAAAAATATAATTTGTTGATAATATGGCAATGCTAGTAGTAGATTAAATTTACAAGAAATAAAATCAAGAAAAGATCCAGTGGTTCTCAATACTTTAGCAAAAAATCTTTTTTTTTGGAAATTTTCAAAGTAAAATATCTCGGTTATTTTAGATTTATTTGAAAAACGGTAACGAGAAAATATGTTTCTTTTATCGAGATCTACCAGCCCTGAACCCTGAAAATATTTGCACCTATTTTAGACTCACCCTGTATATACCGAGACATTTATATTGACTAGA